>NC_072433.2:36290000-36590000 GCF_028878055.3 Symphalangus syndactylus
CAGGATTATTCTAGCATAAAGAAGGTGGTGAGCTCCCTGTGTTTAGGGCTGTGCAAGGAGAGGCTAGGGCTCCAGCCTGGCACCAAAGAGCAGTTAAATTCAGTTGACAAAGGGGCTGCCTGCTAGGGGTGGGAGAGCTGCACTAAATGATTTTCTCTCTTGGAGTGGCCTAGTTAAGAGGGAGCCCTGAGGCCACAATGCTCAGAGCTGTCCCAGGGACACCAGGAGCCCTGGGGACTGTGAAGAGGAGAGAGGCAGACCCAGGAGCCCAGCTGGGCGCTAATAAATACGGGCACTGAAAAATTTTCCGTTGCCAACACTAAATTAATGATGTTAGCGAGGTGGGTTTGCTGCCATGGCAAAGCCCCTGGGCTCTGAGGGGGATGGAGAGGCTGAGTGACACAACCATGGGGACTCCCGCTTTGTGGCCAGTGGAAAGTCAGCGCCAGTGGAAAACAGGGCTTTGGGAAGAAGGTCATTTCCTGCCAGGGATCTGTCTGCTTTCTCTCCCAAATAGGAAGTTGGTCCCAGAAAAGGCTGAAAGTGCTGCCCTTTGACCCTGAAGAGCTAGGAGGCAGGAGCCAGGCCCTCACTGACACTGGCTCTAAGAGCCACCTCCGGCTGGACCTGCCAGACCTGCCATTCCCAGACACAGAGCAGACCCCGTCTGGCGCGGCCAGGCTCCCCCAGACTCGCTGGCACCACCTGTGAGATAGCACTGAGCAGGGGCCTCATTACAGCCCTATCTCCCAGGCAGACTGCTCCTAAGAATGTCAGCAAGGAGAGGGTCTGGCTTCCCACCTCCATGGTACACAAGAAAACAGGCCTCGGGAGGGGAGGGATGGTTGCAGATAGGGCTTGGAGATGGTCCCACCCTGGAACGCGTGCTGCTTCTGCTCACAGCCCTTCTGTGGCTCCCCAGCTTACCTGCAGAGAAAGTCACCTAGTGGTCATGGCGGCCACTGCCAAAAGAAGCATTAGCCTTGCCGCAAGTGATACTTTAAAAAAATATTTAATGCGTTGCTAACATTAGTAATGAGAGGTTTTCCCACAAAAGCGTGGGTTTACCTCTCTTGAGAAGTTAGCATCTCTGACCAGCCTGGACTCACTCCCACATGGCTACAGCTGCTGGGCTGAGAGGAGGCTGCTCCCTGGGGTGGGACATAGGCACCCTGGGCACCACAGTCCCCACCACTCCCTGCAGGCTTCCCCTGCACCACCCTCACTCATTTAAATTACTGCCCCACTCCTGGAGGCATTTGAAGATTTTTCCTCGGGCTTAGTCCAGTTTCTCTTTGAGCAAGTGAGGAAACAGAGAGAGGGGAGGCGCTGAGCCCGCCAGCATGAGATGTAGTCACGCCAAGAGCACATGTCACTCGCGGGCTCAGATCCCCTGCAGGCTCCTGGTCACTCCAGGGGTGACTGTCAAGAACAGCTAGAATGTGTTGAGCCCCCCTCCCAGCCCCCTGTGCCTCACAGGCATCATCTCACTGATCATTCCCAACAGCCACATGTGGTAGGTGTCACCATCATCGTCCTATTTTATGCTGAGGATCCAGGGGCTCAGAGAGACGGAGTGATTGTTCCAAGGCCACATAGCTGATTAGACATGAAACTGGGATCCCAGGCCAGAGCCCACACTCCTTTATTGTTTTTATTTATTATTATTATTTTTTGAGACAGTGTCTCTCTGTGTCGCCCAGGCTGGAGTGCAGTGGCACAATCTCGGCTCACTGCAGCCTCTGTCTCCCAGGTTCAAGAGATTCTCCTGCCTCAGCTTTCCATGTAGCTGGGATTACAAGCATGTGCCACCACGCCCAGCTGTTTGTTGTTGTTGTTGTTGTTTGTTTGTTTTTAGTAGAGATGGGGTTTCACCATGTTGGCCAGGCTGGTCTCAAACTCCTGACCTCAAGTGATCCACCTGCCTTGGCATCTCAAAGTGCTGGGATTACAGACATGAGCCACCGCATCTGGCCCACACTCCTGATCGTGGGCCGCCACCCCACCCTCCAAGGCAAGGCCCCATGTTGCCCCTGCCCTCTGCCGCACCACCACACTCTACTCTGCAGACGCTGCAGCTCCAGCCATGCCAACCTCCTTACTGCCCCGAGTACTGCCCTGCACTCATCAAAGTCCCACCAGCCCTTCAGAACTCGGTCTACTGGGTTCATTCTTAGCACATTAGAGGGTCTGTTTATGTGTCTGCTGCTTCTGCCTCCCTGGCTGCTCCTGGAGGGCAGAGAATCCTCTAGCAACCAGCACATGCCTTGGGCCTAGTGGGAATCTTTAAGTGTTAGAGGGGAGGCAGGAGGGAAAGCATGATGGATGCATGGAAGGATAGATGGAGGAAGGATGGATGGGTGGGATTGTAGAAGCTGAAACCAGAACCCCATCCCACCTCCAGCTCCACTGCAATAACTGCCAGGCCAGTTCTAGGAGGGTCTTGCTGCTGCCCAGCTAAGTCTTCCTCCTGGAGGAGGGCATGGAAGTCCCCCAAGCCCAGGTACCAAAAGCCACAGCAGCCAAGGGGCAGCAGTGCCAGGGCCTCTCCTCACAGGCCGGAGTGCCCAGGCGGACTGGAGAACCGGCTGAGCCAGACACTACCCCACCACCCGGCCCCTCCTCTCCTGTAGTGGGAGGGCTGGGGGCCCTGAGCCTATCCTTCCTCTTCAGCCAAGGCCATTTTGTCCAGCCTGACTCTACCAGGCAGCCCCTAGGGGTTCCTGCCTAGAAATCCATGTCCAACAGTGAGCCCTCTGCACTCCAGCCCTCCAGACAAACCTGGCTTCTGGCCCCAGCCTGCTCTCTGATTGACTGTGTGTCTTCCGGTGAGCTCCTGCCTCTCTCCCAGCTTTGGTTTCCCGATCTGTCAAATGGGGACAGGAACAAATGGGCTGTCCAAACCCGCCTTCACTGACATGACTGTGCCGTTCTATTCCTCCTCTGACTCTCCCTGCTGCCCTGTATATCCTCCCAAGCCCACACTGCCTTGTCTTCCTGGGGCCCTCCAGCCACTCCAGGCAGCACTTCTGGGCCAGTGGAGGGGGGCTGGAGGCAGCCGCAGCATCCAGAAGTCAGCTGCAGCTCTCAGCCAGCCGCCTCCCACCCCCACCACCACCGGCTCCCCTGCCTACTTTACTAATTGCAGGGTTGCAAGATGCCATCTCCCTCCCAGGCCCCAGGCAGGCGCCTCCCAATGGAGCAGGGCCCCCCCGGAAAGCCTCCCAGTCTTCCTCAAGCCCCACAGACCCAGCTGCACTGGGGGTGGTCTCCAGAGTGCTCAGATTCCCTCCACATCCCAGGGAGGGGGCCTGAAAAGGTGGAAGCATGAAGCCTTCCTCCGAGGCTTTCCCATTTCCCAGGCTTCCCCTACGTCAGAGAGGAGCAGCCTGGCCTTCCCCTACCCTGCTGAAGGCCTAGCAGGGCTGGCCACATCCTAGCTCCTGGGGTGCCCCAGACTCTCGCCCTTGAGCACATTCTCCAAGTGGGCTCAGCTCCCTGTTGCTCTAGGAAAAAGTCCAGATGGGCCCCTTGCTATGGCCTCTCCTCTTCCCCAACTGCCTTCCCCAACAATGCCACTGCACCTGCCTTGCGACCTGAGCACCAATGACCTGGTCTGACCGCATGCCAGAGAACACAGGGATTTGGGACCATGCTCCATCAGCCCACCCCTGGACCCTGAGCTCTGAGCTCTGAGGGCAGGAATCCTGCCTGCAGGAATCTGAGTGTGTCCCCAGGAAAGGAAGGAGAGTGTCATTCAGGGCTCATGCTCCTTCTCTATTTTACTGTTTAATTTTTACCTTCATAACCCCCTGGGAGGTGAAAAATGGCAAATGAGAAAACTGAGGCCCAGAGAGGGAAGGATCCAGCCAGGAAGTGGCAGGATCAGGATTCGAACCAAGGTAGCTCCAAAGGCTGGGCATTTGCAGCTACAGCACTGAGCCAGTGATGAGCTGACGGCTGTCACCAAGCCCTCTCCCTTCAGATCATTCTGCAAAGCCCTTTCTCACCCAGAGTCTCACCTGATCCCCTAACTTAGAAGGGTTGCAGTTGGGAATCTCATTACCTAGATGAGTAAACTGAGGTCCTGCGAGCAAAGTGGTTTGTCCCAGGATATCCAGCATCTGTGTCCTGAGAATCCCCAGATCCTCTCAATTGGGCCATAATCCATCACTCCTTTATCCCCCACCCATTCTTTTTTTTTTTCGTAGTTAAGGAAATAATGACCCCTTCATTATCATAAATTCAGAGAGCGTAACCAGACAGATGTGGATTTGCCTCCACCCCTAATCATGCAAGCCGCACAACTTCTCGGAGCCTCAGTTTCCACCTATGTAACATGGGATGTGCTGTGGGGCTTAGAAAGGACCTTTGTCATGCCTCTCGCACAGGATCCAGTATTGCTGTGTGTCCACCTTTGTCCCAGGGCACCTGTCAGGTCTGTGTGGGAGACCAGTTGTTCAGGCAAAAAAAGCACACTTGTCTACACTGGGGCAGTATCCTTGTCCAGGATCTGCCTGTGCCTACACGGCCTGCCCTACCCAGCCGCACGTGTCTCTCCCTGCCCTCAGTCCCCTCAGAAACCTCCACCCAATCACTCACCCAGTTATCTTTTTTTTTTTTTTTTTTTTTTTTGAGACAGAGTCTTACTCTGTCACCCAGGCTGGAGTGCAATGGTGTGATCTTGGTTCACTGCAACCTCCGCCTCCCAGATTCAAGCAATTCTCCTGCCTCAGCCTCCCAAGTACCTGGGACTACAGGCATGCACCACCACATCCAGCTAATTTTTGTATTTTTAGTAGAGACGGGGTTTCACCATGTTGGCCAGGCTTGTCTTGAACTCCTGACCTCGTGATCCACCCGCTTTGGCCTCCCAAAGTGCTGGGATTACAAGCGTGAGCCACCGCTACTGGCCCACCTAGGTATCTTAATGCCGAGCTATCTCAATTCCAGGATAGGATGGGATTGGGAAGTGGCGATGCTTGGAGAGCAGTGACACCTTTGTCTGTCCCTGAACCACCACTCTGTCCCCACCACTCCCGCCCTGATGGCTGATAAACTGGACTCAGGTGTATAACAAAATCCTGTAGGAATCAGTCTGGTAGAAATCCTTTATCAGATGAAGCTTATCTGGTCCCCCAATCCCTGAAGTGTAAACTGAAGAAGCTGCCAATCTAAGAAAGGTAGGGGCAGAGGGAAAAAAGAGGTGCCAGGCTAAACAGGCTGACTTCGTTATTTCTTTTGATGCTCCTGACAGCCCAGTGAGGTGATCACAATTATCCCCTGTAAGGGGATAGTAATTAATTATCTTACAGGTGAGAAAACCAAGGTTGAGATCTTCAGCAGCTTCCCAGGGTCTCAGAGCAACTAAGAGGCAGGGCTCGAACCAGGGCTGGTAACCCCACTGCATCTGCTGCCCATGGCACACCCTAAATATAACACACACCTCTTCCCAGGCCTCCCCGGGGCCCTGAGGTCTGGATGGTGTCTCTTTTCACAGCTTCATCTCCCCACAGCGCCCTCTCCCTGACTATATTCCAGTCCACTGGCCTCCTTTCCACTTGGTGTTGGAGACACCCCAATCCCACTCCTGCCTCGGGGCCTCCAGCCGGGCTGTTCCTCCTGCCCAGAACCACCTTTCCCTCCTTCACATCCTTCCAGTCTCATTTTAAAGGTCACTTCCAGGCCAAGTGCACTGGCTCACACCTGTAATCCCAGCACTTTGGGAGGCTGAGGCGGTGGATCACTTGAGGTCAGCAGTTCGAGACCAGCCTGGCCAACATGGCAAAACCCCATCTCTACTAAAAATACAAAAATTAGCTAAGCATGGTGGTGCACGCCTGTAAACCTAGCTACTAGGCAGGAGAATCACTTGATCTGGGAGGTGGAGGCTGCAGTGAGTGGAGACTACGCCACCGCATTCCGGCCTGGCTGCAGAGTGAGACTCTCTCTCAAAAAAAAAAAAAAGTTAAAGGTCATTTCCCAAGGGCAAGGAAGTGGTAAGGGCTTCCCTGACTCCTCTAGCTAAAAGGATACACCCTCTCCTGTGCCCCTATTAACCTGCATTTCAGTCCCTTGACATTGATTTTTCTAGATGGCTTTACTTTCCTCATTGCCAATATTTTCACCTAGCTGGTGCTGCCCTCCTGTGCCCTTGCCAGCCAGCGAGTTCCTCCTTTTTGCTCACCTTGGTGCCCCCACCACCTATGCCTGCCACATAGCGGGAGCTCATTAAGCATTGGGTGGATGGATGGATGGATGGTTGGATGGATGGATGGATAACCTCCCATGCTCCCTCTCAGGCCCCTGCTCTGGGCACTCGAAGGCAGCAAGAGCTGGAGAGAGAAACCAAGTCAGGCAAATGCACCGCGCAAAGTTTTTTGAGAGGAAACTCAAAGATGCAGTGCTATTAAAAATTGATATTTCAATGAGATAATCCCTCTCCTAGGCTTTTAATTGATTGTCTAAAAAGCCTTCTTCTGTTGTTGTGCTTCTTTATTTGCAGGGACCATTAATTTTTTTATGGACGATCAAACCCGGATAGGGTGGAGGGGCTACCACACGGCTGATTCAAAAACAGTAACAGAGGCGCCAGGGAGGAACATCTGGGGTCTGGCCATGGAGCTGGCCTTGGCCGTGGGTCCTGGCAGTGGGGGGGCCGACTCCCTTGAGGAAGGAAGGGAAGCCCCTATGCATCCAGGATACACACGCACGTGCACACACACACACACCCCTCTGCCCTCAGTCCCAAGGGACAGGCTTCGTAAAGGGAGGAGAAGGTGGAGGCTCAACAAGGGACTGGGGCAACAGGCCCCCCAACATTGAGGCAAAGTCCCATTCTGGGAGGTGGGACTCCTGGGTTTCTCCCTTGCCACTGGTGGCCAGTACCCCATCCACTCCAGGCATTGGTCCCTTGCAGGACAGGGCTGGAGGTGGACAAGGAAGAACAGAGAAGGGGACTCAGGATTTCTAGACGCTGCCCCTTCTCCCTTCTGGGCCTCTTTCCTCCTCTATTCAGTGGGGTAACAGTGGCTCCAGTCTCAAGGGATGGCTCTTCGGGCCAAGCACAGCACCTGGCACCCATGAGTGTGCAGGAAGAGCTTCTGTTGCTCTTACTGTTGTTAATCTCAGCTTTCTTCTCCCGCTCCCCAAGCAGCCGTCAAATCCTTGCCACGCCACTCCCTCCCACATGCTGGGCTTCCACAGCTTTGTGGCTGCAGAGGTGTTATGCAAGCACCTGTCTGCCAGGTCACCGGCCCCATCTGCTTCTACCGCATCTATCCACTCCATCAGCCTGACAGGCAGCCTCAAGGAGGCCCCAGAGGCTCTCCGGCTACCCGGCAGTGAGCCAGGGCTGGGCTGGGCTGCTCGCTGAGCTGGTCTCCCACCCTTACCTCCTCTCTGCTGCTCCACGCCTGCAAGACCTCTTTTCTGGGAGGAAGAGACTTGCCAAGAAGGCCCGCTTCATGGTCATGCGGGCAGCCTGTGCTGTCACTTGGGGCCCTACACTTCCGAGGGCCCAGGGCTTGGTTAATGCTCTATTGTCACTCCTCAGCAATTTATTAATAATTTGTCGGCAGGGCACATATTCTTTTTGTACTGGGCCCCGAAAATGATGTGGCTGGTCTTGCAGCCAAGGGACAATGCCGCTTCAGGAAATGGCCACAGGGTGCATCCCCAGGGCAATGCCCATACCTTTAGGACATGGACTGTTTCTGCAGAGGGTTGACCTAATCCCCACACCTTCCCTCTTCACCTTACCCGGGTCCTCCCAGCTGCTCACTGCAGATGCCCTTCAGGGGATGCGCAAGTTTGTGGGGAATGATTTCTCCACACATCGCTAAGTCTCAGACCCTGGAGAGGGGACTTAAGGGTTTGACAAGGGGGGTCCCCAAACCCATATGTTCACCAAGTCTCATCTGTGGACTCAGCAAATAATGTTTCACCCAAACAGGTATGACTCTTGTCAAGTGGAAGTTTGGAGTCCACATAGCAGAGGAGGAACAAATTAATTTAAATCGTCTGGGGAATTCCTAATAGCCTTTGGTCAACATATTGGTCTTGGAAGGGTTTTTTTTTTTTTTTTTTTTTTCAGGTACTGAATATTAAAGGTAAGACAGCTTTGACCTTGTGGGCATCAGAAGGTTTCCTCCATCAATGCCCGCCCTCAGATGGGAACAGGGCAGGCTGGCGAAATGCAGCAGAAACAGTTCACTTTGAGAAATCTCTCCTAAGGAAGTCTGTAAGCACACATCATCTCTAAGTGCAGGCGCAAATATTTAGCCACATGAGTGCTCATTGTGGCATTGTTTACAAAAGCAAAAATAGAGACAGCTAAATGGCCACGGTCAGGGGCTGGTTAAATAAATGACAGTGTGTTTCTCCAGAGGCATGTCAGAGACTGTTGGTAAAATTCACCTTGTCCTGCGAAAGAAGAGGGAGTGAGTGAAAAATCAGTTTTGGAAAAAAGCGTCCAACGTGGGCTTGGTTTTCTGTCTATATCTGTGGAGGCACTGAGACCATAATGTTCGTCTCAGGGTCATTGTTTTTCTTCCTTCTTATCCTTGAGTGTCCTGGCTTCCAGTAGCCAATCACCAAGGAGTCGGGGACACTTGTCATTCTGAAGATCTCTCAGACCTCTTCAGAGCCACCAACCTTCTCACTACTCACCACCTCTCTCCTTCGAGACTTGCTCTTGCTTCCTGTCTTGCTCCCCCAGTTCCACTCGGCCCCCTCCATATGCTCTCTAAGGACAGCCAGAGGGATGCTTTCTCAAAATATAAACTGGGGCCGGGCGCGGTGGCTCATGCCTGCAATCCCAGCACTTTGGGAGGCCGAGGCAGGTGGATCGCTTGAGGTCAGGAGCTCAAGACCACCCTGGCCAACATGGTGAAACCCCATCTCTACTAAAAAAAAATACACAAATTAGCCAGGCATGGTGGCATGTGCCTATAATCCCAGCTACTCAGGAGGCTGAGGCAGAATTGCTTGAACCCGGGAGGCAGAGGTTGCAGTGACCCAAGGTCGCGCCACGGCACTCCAGCCTGGGCGACAGAGTGATACTCCATTAAAAACAAAAAGTCAGTTGGACCTTATCTCCTGCTTCCTGTAAAACCCTTGACTGGCTCCCTGTTACTCTTAAGACAGAGATGGACCCTGGGACTGGCCTTCAAGACCCTGTGTCTGGCCTCTCCAAGCACCACACTTCCCCTCCTCACTGCACTCAGCCGCCCTGGCCTCCTTCCAAGCCCATCTCCAGGCCAGGTTCTCTTCTGCCAAGGGGCCTTTACACGTGCAGTTTCCTCTACCCAGAACACTCTCCCTCTCTTCTTCACCACGTTAACTAATCTTTCGCTTTCACCTTAAGGGTCCCTTCCTTAGGAAGCCTTCCCAGACAAATCAGATCTCCCTGTATCTCTGTCTTTTGTTTTTAGTTTTTAGAGATAGGGTCTCTCTCTGTTGCCCAGGGTGGAGTGCAGTAGCATGATCTTGACTCACTGCAGCCTTGACTTCCTGGGCTCAAGTGATTTTCCTGCCTCAGCCTACCAAGTAGCTGGGGCTACAAGCACATGCCACCATGCCTGGTTAGTTTTTTTTATATTTCCTTGTACAGACAGGGTCTCACTATGTTGCCCAGGCTGGTCTCGAACTCACAGCCTCAAGTCATCTTCCCACCTTGGCCTCCCAAAGTGTTGGCATGAGCCACTGTGCCTGAGCCCCGTATCTCTTCTAGCACCCTATAGCTGTTTCCACTCCCTCTGCCCTTCTCACAGTTGCACTTGCTGGTCACTTGCACTAGACCGTGAACTCCTCAAGGCCATGGGCTCTTTCTGTGGAACACCATGTCCCCAGTGCCCAGCGCCTGGCACAGAGTAGGTGCTCAGATGTTTGCTGAGTGAATCCATGAATCAGGCAGGGAGAGGAGGCTGGCCCAAGCACTCCTCCTGTCCAGGGAGCAGCTTGTCAGACCTGCTATTAGCATCTCATGCATGTGCTCAGGAAGGCAGTCCAGGGAGAACCCTATGCGGGGAAGTGGGGCTGGAATGTTGTCCCGGGCCTCCTTCCTGTGAGCTGCTCTCTGAGCCCATCAGAAATCACCCCTCGCCCAGCCTCCTCAGGAGGAAGCTAAAGGAGCTAGGGGGCCCCTGTCTCCTTCCTCTCCACGCCCCTCCTGGTCAGTCCACTTTGATGTGAAGGTTCCTGGGGAGGCTGGTTTGTGTCACTGTCGAGTCGGGGAGGGAGACAGGAAGAGGCCTCATCTCTCTCTCTCTTTTTTTTTTTTTTTTTTGAGATAAGGTCTCACTCTGTCACCCAGGCTGAAGTGCAGTGACACAGTCATGGCTCACTGCAGCCTCGACCTCCCAGGCTCAAGTGATCCTCCCACCACAGCCTCCTGAGTAGCTGGTACCACAGGCATGCACCACTGCGCCTAGCTAATTTTTATTATTATTATTATTTTTTTGTAGAGACAGGGTTTCGCTTTGTTGTCCAGGCTGGTCTTGAACTCCTGGGCTCAAGCAATCCTCCCACCTCAATCTCCCAAAGTGCTGGGATTACAGGCGTGAGCCACCGCACCTGGCCAAGGCCTTATCTTAACTGGCCAACAGGGCCAACTCTCAGTGCTCCTGTGTAGCTCTCAAGACACCAGCCACTCACCAATGTCATTTGAAAAGAATTCATGGCCAGGCATGGTGGCTCATGCCTGTAATCTCAACACTTTGGGAGGCCAGTGCGGGAGGATCATATGAGGTCAGGAGATTGAGACCAGCTTGCCCAACATAGTGAAACCCCATCTCTACTAAAAATACAAAAACTAGCCAGGCATGGTGGTGGGCACCTGTAGTCCCAGATACTCTGGAGGCTGAGGCAGGAGAATCATTTGAACCCAAGAGGCAGAGGTTGCAGTGAGCCAAGATCGTGCCACTGCACTCCAGCCTCGGCAACAGGGTAAGACTCCGTCTTTAAAAAAAAAAACCAAAAGAGAGAGAGAATTCACCAGTCTTCTGCCTGCGGTGACATTGCCCAGGATTCAGGGGACTCCAGGTGTCTTCCTCTTCCCTGGGCCTGGCACCTGGCTCTGTGGAGCTTACCCTTTTCCCCAAGAGTAGACCTGCGGGGTGTGGGGGGAGCAAGGACCTTGTGAGAGGCCCCATAGAAGGCTGACATGAACAGGGACCCCCATCCTTCTAGGTTATGCCAAGGCCCCAAGCAACAGAGTCTCCAGGGTCACCAGTTCAAGTCCTGGCATGACTGCATCATCTTGGACACATTCTTCTATTTCCTGGGCCTCAGTTTCTCTATCTGTGAAACGAGGATTGCTGCCGTGAGGTTCAATAGGCTAGTAAGGTGTCTCCCCAGGTGTGGAGCACACCATGGTGATAAATACAGTGATGTGAGCCACACTCCACAAAATGGCCTTAACCAACACTGGGCTGAACTATGAGAAAGCAATTCCCTATTCGTTTTTCTTGTCCTTCTCTGACTATTGTCAAGGGGAAAGCCTGAGACAGGTGGTAGCTTGGGTTTGGCCTCTCTCCGACATGTGCTGAACTCCTTTTAACAAAAGCCTTAGAGCTTTCCAGGCAGGCATTGTTTGCCAGCCCCGGTTGAATGTGCTTGTCTTATTTTCAAGGTATTTTATTTATACAGTTTGTTCTTGAGGCAAATAGAAAAATGTGAGGTGATTTAAAGAAAGGTCTTGAGCAAATAATAGTAGAGATGCTTGAATCTGGCAAAAATCACAGAGTAGCTAGAATGGCCGGGCTTGCGAAATGCTTTTATAACGTGGGCAAAAATTCCCTGAAAACTTTCATGTGTGGTATAAACACGGTTTGAGGTCGAGGGCATGGAAAAGTCACATCACAGAAGGGCTTTGCCTTTCCTGGGTGAAAACTTCAGGCTTGCGGGGGCTAAGGCCCAGAGAAGATGATTAAAACAGTGGTCGTCTGGGCATAGTGGTTCACACCTGTAATCCCAGCACTTTGAGAGGCTAAGGCTGGAGGACTGCTTGCGGCCAGCCTGGGCAACATAGAACGCTGTTTCTACAAAAAATATGAAAATTAGCCAAGCAGGCATGGTGGCACACATCTGTAGTCCCAGCTACTCAGAAGGCTGAGGCAGGAGGATCACTTGAGCCCGGGAGTTCGAGGTTGCAGTCCATGATTGCACCACTGCAATCAAGCCTGGGCAACACAGTGAGACCCTATCTCAAAAAACAAAAGCATACAGAAATTAGCTGGGTGTGGTGGTGCACGCCTGTAGTCCCAGCTACTTGGGAGGCTGAGGCAGGAGAATTGCTTGAACCTGGGAGGCGGAGGTTGCAGTAAGCCAAGATCGCACCACCGCACTCCAGCCTGGCGATGGAGCGAGGCTCCGTCTCAAAACAAAAACAAAACCAAAACAAAGCAAAAGCAAAACCCTTCAGTACTTGTGACAACAGGCCTCCCTCCATTCCATGAACCAGGTGGGTGCTTCCTCGGGTCTTATTTCACTGAACTTTTAGTGTTCTGATTTCCAGAGGAGGAAATTGAGGCTCTCAATGGTGAAAGGACCCAAGGTGGAGCTGGGATTGGCCCCAGATCCTTCCCTGCCTCCATTCTCAGTGTAGATTTCCAAGTGCCAGGGACGCCGCCTCCTTCCCACCCTCTCCCAGTGGATGCCTGGGTTAGGCCCTGAGGCGTGGGCTGCCATCTGTGCCCAGGAGGTAATCAGAGTCCAGTATGTAACCCCTCACAGAACACTGTCCCCACAGCACCCCCAAAACAGCCCATGGTGGGTGGGTGGGTAGAGGAGGGGCAATCACATCCCCACATGCCGGAGCCTGTTCCAACAGCTTTGTATCTATTTCCTCATGATTCTAGAAGGAGAGACACTCTTATTATCACCCTCATCAACCCCACATTACGGACAGCAAAGCTGAGGCACAGAGAGGCGAGGTGAGTTGCCCAAGTGTGGAACCAGGGCTCGGACAGCATGGTTTGGCTCTAGAACAATGTACTTTAGCACCATCCTTCTCTGCCTGGAATCTTCTCATCCTTTACAGCACAGCCTCTTGGGCAGGCCATGTGAGGTTCGCCCACCCCCATTTCCAGGGGGAAACAGAAGTGCAGAACAGAGTCCACCTCATTCACTGTCCCTTAATTGCCTCAGTTTCCCTAAGCATCACATTCTGACTGGAGGTCATGATTACCAGGGCCTTGGTGTTCCTTCCTGGCCGAGGAGTCGAGGGAAGCCCCAGTTCTGGGCGCCAACCTGGGGCTGCCATCACAACCCCAGGCTTCACCAGATAATGCCCAGGAGAGCATCCAGCTCTCTATCTCTCCATCTCTCTCCTTCATGGCTGCTCAAGCCTATTTCCTCCTAGACAACTTGAGGCAAAAGCCAGCACCCAGAGCCACCAAAAGCCCCAATAATGCTCAGGTGAGGAGTAAAGCCAGTCTTCCCACCTAGAAAGAGTGTTGGCCGAGGAATGAAAATGTAAGACAATAAAATCCATTTGTCGGGTGGGGCTGAGGGGCCCTGGTGAGGGCCATTTGGGGCTCAATGGACTGCTAACCTCCCATGACAGTGACGGCAGCCTTTTGACTCTGCAGGCTGGGGCCCAAAGGATCTAATAAAGCAAACACAGCTGGGACCAGCATGCTGCCCCCAGCCCCTCCTGGCCTCAGGCCCAGCATCAGTGCTGGACTGAAACAGGCTGAGGCCCCTGGCTGTGAGCTGGAGGGGTGTGCCCAGTCACACCATCCTCATTTAACCTCTCTTAGGCAGTGCTGGGGGATGGAGCGGAGACTGTCATCTATAAATTTCAGTGCAGCCCTGGGTCTCACCCAGGATTTTATTTAATTTATTTTTTGAGACAGTGTCTTGCTCTGTCACCCAGACGGAGTGCAGTGTCCCTATCCTAGCTCACTGCAGCCCCCAACTCCTGGGCTCAAGTGATCCTCCTGCCTCAGCCTCCTGAGTAGCTAGGACCAAAGGCATGCACCACCACACCTGGCTAATATTTAACAATTTTTTTTAGAGATGAGGATCTCGTTATGTTGCCCAGGCTGTTCTCAAACTCCTGGCCTCAAGTGATCCTCCAGCCTCAGCCTCCCAAAGTACTGGGATTACAGGTGTGAGCCACCACACCCAGCCCTATTCATGACTGGGGGCCCTGAGATGCCAGGAAGGAGAAGCACTTGCCAATGGCCTCACAACCAGAGGACATCAGGCTGTAGCTGAGACACACACTTCAGTCTCCACTCAATCAATTCTTGGTCATCCACAGTGCCCACAACCCCCGGCCCCGCCCACACCCAAGGGCGGCATGAACACCTATAGGGTCCAACTTCTAAGATCAGATTTGGAAACTGGACCTTGGGAAGATTTTTCGTAGCAATAGATTGCAAATACTCGATTCCAGGTAACACGTGAATGAAACAGTTTCAGATTTTGGTATGTGATGGAGGTATATATTGTAGATGCTGTATTGTGATACATATGCGTTGTGTGTAAGCATATGTGTGTGTGTCTCTGTGTGTGTGCACACGCGTGTGTGTATGGAATCATACAGAATGTACTTGTCTGGCTTCCTTCACTCTTACTCAGTGTAATTATTTTGAGATTCATCTATGTTGTTGCAGTAGTTCACCCCTCTTACTGCTGAGCCGTATTCCAATGTATGTATATGTCTATTAAATTATTTTAAAATGCAAGCTGGCCAGGCACAATGGCTCACACCTGTAATCTCAGCACTTTGGGAGGCTGAGGCAGGAGGGTGGTTTGAGCCCAGGAGTTTGAGACCAGCTTGGGCAACATAGTGAGACACTGTCTCTACAAAAAATAAAAAAAATTTTTTTAATTAGCCAAGTATGGTGGCACATGCCAATAACCCTAGCTACTTGGGAAGCTGAGGCAGGAGGACTGCTTGAGCCCAGGAAGTTGAGGCTGCAGTGAACCATGATCACGCCTCTGCATTCCAGCCTGGGTGACAGAATGAGACCCTGTATGTAAAAAATAAATAAATAAATAAATAAACAAACATGTAAGCTAATAGATAGTGATTGAAGATAAATCAGTGGTTGCCTGGGGACTGACAGGGGCAGGGAAATGACGAAGAAGGAATGTAAGGAAGAAAAAAACTATAAAATGACAGATATACACACTAACTTAACTGTGCTGTTAGTTTCCTGTGTGTATAACTATGTCAAAATTCATCAGATTGTACATTTTAAATACGTGAAGTTTACTGCATGTCATATACTTCAACAAAACTGTTTATACATATGCATACACACACACACACACACACACAAACTAGCACCATCAGACCTGTGATTTAATGGATATTCTTGCTTATTGCCTAGTTCAAGGGCAGAGCAGAGCTGGTGCTTATTTCTTTATTTTTTTAAGTGAGTTGGTTCTTCTGCTTCTGAGATGATGGAGTAGGCCTACTTTTTCCTATTCTTCCCAGTAAGTACAACTAAAAACCCTGGAAGTTATAACCAAAACAAACACAAGAAGACTCTGAAAGATGGAGAGAAGGCAGACAGACTAGGGAATGTGGGACTCAAGCAACAACACAGTGGTGATTTTCCTGGGTTTTCCTTTTGCCTCATACATGACACACTTGGAGCTGAAAAGGCCAGCAACCCAGAAATGTCAGTGGGCACAGAGCAAGAAACACCACCAAATGAGAAAAGCCTGCTCTCTCCAGCCAAAGGACCAAGAAAGGGACATCCTGGCTAGACATAAAATGTTTGGACAATAAGCACTCAGCTCCAGCCAAAAACCACAAAAACAAAACAAAGCAAAACAAACAAAACAAAAAAACTGGTCTCACCTCCACCCATACCAGCAAAGGCTTAGTGGAGACTCTAGGTTTCTTTTGAGACAGGGTCTCACTCTGTCGCCCAGGCTGGAGTGCAATGGCATGATCTCAGCTCACTGCAGCCTCGACCTTCCTGGGCTCAGGTGATCCTCCCACCTCAGCCTCCCGAATAGCTGGGAATACAGTCTTACACCACTATACTTGGCTAATTTTTTTTTGTTTTTGTAGAGATGGGGTTTTGCTATGTTGGCCAGGCTGGTCTCAAACTCCTGGGCTCAAGCAATCCTCCCACCTCAGCCTCCCAAAGTGTTAGGATTACAGGTGTGAGCCACTGCGCCCAGTCCAGGACTCTAGATTTCTGCCCTCGTCAGTCTATAACAAGGCACCTTAACTTTCCCACCAGCCAAAATTGAGACTTTCCTGCTGCCGTGTCAGTGTAGACCACATGGGAAGCCTGGACCTGCAACTGACCTGGTAGTAATGAAGTGTCCCTCTCCCTCCCTTCTGGGGTGATGTCAGAGGTGAAGAGTCAAGTCTTTCACTACTGCCCAGTAGTAATGAAGCCACCTCCACAGTGGTATCAGTGGAGAACATGAGGATGCTGGAACTTCCATCCCTGCCCAATAGTAATGAGTGGGCAGCCTCCTGCAAGATATAAACAGAGGCCAAGTGGAGAACGTGGACTTCTATCTCCACCTAACTGTAACTAGGTGGTGCTCCCCTTCCCCTGCTGGAGCAGTAATCAGAGAAAGCCAGCTAAAACAGGAGGCTTAACAAACTCCAAAGTCTCATAACATAATACGAAAATATCCAGGTTTCCAAAAAGCACTCATCCTAAGAATCAGAAATATCTCATACTGAATGAAAAAAAGGCAATCAATAGATTTCAACACTGAGATGACAGAGATGTTAGAATTATCTGACAAAGATTTTAAAGTGGCCATTATAAAATGCTTCAAGGACCAACTGCGAACGTGCTTGAAACAAGTAAAAAATAAAACATAGAAAGTCTCAGCAAAGAAACAGAAGGTATAAAGAGATCCAGTGGGAATTTTCGAACTGAAAAACACAATAACTGAAATAAAAACCTCAGTGGGTGGGCTGAATAGCAGAATCGGGGAACAGGAAAGAATCAGTGAACTGGAAGAGAGAGCAATAGAAATTGCCCAATTTGAACAACAGAGAGAAAATACACTGAAAAATACAGGACCTGTAGGACTATAACAAAAGATTTAATATTTGTGCCATCAGAGTCCCTGAAAGAGAGAAGAAGGAAGACAGGGCTAAAAAAAAGTACTCAAAGAAATAATGGCTGAGGCCAGGCACAGTGGTTCATGCCTATAATCCCAGCACTTTGGGAGGCCGAGGAGGGCAGATCACCTGAGGCCAGGATTCAACACCAGCCTGGCCAACATGGTGAAACCCTGTCTCTACTAAAATTATAAAAATTAGCCAGGCTTGGTGGCACACGCCTGTAACTTCAGCTACCCAGAGGCTGAGGTGGGAGAATCGCTTGAACCCGGAGGCGGAGGTTGCAATGAGCTGAGATCACGCCACTGCACTCCAGCCTGGGCAACAGAGCGAGACTCCATCTAAAACGAAAAGAAAAGAGGCTGGGTGCGGTGGCTCACGCCTGTAATCCCAGAACTTTGGGAGGCTGAGGCGGGCGGATCATGAGGTCCAGAGATCAAGACCATCCTGGCTAACATGGTGAAACCCTGTCTCTACTAAAAATACAAAAAATAAAATAAAATAAAATAAAAAATTAGCCAGGCGTGGTGGTGGGCGCCTGTAGTCCCAGCTACTCGGGAGGCTGAGGCGGGAGAATGGCATGAACCTGGGAGGTGGAGCTTGCAGTGAGCCGAGATTGCACCACTGCACTCCAGCCTGGGAGACAGAGCAAGACTCTGTCTCAAAAAAAATAAATTAACAAAAAATAAAAATAAAAAGAAGAAAGAAAGAAAAGAAGAAATAATGCTTTTCCACCTATCTTGGTTATTTCATCGTGTTAAAGATCTAAGTTTTTGGCTGGGCGCAGCGGCTCACACTTGTAATCCCACTTTGGGAGGCCGAGGCGGGCGGATCATGAGGTCAGGAGTTCAAGACCAGCCTGGCTAACATGGTGAAACCCTGTCTCTACTAAAAATACAGAAATTAGCCAGGTGTGGTGGCAGGCACCTGTAATCCCAGCTACTTGGGAGGCTGAGGCAGGAGAATTGCTTGAACCCAGGAGGCGGAGGTTGCAGTGAGCCCAGATGGTACCATTGCACTCCAGCCTGGGCAAGAGAGCAAGACTCTGTCTCAAGGAAACAAACAAAAAAACAAACAAAAAAAAAAACAGGCTGAAGATGAAAAATCATATATTATATCAGTCAGTATAGAAAAGCATTTGACTAAATTAAACATTCATTAATAGTAAAAGCTCTCAAAAAATAAGAGAGGAGTACTTCCACAATTTGATAAAGAGCATCTACAAAAAACCTACAGCTAACGTTGGTCCTTAACAATGAAAAATTGAACGCTCTCCCCGAAGATCAGCAACAGGGCAAGGATGTCAGCTCATACTACAACATAGTGCTGAACATTTTAGCCAATGCGATAAACCACTAACAAATAGGTAGAAAAAGAGGAAAAAAACCTTTTCTACATGCAGATCACATGATTATCTATGTAGAAAATCTCAAAGAATCTACCAAAAAAAAAAGAAAAAACCTCCTAGAACTAATGTGTTCAGCAAAGTTGCAAAATATAATTATACAAAAATTATTTCCATATACTAGCAATGAACTCATTCATAGGCAGCAAAATTAAAATGCAATACCATTTAAAATCACCAAAAATAAGTAAATAAAATAATTAGGTGGAAAGCTAACAAAATGTGTATAGAACCTGTATGCTGAAAACTCCACAATGCTGATGAAAGACATTAAAAATAAATAAATAAATGGAGAGACATACTGTGTTCTTGAATTGGAAGACTCAGCATAGTAAAAAAAGTCAATGCTCCCCAATTGATATACAGGTTTAATGTAATTTCTATCAGAATCCCAGCAAGATATTCTGTAGATATAGATAACATTATTCTAAAATTTATATAGAAAGATAGAGAATATTACTAGGACAGCTGAAACAATTTTGAAAAAGAGTAAGTTGGGGCTGGGTGCAGTGGCTCAGACCTGTAATCCCAACACTTGGGAGGCCAAGCTGGTAGGATCACTTAAGGCCAGGAGATTGAGACCAGCCTGGTCAACATACAAGAACTCCATCTCTACACAACAATTTAAAAAATTAGCTGGGCATGGTGGTCTCAGCTACTCAGGAGGTTGAGGGTGGCAGATTCCTTGAGCCCAGGCGCTCAAGGCTGCAGTGAGCTATGATCATGCCACTGCACACCAGCTTGGGGGACAGAGTGAAACCTTGTGGCAAACAAACAAACAAACCAATAACTTGGGAGGAATTAATAACAATCTACCTCAGAGGTCCCCAACCCCTGGGCCACAGACCCGTACGGGTTGTGGTCTGTTAGGAACCTGGCTGCACAGCAGGAGGTGAGCAGCTATGAATGAAGCTTCATCTGTATTTACAGCCACTCCCCATTGCTCACATTACCACCTGAGCTCTGCCTCCTGTCAGACCAGCAGCGGCATTAGATTCTCATAGGAACAAAACCCTATTGTGAACTATGCGTGCGAGGGATCTAGGCTGTATGCTCTTTATGAGAATCTAATGCCTGGTGATCTGTCACTGTCTCCCATCACCCCCAAATGGGACTGTCTAGTTGTAGGAAAACAAGCTCAGGGCTCCCACTGATTCTACATTATGGTGAGTTGTGTAATTATTTCATTATATATTACAATGTAATCATAATAGAAATAAAGTGCACAATAAAGGTATTGTGCTTGAATCATCCTGAAAACAACTCCACAACATCCATGGAAAAATTGTCTTCCATGAAACTGTCTGTGGTGCCAAAAAGTTGGGGACCACTGGTCTACCTGATTTTGAGACTTTTTTTTTTTGAGACAGAGTTTCGCTTTTTGCCCAGGCTGGAGTGCAATGGAGCGATCTTGGCTCACTGCAACCTCTGCCTCCCAGGTTCAAGCGATTCTCCTGCCTCAGCCTCCCAAGTAGCTGGGATTACAGGCACATGCCACCACACCCAGCTAATTTTGTATTTTTATTAGAGATGGGGTTTCACCGTGTTGGCCAGGCTGGTCTTGAACTCCTGACCTCCAGTAATCCACCCACCTCGGCCTCCCAAAGTACTGGGATTATAGGCATGAGCCACTGCTCCCGGCCTTAAGACTTACTATATAGGTATAGTAATCAAGACTGTTATTAACAGAGAGATAGACATGCAGATCAGTGAAACAGAACAGAGAATCCAGAAATATGTCCAACTGATTTTTTACAAAGTTGCAAAAGCAATTCAATGAGAGTCTTTTCACCAAATAGAGCTAGAACAATCAGACATCCACAGGCAAAAAAAAAAAAAAAAAAGAAAAAAAGAAAAAAAAAGAAATCAAACCAAAACCAAAAAAAGACATTAAAACCTCTATCAAATCTCACACCTCCTATAAAATTCAACTCAAAATGGATCACAGACTTAAATGTAAAATAAAATTATGGAACTTTCAGAATAAAACACAGGAGAAAATTCAAAGAGTGTTTAGATTGGGTAACAAAAGTGTGATCCATAAAAGGAAAAATGGATAATTCAGACTTTATCGAAATTTAAAACTTTTGTTTTGTGAAAGACTCTGTTAAGTGGATGAAAAGACAAGCTACAGACTGGGAGAAAATATTTGCAAACCACATATTCAACAAAGGACTAGTAGGTAGAATATACAACTCTCAAAATTCAACAGTAAAAAAGCAAATCATCACATGGGGTGCAGTGGCTCATGCCTGTAATCCCAGCACCTTGGGAGGATGAGGCAGGTGGATTGCTTGAGCTCAGGAGTTTGTGACTAGCCTGGGCAGCATGGTGAAACCCTGTCTTTACAAAAAAAATCCAAAAAATTAGCTAGGCGTGGTGGTGCACGCCTGTAGACCCAGCTACTGAGGAGGCTGAGCAGGGAGGATCACTTAAGCCGCGAGGCAGAGGTTGCAGTGAGCTGAGATCACACCACTGCACTCCAGCCTCAGTAACAAAAAAAGATGGCTTTTTATTGTGAAAATTCATTTGTGTTGTTGTTGTTGGCCAAAGCTCCCCTAAAGGTTTCTGGTATTGAAAAACAGTTTGCTGTGATGAATCAAGTGCTGGGAGCTTTATGGGCTGTGGTTTGAAGCAAAGCAGGTGAGGTCAAGTTTGAAAGATGCATAGGGAGGTCAGGAGGTCGAGGCCCAGGCTAGCGTGGCCATGGGCCTGGGGCTGGTTAGCTCAGGCTGATCACAGACACCACAATGACCATCAGGGAAATTTTCAGACATCTAGAGGCAGCCTCCTTTTAAGCTCCCTGGGCAAGGTTCTCCAGACACCTGAGGCCCAGGTGTCTCTGGGGCAGGGGCATGCATTCCATGGGTGGGTGTTGGGATCCTTGGTCCCTCACTGCTTTAGGCCTATTCCTCTGAGACACCTGGACAGTAGCTGGATGTGGAGGTATTTTCACTTCTCAGGATTTTGGCTGTTCAGGTGGCCTATTGTTTTGTTTTGTATATGTGGTCTAGAGCAGTGGTTCTCACACATTAGTGTGCATCAGAATCACCTAGCCTGTTAAAACACACTTTTCTGCTGGAAACCCCCAGAAATTCTGATTTCATAGGTCCGAGTAGGGCAGGGAATTTGCATTTCTAACAAGTTTCAAGGTGATGGGAAGCTTCTGGTCCAGGGACTACACTTTGAGAAGCCCTGGTGTAAAAAGGTACAGATGTGAAAACCAGAGGGGGGACAGCTCCTCCCCAGAGGAGGCACTGGGCAACTTCTCTTGTCCCTGCCTGGCACAGCTGAGGCCTGTAATTGGGGATTCCGACAGATCAGTGACTCAACCGCTGCACAGGCCCGAAGGGCAGAGGTGAGGGGGTGGAGGCTGGGTGGGGGGAGCAATGAAGGGGAATGAAGTTTGGGCTTGAGGGCAAAGTCTCAGGGGGACCCAGAATGGGAGAACTGGATGTTTTGAGGGTGGAGAGGAGACCAGGGAAGACAGAGGCGCTGGTGCGGCTACTTGAGGAGGGGTAGCAGAGGAGGTCACTGTGGGACTGGGAGAGCTGGGCTGTGAGGGCCCAGAGAGTCATGATCGGGTTAGGGGAGCAATGGGTGTGTATGTGATTCCTGAAGAAGTGAAGGGGTTGAGATGTGGGGGTCTGGGAGCTGATGTGGAGTTCAGCTTTCAGGGGCTGAGAGGCGATGTGGGCTTTGGGGCCCAGGGAGGGGCGGTGGGAATGAGCTGGGGGTACCGGGGGCGACCTGAAGCGGGTGCGGGAGTGCCAGGGCGCCAGGGCAGAATCGCGTGTCCCGCGGCTCGGAGGAATACGGCGGGGGCCGGCCGCCAGGGCGGGGCAGGGGGCGGGGCGCAGCGGCGAGACCAGGCGGAGGAGGTAGCG
This sequence comes from Symphalangus syndactylus, assembly GCF_028878055.3. Lineage (NCBI taxonomy): Eukaryota > Metazoa > Chordata > Mammalia > Primates > Hylobatidae > Symphalangus > Symphalangus syndactylus. Next base: position 36,312,355 of record NC_072433.2, read on the forward strand.
GAGCGAAGTCCCAGCCCCAGCCCCGGCCCGAGCCCGATCCCGAGCCCTGCGGCCGCGCCTCCCTCACCGTACCCGCCTGGAGCCCGGCGCCGCCGCCGCCCTGCCGCCCCCGCCAGCCGCGCCGTGACGCGGGCATGAGCCTGCTCCGCGGCCCCGCTGAGCAGGCGCTCCTGGCCCGGGCCTCGGCGCCCAGGTAAATTGGGGGGCGCGAGGCAGGGAGGGGGACATAGGCCGCCCAGAGCCTGCGAGAGCCTCGGCGACTCCCTCCCCTGAGGACCCTCAGTCACTTACTGAACCTGAGGACGCTCCGTCCCATGGGACCTTCCTACTCTCGGGTGGGGGACTTAGAGACCCGCCCCCCAAAAGCCAGTGCCTGGGCCCTGAAACTCCCTGCGCTCTCTCCACCCGCAGCTTTCCTCTCCGGGGGAGCCCAGGTCGCGAGCTGACCTCACCCTCACCCACACAAACCTCATCCGAGCAACCCAGGCCCTGCGCTCCCGGGCCTGCCAGCCGGAAGGGGCATAATCCAGCCCCTGGCAGCTCGCAACCTTCTCTCTGCCTTCCTGCTCCTCCCCGGGGCCTCCTGTTCTCTCAACTCCTCCAAATTCCAAGAGATGATATTCTGTACCCCAGCTGGCACCCACTGCCGACCCCCTCCTGCGTATGGGGTTTCTCCCCACAGCCCAAACTCATGGCCAGCTGCCTTCTGTCCTTGACTTTCTCCATTGGCCCCCAAGGTCCTGTCCACCTTCTCCCCCATGGCCCGCAAGGCCCTAGATCCAGTTACATGCTTTGTATTACTGAAAAGGGGCATGAGCCGAGGCTGGGCACCTGGGTGATGTGGCAGAGCAGGGGCTCCCAAGCCATGGGGACACGTCAGTTGCTGGGGTGCTTCCGCTTGGATGGAGGGTGTGGGTTGGAGGGGTCTGATGGCCAGGGCAGCGAGGGGCCTGGCAGCAGCTCTAGGAGACTCCACTTGGGCAGTGTGGGGTGGGCTTGCTTAGGGCGGGTTCTTTCCTGGACCCTTTCAGAGGGATGTGGCGCTGGTACAGGCTCTTCCTGCCCCTGCCCCCAACTCTGATCCCAGGAGCTGTGCCTCCTCTCCCCAGTTGCTTGCCTTGCCGTGCTGGTACTGGTTACTCCCAACACTTCCCTCCTGGGCAGGGCAGCAGGGCTGGGCATGACCTCACCCCACAACCCTGGCCAAGGTGGGGCCACCCAACTAGGCCTGGCCTCGGTGTCAGCAGCACGCTCTTCCCTGAGGCAGCTCTGAACCACACTGCGGGGCTTGGGCGCAGCTGGTTCTCCAGTAACAACAGCCTGCTGGCCATGCCAGTCAGCTCTGAGACCCAGGAGCTGGGAGCCCACTGTGGCTCACGCACCTCTAGAAGCTGAGCCAGGTCCAGCCAGATGGAGGCTGGTGGTGGTGGAAGAAAGGATGGGGAGGAGGACAGGTCCTGGAGAGAATTACGCGTTCAGCCCCCAAATATTGAGCATCTCCTCCCCACCGGGCACCATTCTGGGACCTGGGATAGAGCTGTTAACTAGACAGATGAGGCCGAGCCACCAGGGAGCTGACATTCCAGATGTCTCTCTGTGGCCAGAAACAAATGGACAGATGTAAGAACAAGAAAATCCCATGGTGGTGTGCGATGAAGACAGCTGCACCTGATGTTGTGAGAGAGGCTGACTAGTGGGGGTCCTTTGGTGACGGTAGTCAGGGAAGGCCTCCTGGAGGAGGTGGATGAAGCAGTGGAATGAACCATGAGCATGTGAGGAAACAGTGTTGTAGCTGGGAAACAGCTAGTGCAGTGGTCCCTCGAGGGAGGGGGTTTGGCATGTTGAGGGGTGAGCAGGGGACCCAGGAGAACCAGAGTGGTAATGGGGCCACAGCATTACTCTCCTGGCTTAGGGTCTGGGAGACCGTGGCTGTTCAGATGCCCCCTCCTTCTGCCGTCCCTGTCTGCCTAGGTGTGTATTTGGTCTGTCTTTGCCATCCATCTTGATGGGACTCACCATGTTGCGGCTGGTGGCCCCTATGTGGATCTGTTGGGAGCACTCCCAGCCGGCCCCTGATAACAATCTGGGAGTGGGGTGGGGGCAGAGCAGCAGGTGATGGGAAATGGCCCTGGTGCTGGAGAGAATCCCACAGATCCGATCTTCGCCGTCGGGTGGAGACAGCCAGACGACACTGAGATGGTGTCCAGGTAGTGCTGTTCCTGCAGCCCTGATAAGATCCGATCTGTCAGGGGCGGGGAGGCCCAGCCAGGCAGGCAGCCGCCCGCTCGGTCGCTGGTTGCCAGCCTCAGCGAGTAGTGTTTGTTCTGGAGCCAAAGCCTCCAGGCAGAATCCAGGTGCGAGAGGGAGTGCTCAGCATGGCTGCCCCGTGGGGCAGGTGGGCAGTGAGGGCCCTGGGAGTCTCCCTGCTCCCCCCACCCCAGGACACCTGCCCTTCCCCGGGAGAGGAGCATTTTGGAGCTGGCTCTCCCTGCGCGGAAGCCTGTGGTGGCCTGGTACCAGGCAGGTACTGTCCCTGCGTAAGCAGCAGTGTTGGTAGCAGGCTGGGAGGTGAGATGCGGGGGGCCCTTACTCCCCTCCTCCCTCACTGGAACCCTGAGAGGAGCTGCTGGACACCCTGCTTAGCTGGGAGCTTGGAGTTCAGTGTTGGGGAAGGACCCAAGACCTCAGGTCCTCTCGAAGCAGCAAGCATTCTTCCTGCTGCAGGCCTGTGAGGCTGGTGGTGGCTCAGGAGTGATGGGGACAAGGGCCTGAGGGACAAACAGGGCAGGGGCTACTTCAACCCAATTCCCGGCCTGCCTAGCCTCAGCTGCCCTCCACTTTTTTTTTTTTTTTTTTTTTTTTGAGACGGAGTCTTGCTCTGTCGCCCAGGCTGGAGTGCAGTGGCGCAATCTCGGCTCCACCACGCCCGGCTAATTTTTTGTATTTTTTTAGTGGAGACGGGGTTTCACTGTGGTCTCGATCTCCTGACCTCGTGATCCGCCCGCCTCGGCCTCCCAAAGTGCTGGGATTACAAGCGTGAGCCACCGCGCCCGGCCCTCCACTTTTTATATTTTTTTAATTGATTTTTTTGAAATTTTTTAGAAACAGAGTCTCACTCTATCACCCAGGCTGGAGTGCAGTGGCTTGATCATAGCTCACTGCTACCTGGAATTCCTGAGCTCAAGTGATCCTCCCACCTCAGCCTCCCCAGTAGCTGTGACTACAGGCACGTGCCACATGCCCAGCTTATTTTTTCATTTTTTGTAGAGACGGGGTCTCTCTGTGTTGCCGGGTCTGGTCTTGAACTCCTGGCCCCAAGTGATCCTCCCACTTTGGCCTCCCAAAATGTTGGGATTACAGGTGTGAGCCACAGTGCCTGGTCTGCCCTTCACTTCTTGCTGTCCTATTGGGCCTTCACAGGCTCAGCTTGGGGGCTGCTTCGCTTGCTTAACGCAGTGCATTCCTTCTGGAGGATGGTGAGTTGGTTCTGGGCCCCCCTCACCACTTGACCCCACTGCCTGTCAAATTTGTGGGTCCACCTATTGGCCCTGACCTTTCCCTCCTCCCCTTCCCAACCCCTCTTTGCCACACCATTTTGGGTCCTAAGTTAGGTCTTGCTCTTGCAAACATCATTAAGGACTAAGTGTGGCCAGGGGTCCCTGTGACTCAGGGCCGGAGTGAGCTGGCAGGACTTTGGCACCCAGCCTTTCCCGTGAAGGTCACTCTTCCCGCTGGGGACCTGGGGTATGGGACAGGGTGGGGCCTATGGACAGATGCAGCAGGAGCACTCCTGAGAGCTTGGGGCCACAGTCCCTGGTGGGGCAACACTGGGAAGGAGCAGGCTGGCTTCTGGTGGTTTCACCGCCCTGTCTGGGCAGCAACTCTTGAAGAAAACTATATATATATATATACATACACACAGCCCTTGGAGTTTTCAAGGCAGAAGCTCTGGCCAGGCACGGTTACTCACACCTGTAATCTCAGCACTTAGGGAGGCCAAGCCTTGTGGATCACTTGACCCCAGGAGTTCAAGACCAGCCTGGGCAACATGGTGAAAACCCATCTCTAGGGGCTGGGCGCAGTGGCTCACGCCTGTAATCCCGGCGCTTTGGGAGGCCGAGGTGGGTGGATCACAAGGTCAGGAAATCGAGACCATCCTGGCTAACACGGTGAAACCCCGTCTGTACTAAAAATATAAAACAATTAGCCGGGTATGGTGGCGGGCACCTGTAGTCTCAGCTACTCGGGAGGCTGAGGGAGGAGAATGGCGTGAACCCGGGAGGTGGAGCTTGCAGTGAGCCGAGATCGGGCCACTGCACTCCAGCCTGAGCAACAGAGTGAGACTCTATCTCAAAAAAAAACAAAGAACAAAAAAAAACAAACAAAAACCCCATCTCTACAAACAAGTTTTTAAAAATTAGCTGGGCATGGTGGTATGTACCTGCAGTCCCAGCTATTCAGGAGGCTGAGGTGGGTGGATCACTTGAGCCTGGGTGGTTGAGGCTGCAGTAAGCCGTGATGGCACCCCTGCACTCCAGCCTGGGTGACAGAGCAGGACCCTGTCTCAAAAGAAGAAAAAGAAGGCTGGGCGCGGTGGCTCACGCCTGTAATCCCAGCACCTTGGGAGGCAGAGGCAGGCGGATCATGAGGTCAGGAGATCGAGACCATCCTGGCTAACACGGTGGAACCCCGTCTCTACTAAAAATACAGAAAATTAGCCAGGTGTGGTGGTGGGAGCCTGTAGTCCCAACTACTCGGGAAGCTGAGGCAGGAGAATGGCGTGAACCCAGGAGACGGAGGTTGCAGTGAGCCGAGATCGCGCCACTGCACTGCACTCCAGCCTGGGCGACAGAGGGAGACTCCGTCTCAAAAAAGAAAAGAGGAAAAAGTAAAAGGGTAGAAGCTCTGTGTCCCAAGTGGGCAAGCAGGTGCCTCATGAATTCATTTCCTCATTTAAAGTAGGTAGATTTATTCTCATTTTTTTCCAATGGGGAAATTGAGGCACAGGGTCCTAAGTGGCTTGCCCAGGACCACACAGCCAGCTGGATTCACACTCCGGGCTGTGCTATGTCTGGGCTATGTTGGATGAACCTGGGGGTCCAGTGGCTTCCTGTGGGCGTGTTCTGACTGGGGGCTTCCACACTGTAGACCCACAGCCAGTGATCAGCCTGCTAATCATCTTGGAGGGGAACTCCTGAGCTGGTCCTTGCTCTGGGGAGAAGGCAGCCCCAGAGGCAGACGGTGAAGACAGAGCTGAGAAAATTGACCCATCTCTGGCTGCCAGAGCCCAGGTGTGGCAGAGCTGTTGGGGATCAGTTGCCAGTAAGGGGACCCCAGACCAGACCTTATAGGAGGAAAGTAGACCGCCTAACTGTGGGAGGGTCTTGGACCCCAGGGAGCTGGGATAGAGGCAGTGAATGGGCAGGAGTGGAATTGAGGGGCTATCCGGGTGCAAGTGGGATAGGGGCACATTACCCTCTCTGTCCCTCCCTTGTTTGCGTGTGCCCACTGGGGTAGTCCCATCTGTTCCTTGTTAGGCACTCAACAGACAGGCCTCCAGGACATTAATTAATGCCAAGCTGCTGGCACAACCAGCAGCATGCTTCTCCCAGGGCCCCGTTCTGGCAGCACAGATACCCAGCTGACCCCAGAAATGCTGCTCCATTCCCACCCAGTGATCCTGAAGACACAGGGGCCACATTGCTGGCATAACCCTGCCCCCGAGGCTGGATGGCAGGGAAGGCTTAGGTGGTGGCAGGCAGCCAGAGATGGCAGCAGGATGCTCCCCCCACAGACTGGTCTCCATCACCACCCTGGACCTTCTCCTTCATCCCTGGCTCTGCCCCAGGCCTGCTGTGTGACCTTAGTCATGTAGCTTACCCTCTCTGGGCAACTTTCTTTCCCCATTTATAAAACTAAGGGGTTAGACTGGGTCATCACTGAAGTCTCCCTCTGAGTCTGAGTCTTTGTTTTCTGTAGATCTGCCTGATTTGAGGTGGCTCTGCTGGTACCCCCATTTCCTGCTCCATATTTACCTCCCCTTGGTGTCCCACATTGTCTCCTGCATGTCTTGTTGCCCAGGCCCTGGCTGGTTCTCCTATAATTAACTCCTGCCCATGCTCAGGACATGGAGGCCCTGCTTGGCTTGGCCAGACCCAGTGGCCTGTTGGGGCCCGGGCCCCACCCTCACAGACTGGCCGGCATTCCCAACCCCAGGGCCAGGGCAAGGCGTCTGCTCCCACAGTGGCTACCTCCAGCCGGCCCAGCACATTCCTCAGGCTTATCTGGGGGCCCGCCCCACTGGACTCTGCCCTCCCACCCAGGAAGCAGCACCCAGAGCTATGTGCGGAAGAGTTGCAGGGCCTGGGAACAGGCCCTGCGTGAGCTCAAGGTAGTGATTCTTAGCCTGGGGCTGGAGAGAAACAGAGGACCGGGTGGGGCAGGAGGGCAGAGGGGTTTGTGGGGGCTGCTGAGCTGACCAGGCAAATTGTCTTTAACATTGCAGAGCATAGGGTTCACTCAGACACCCAGGAGTCATCTCCTGGGACCCTCCTCCCCCATCTCTGGGAAGCGCTTCCCCGCTACCCCTGGGAGTTCTTGTACCCAGGAAGGGGCTTTTGTTCTTGGCAAGTTGCCCTAAATTTGCACCAGAGTTATCACAGCTGATGGGGCCACGAGCCCAAAATGCTGAGGGACAGCAGCTCCCTGCCACTTCCCTTCCTGGATCCCCACCTCCACAGTAGGAGCCGGAGCCAGTCCTCCCAGGAAGGGGTTAACTGCCAGCCCCAGCCGTGAGGGAGGGGACTGGGCTGGACCATTTTCCTCACTGCTGCCTCCACCTCGGTTTTCCTGAATGGTTCTGTCGTCCTGGGGTGGGGAGGGAAGGGAAGGAAGAAGGGCGGGAGGAAGGAGGGAGGGAGGAGGGAGGGAGGAGGAGTGTGGGAAGAGGAAGGAAAAAAGAGCGAGACAGCGAGAGGAAGAGAAAGATGTCACTGTCTCTAATCTCCCTGTCATTTTTATTTCCAGCAGGCGAGGGGCAAAGGAGCTGCTAGAACAATGCTGAGGCGGGTGAGGTGAGGAGCAGCCCCTCGCGGCAGCCCGACAGAGTGTCTGGAACAGGTGATTGGAGGAGCCGGAGACCCAGGCACCTGGGCATCCTTCCCCTCGCCTCTGCCAGGCCCTGCGCCCCTAAAAGGTGGGAATACCATGGCGACCAATTTCAGCGACATCGTCAAGCAAGGCTACGTGAAGATGAAGAGCAGGAAGCTCGGGGTGAGTGACCCTGAGCTGCGGAGGGGCCCTGCCGAGGGATGGGGGCCTGAGGACTCGGTCCCAGGCTTGGAGGCATGGCGTGTGGGGCACGCGGCTGCCCTCCGGCTGCTGGGCATCGTGCATCTGTGGTCTTGGGGCTCCTCGCCAGCGTGCTGCCTGGCATGTGCCTGGGCTGGGTTCTGCCTGCTGCAGCCCCCGCCCCAGAGGGCTGGCTGGCATCCCAACAGCTGGGCCAGCGGTGGTGATGGTGGCAGCAATGGTGGCCACCGATGGGCAGGCGGCTCCCCTGCTATTGTTGAAGTTATCACCACAGCAGCAGGAGGAGCGGCTGGCAAGGCCGGGCTGTGTCTGAGCTGAGAAGCAGCGTCTCACTTCCCCTGGCCTCCTCTCCCTTCCGTTTGCCCCCCGCCCCCGGCCTCCCCTCACCTCTCCTGGCCTCTTTTCTTTTAGGTCATCCTCCCCCCTTGCTTCTGACTGCTTTCCATGTGCAGATATTTAGTAAATTTTTGGTTGTCGAGTTTAATGTTAAAGAAGTGTTTGAAAAGGGGAGTGGTTGGCTGGGGGAGATGGGGTGGTGTGAGGCACTGAAGCTGATATTTATGTGGTTTCCAAATGAGAACTTTGGGCAGAATGGTCCAGTGCTCTGGGACAGGCTGCTTCCCTCCAAGTTGTTGGCAGGTGACTCTGTGCTTGCTTGGTGCTTGGCCCTGAACTGGGGGCTTGGAGGGGCTACGGAGAAGAGGTCTTACTGGGCATGCATCCTGTCCTACCCCCTGTAGACCCCCAACTGGTGAAGACCCCTCAGAAGACAGGAGCAGAGGGGATCAACTTCATGATCTCAGCGAGGCTATCTGAAAGCTGCCTCTATTCCTCTGCCAGGCCCCCCTGCCAAAGACAGGTCTGGCGGCTGCCCCTTCCCCTGTAGGAAGGACAGCCCTGGTGACTGAGGTCACTCAAGTCTTCTGTTTGACCCAGGACTCCTGTCCCTCTCTCCCTTCTCTCTCCCATTGCCTTGAAGGGGGCGGGTCGGCTCAGGCTGCTCAAGGATCCCTGGCTCAGCCTGAGTGGGGTGGGGGGCATGCGGAGTGGGATAGGGATCTGCCACCCAGCTTCCCTACCTGGGTACCAGACAGAGCAGGGCTGGCCTTGGAAAAGGTGGTTCTGGCCTCACTTCCCCTCCTGTGCCTCCCTGCCCTGGGGCTCAACCTAGTTGAGACTGGGCCCTGGCAGCCATGGGCTACTTTGCTCTTCCTCTGAAAGAGGGATCAGCCCACTGACTTGGAGCACAGAACAAAGAGAGAAGCTGAGGCTGAGGTAGGGAGGCCAAGGAGGCAGAGGCTTCGCTTCTAACATCACTCCTCATTCCTATGGCCTCAGACTTAGCAGGTCCCCAGGGGCCAGCTGGGCTGAGGCCTTGCCCAGGGCAGAGCGTGCCAGGAAGGCACCAGCCACAAGGGCAGCCACTTGGGCTCAGTATCAAACCTGTTCCAGAGGGAGACTGAGTGGCTGACAGGTGGGCACAGCCCGGATGGGGAGGTGGGATGCAGCCGGGCCCTATCCATGCAGGGAATTCTCTTCCCTCTAAAGCCAGGAGCCTCACTTCCCCTGGTGTGAGAGGCTGTGGTCCCTCCCCAGCAGCCATTCTCATCTCAGCCCACAGAGGTGAGGGGGGAGGGGCTGAAAGAGATCAGGAGCCGGCTCTCCTACCTGCCAGGGCCTTTCTCCCGTGGCAGAGCTGTGGCAGAGTGTTTCTGAAGCACTGATCAAAGCCCTGTAAGAAGTGGGAAGGAGGGCTCTTGAGCGCGTGGCTCCCTGGGGCTGTGAATGTGTATCCTGTAACCAGGCAACCGGCATGCTCAGGCCCCCAGGCCTTCTGCCCCTGAAGCTGTGGGCTGCATGGAGCCCACCCTGGCAGGGTGTGTCTGGGTCGGCAGCATCCATCCATTCATCCATCCATTCATTCACGGTTCCTTCATGTGGTCATTCACTTGTTTAGCATGGCTGTTAATGATGCTACCAGGATATGAGTGAGGATTCCGTGGATAAAATTCAGTGTCTGTCTTAAAGGAGCGCTGCAGCTGAGAGCTGAGGGCTGCTGTGGTTTAGGTGGGTAGAACAGGGGCCAAGCCAGGGTCAGGGGCGCAGGAGCAGACATGCCTCCTAGGGTCCCAGATACGAGCCAGAAATGGCCTGGCTCTGAGTGGTATCTTGAAATGGGGGCTGCCTAGGGCCACTGCACCCTGGGACCCTGCCTGCCAAGGACCTAGTTTACCCATGGCACAGTAGGGCCGAGGAGGGGGTGGGGCCCAGTGGTCCCCGGCCTCCTCTGCTGTGCTCTCGGCCGCCACTCAGTCTCCCTACTGTTCCCAGTAAGAGGAACACCAGAGATGCCTGGGGAACAGGCTCTGCCGGGCTTTTGGAGTGCCCGCTGCAAGGAGTAGGTAAACCCCAGCCACAGACTTTGGGCAGAAAAAAGCCTAGGCAGGAGGGAGGGGTCGTGCAAGGGCAGCTCTGGCCGGTGGCTGGGGCCAACCTCCCCTTCACCCCACATGAATGATAGGCCGGTCTGTCCCTTCAATCCTACAGTGGTCACTCCCCTCCCCTCCCCTCCCCACCCCCTTGGGGGAGTCCCTGAAGCTACAGAGAATGTAGGTGGTTTAAGGTACAGGGGCCTCAGCAGTGGCCAGGACCAGGAGGGAAGGCACCATACTGTGGGAGGAGCCTCAGATTCCTAGCTCCGCCCCTTTACCTCAAACAGCTTTGGGTTCCCAGCTGGAACAGGGCCCCTTACACTTCAGGGTTGGTAAGAGAATGAAAAGAGAGGGTGAGTGAAAGCCCCAGGAGACAAGAGTGGGGGTTACCTACGTAAAGACCCTCACCTGACTCAGAGAACTAGGGGCACGGGGATGTACAGGTGGGCAGGGGGCAAGGGTCTAATTCCTACCCCCAGGAGACCCCTCTGTTGTGGCTGGCACTGCCCGAGCCCTGGCCAGATCCTGCAGTGGGCTGTGAGGGTCTGCCCTGGATCTAGACTGTCTGCTGCAAATACCAGCATCACCATTCCTTAGTGTTTTGATGCCTCCCTTTCCCCATCTATAAAATGGGGATGCTAACAGAACTGATCTCAGGGAGTGGCCCTGAGACTGTGCAGTGCTAATAACAGGTGTGAGCAGGAAGCACTCAGGAACGTTGGCTACTCACACTGAACTCAGCAGTGCACACAGTACATGGCAGGTCAGGAGAGCACCCTTTGTGGAACAGCGTTTTGGAGCCAGCCAAGAAGTCAATGACTTTGCAATTTGGGGAGGAGGCTTCTCTCCCAGGGAGGTGACACTGCTGGTGACTCCCACCCCTGGTGTCCCCAGGCTGGTGCTCCAGGGATGGCTGTGCAGCACCACCCCCTGTGGCAGGCAGGGGTGGCTGCAGGGCCGTGCTGGTGGGGTGGGAGTGGTCCAGGGAGGCCTGACCCCGTCATCTCGCTCCACAGATCTACCGGAGGTGCTGGCTAGTGTTCCGGAAATCCTCCAGCAAGGGGCCCCAGCGGCTGGAGAAGTATCCAGATGAGAAGTCGGTGTGCCTTCGGGGCTGCCCCAAGGTTAGGAGGCCTGGGCCCTAGCTCCCCCAAGTGGCAGGGCTGTGGGGGATGGAGAGAGAGAGAGAGGGAGAGAGGGAGAGAGAGAGAGAGGGAGAGAGGGAGAGAGAGAGAGAGGGGAGAGAGAGAGAGAGAGGGGGGAGAGAGGGAGAGGAGAGAGAGAGGGAGAGAGGGGGAGAGGGGGAGGGGGGGAGAGAAAGAGAGAGAGAGAGAGAGAGAGATATGCACTGGCCTGGCTAAGTCCCTTGTGGATGCTGTCCCAGGTGACCGAGATCAGCAACGTCAAGTGTGTCACGCGGCTCCCCAAGGAGACCAAGCGGCAGGCAGTGGCCATCATATTCACTGATGACTCGGCACGTACCTTCACCTGCGACTCAGGTGAGGCGCGAGTATGGGCCTCCATCTGCCTCCCCTGGGGTGGTCGTGGTCAGAGGTCCAGCTAGGAGCAGGCAGAGCAGGGCTAACCCTGGGTGGAGATGGTGGTGTGGTGCGTGTGGGGTTGGGGGTGCTTTCAGGGAGCAGGCCCTCAGGGTTGAGGCAGGACAGGCAGGCAGAACCCACTGTCCTTACCCTCCCTGCTGTGCATGGTGGCATAAGTCAGGCTGGGCAGATGGGGTGGGCTACCGGGCTCTGGAGCCGCATGATGAAGTAGCATTTTCTTCAGAGCTGGAGGCAGAGGAGTGGTACAAGACACTATCTGTGGAGTGTCTGGGGTCCCGCCTCAACGACATCAGTCTGGGAGAACCTGACCTCCTGGCCCCAGGGGTGCAGTGTGAACAGACAGGTGAGGCCGGGCCCTGGCCCTGGGGGTAGGGAGGGGGAGGAGGAAGAGGAGAGGAAGGGAGGGAGGAAGTCCCCATCTGGGGCAACTCTGGGCCCACTTGTCCACCCTCCCCCACTCCAGATCGCTTCAATGTCTTCCTGCTGCCCTGCCCCAACCTGGACGTGTATGGCGAGTGCAAGCTGCAGATCACCCACGAGAACATCTACCTCTGGGACATCCACAACCCCCGTGTGAAGCTCGTCTCGTGGCCCCTCTGCTCACTGCGTCGCTATGGCCGGGATGCCACACGCTTTACCTTCGAGGCTGGCCGGTAGGACCCTCTCGCCTCCCAGCCCTGTCCCACCATGGTGTGATGGTGGCTGCCATTCACTCTGTGTTGGGCACTGTGCTAGGGGCTTAGTTTACTTATTGGCCTAGCAATCCCAAGGGGGAATGTAATGTTCCCATTTTACAGACGAAGAAATGAAATGGAGGCTCAGAGGAGTAACTTGCCCACAGCATGCAGGTCAAGTGAAGCTATTTACCAAAAGTCATATACTACTTTGGCTTAAGTCAAATGCGGGTTCAGGCACGTATTACTTCTGCGACTGTGGATCTGAGTCTGGGTTTCGGGGATAATAAAGTACCTAACCTCCTAGAATTATAGTGAAGACTGGGTATCCCCTCGCTTGAACTCTGGAGTCAGTCTGCCTAGACTGAAATTCCATCTAATCCTCTGCAGAACCTTGGTTGAGTTAGCTTCTGTATGCCTCAGTTTCCTCATCTGTAAAATGGTTTGGGAAAATGCATAACAATGAGGAAACCATTAATGGTACAAAGACCAGAGGGAGGTGGTACGGAAAACTGAATGGGTTAATTCTTATAATGCATTTCAAGCACCAGCTGGTATAGAATATGCTCAGCACATTTGCACCGTGTGGTCAGACCCCCAGACCACAGCCCTGCCTGTCCTCCCGGCCTGGAATGCAGCCACAGCTTGCAGTTGCAGGAAAGCCTAACTAATCACATGCATGTCTGTGATAGGTCCCCACCATCTTGCCCTCTGTGCTATCTGTGTCCCCAGGATGTGTGATGCTGGGGAAGGACTCTATACCTTCCAGACCCAAGAGGGGGAGCAGATTTACCAGCGCGTCCACAGTGCCACCCTGGCCATCGCAGAGCAGCACAAGCGGGTCCTGCTGGAAATGGAGAAGAACGTGAGGGTGAGGCAGCGGGCATCAGTCCAGGGTACGGGGGGAGGGGGGAGGGGGGAACGGGCGGGCAGGCAGGGCCAAGTGCCTGGGGTACACAGTAGAGGCAGGTAGGGTCTTGGGGTGGCTGCTCAGGGATACTGTAAGCCACTAATGGGAGTGACCCCTTCCTTTGCCCCACAGCTGTTGAACAAGGGCACAGAACATTACTCGTATCCCTGCACACCCACAACCATGCTGCCGCGCAGTGCCTACTGGCACCACATCACGGGTTCCCAGAACATCGCCGAAGCCTCCAGCTATGCTGGTGAGTCGCTTCCATGCCCCACACCCACCTGCCAGGAGGCTCTGTGGAGGATGAGGCCTATTGGGCAGGGGTCTTTCGACCTAGCTCTGAGTTCTGAGCCTGCTTCTGTGCCCACAGGTGAGGGGTATGGGGCAGCCCAGGCCAGCTCGGAAACAGACCTCCTCAACAGATTCATCCTGCTAAAGCCAAAGCCCAGCCAGGGGGACAGCAGCGAGGCCAAGACCCCATCCCAGTGACCACAGTGCTGGCGAGCACCGATGACTGCTGGGGGCTGCCTGCTGCGGGGCTGGCTGCAGTGTACCGTGGACAGCCTCAGGGGGCTGTCGGCCAAGAGCCTGGAGAAAGGGAGCAAGCTGCCCCTCCTTGCCCCCAAGGATGAGGCAGGACTGAGGCAAAGGGCTGGCCACACCACCTGAGCATGTGTGAGGGGTTGCAGCTACCGTGGGACTATATACTGTTAATGATTTTAATATATATGGCTTATGACATACTCTGTATCAATGAGATCCCCTCACCCTCACCCCATCCTTCCCCACCAATACACACACATTTTTTAATCCCATGACCAGGCCACGGTCAAGGCTGTTTTTGAGTATGAGGGCAGTCGTGTCCATCCTCCATGGCACAGCCCTCCTGCTGCCAGGACCTGCTTGAACTACCAGGGCCAGAGGAGGGGGATAATCAGAGCTTGAGGCTGGCACTCTGACTGCTGGCTTTTCCCAAACAGCCCAAGGGCCGGAACAGCAGGTGGCTTCTCAGTTCCTCTGGGCCTGGAGTGACACAGGAAGGATCTGCGCTTCCACTGTGCTGCTTGCCAGCCTTGCAGTTGGAGTTTTAAGCAGAGGTGACATCTGGTTGACGCCTCAGGTGAAAATCTGGTTTTAAAATGTAACTTCTGCACAGGCTCCTTCCTGCTTTGTAGGCTGGGTAGATGCCCTCGGGGTAGGGGTGCTGATTACCTCAGCCATGTGGAGGAAGGCTGGAGCTTGTTCCTGCCCCAGGGCCAGGCCAGGAGGGAAGGCCGCAGCAGGACTGCTGTGGGGAGCACCCCTGCTGCCCCCCTCTCACTGACCAGGGGTGGACAATGCCCAAGCAGAGGGAGCCCCCTGGCCCTGTTTGGCCACCCTCTGGCCAGCCAAAAGCACTCTGAAACCAAGACCTTCCCATTTCCTCCTCCCCACATGGTGCTGAGGCTCCCTGCTGTAATGCAATTAAAGCAATTGATTTTCTAGTGCTGGTATTTGTTGACTACCAAGCAGAAGGGCTATCTTTCTATTCACGTCAAACCTTTGGTTGTGTGGGGTTTTTTGTTGTTGTTTTTTGGGTTTTGTTTTTTAATACTTTAGGGTCCTGGTTTGTGGGAACAGACTTTCTTGTAAATAACCACTATTTGAGTTGTGGCAGGAGGATGATAAAGCACTCGGCCCCTCCCAAAGGAGCCCTTGAGCTAGGGAGGTGGCGCAGTCAGCCTCGCTGTCAACGTGACCCGGGGAGTGACCACCCAGAGGGATGAGCTAGCCTGTAGAGGGGAACTGGGGTCCAAAGGTCTTTGGGGAGGGTGGCAGAGCTGGCTGGCTCAGCTAAGTGGCACGATGACGCATGAAGGAGATTATGTTGTGCTCTTTATTGCCAAAAATAAACACTTTTAAAAAGACAACTTCTGTTAATCAATAAATATCCTTTCCTTTCTGTACTAGATCTCTGGTTTTCTCCAGGCTGCCTAATTAACTGCTTTGTGCATGTTCCTATCTGGAGACAGTGCTGAGGGGTTAGGGCCAGAGCCTTCGTTAAGGAGAAATGAAATACTCCTCCTGTGTATGTGGGAGGGGCCCTTGCTCCTGCGGCTGCTTCCACCCCCACCCCCACCCCCACCAAACTAAATGATCAGGCCATTGGAGGTGAAGGGGTTCATAACTGCTGGACAGAGAATGAAATATCATGTTTATTTGGTGGGGAGAGGACAGCCAGGGTCTAATGCTATTCCAAAAGGTTACTTCTCACATTAGGGACACCTGGGAATTTGAAGTGCTAGCAGGCCAGCCCTGGGGCAAGGACTGGAAGGGTTTATAGGCCCCTTGAATAAAGGCTGTGGCACTTGATCCTAACACCAGACATCTAAGGTACAACTGAAAATGACTCATTTTGGACAGAAAGGGTTTAGAGTAAAGAGCTGGACTAACCAGGAGAGAAGTCTAGTTGGTTCCCTACAGGTGCACTGGAAACAGTCCAGCAGGGACCTTCTGGGATCTGGGGAGCACTGCTGCCAATTATTAACAGCAGTCAGGGCCAGTAAAGACCTATCCTGCCTAAACACCACTGCATCCCTGGTAATCTATCTGTGACCCGCTTCTAGTTGGTACTGATGTCCTGCCAAGAAGCTCAACCAACAGTAGACTAGATTCTCAGAAACTAGAAGAGTCTGAAGAGAGACCCCCATATCCAGCTGCTGGCCTGAATCTCCGTTTTTGCTGAAGCAGGCAAGCTGCAGTTAATTTATGGTTAGCACATCACTCTGGATCTCGTGGCTTAATTGAGTTTGTAAATCACTCAGTTTCTTCTTCAATCCGGAGAGGGCTGACAGGACAATGGTTTCAGGACGCAGAGAGCCACAGGACTCCACGTTGTAGTAAAACCTAGGAGGCAAGAGTCCAGTGAGCGCACTGCGAGGCAGGCTGGCCGACCCGAGCTCTGGCCATGGACAACCCTTCCTCCTTCCAGGTCTTGGCTCTGTTTCCACATGGAACTTGACCTTGGGCCAGGGCTAACTTCCTTTCATGTAAAACCTCTTACATAGGGTAGTTTCAACACACTTTGCAAAACCTCAAGGAGGCTACAACTACCTCATAAGGTACCTGTGAAAATCCTAAAGTTCTGTATGTATGCATGCCCCCTGAGGAGAGAGTGGAAAACCAAGTGAGCAGTGACCAGTGACAGACCTTTCACAGTCACCCTGTGGAACTGGGGTCCAAATCTCTGCCCCTAGTGTTGACCTGAAGAATCTCTTCTTTGGGGGCTGAAAATCAGAATAGGAACCACCTGGATAACTGGAGGGTCCTCTTTGTCAGTGACCAAAAGGGGGCTGACAACCTGCCCCTGGGATGTGCACATACCACAGGTCTAGTTTAGCAGTCAGCAGCCCCTCCTCAGCTTATGAGAACTGCGAGGTGGGGGAGAGGGACTGCCTAACTCACGGCCTGAACCAAAACCATCCCTTCTTACACACTTCACCTTCCCATGTCCGACCAGGCTCTTACCTTTCTGGCTTGCCGTTGGGGTCATAGGGAGCCTGCGACTCATCCTCATCCAGCTCCGAGTACTCACTCTTTGGCCTGAGGTCAAACACAGGTCAGCACAAGGTTGCCACTGCTCCTTTTGAGGCACCCAAGTTCCTAGACAGCCTGCCACATCTCAGTCAACAACAGCCATTTCTATGCCACACCCATCCCAAATGCCTGCCATCACCCCTAAGGGGAACATACCATTCCTCGGGCTTGGGGTACACTGTGTGCCTCAGGGCATTGTCTGGATCATATTCAAAAGCCACCCCTGCAGTAGGGTTCCACTTGGCATGCTCCTTGCCAAAGCCCTTTTTGGCATAGGCTCGAAGTCTCAGCTCCTGGCCCTTTCTCAACTTGACGATGAGGATGTCTGCAGGGAGAGGCACAAGTCAGTCAAGGGCCAGGAGAGACATGGTTCTCCAAATTCTGACTTGGAGTGCCACTGCAAGACCACACACATCTGGAAAAATGGTCTAAAGCCAATTTTTGAGGAGACCAGGCAGCAAGAGAGACTGTGTCTGGTCCCTCCTTTCCGCTGGCCCACACGGTGACAGGTCAGGAAGACTTACCATCCTGCTCCACGTAGTCATTGGGGTCATTATCTCGGTTCCGGGACGTCACCTGTAGGGAGTCCACCAGGCATTCATTAGCTGCTCACCTCCCCAGTCACCTCCTCTGGCATCCATATCCCAGCACCTCTAGACTGCAATCTGTCAAGCAGGGAACGAACACCTGACAAGATGGTGGCACAGATGCCCCCAGGCCTCCAACCCCCACTTCAGGGTGTGGTGATAGCCTCAGGCAAAACAATTCCATGGCCTTTAAAAGAGTCCCTGGGTGATAGAGGGCGCGCAGCACCAACGATGCTAACGATGCCCAAGAAGAATCCAGAATTAGCACTTCTAGGGATCAGATTAAATCAGAGGGTAACAGGGAAAGTCAACATTTTCTAAGGATCAACGCCGGTCTGGTCCACTTGGAGCCAGCAAGAGAAGAGAAAAGATCCCAGGGAAAAGAGGATGCTCTCCTGCACTGACCGGAATGACCCGGGGGCTGTTGGAGATGAGGTCTCGAGACGTGACATGTCGCGTCTGGTCTTCATTGCATCGCACATCGAGGGTGAACTCCACTGAGCACTCGGGGCAGAACTCCTCACATGTGCAGTCCTAAGGCAGGAAGGGAAGCAGGAATGAGTCAACAGGGAGATGGCAACTCCTGCCTTGGCTCCTTGTCTTGGCTTCCTGCATCTAATGGCCAGTTCCTTAAGTTTCTTCACCTGTAAAAAGGGGTTCACCAGTATCCAGGTTCTTGTGGGCTGTGACAATCTGGTATACCATTCTCACGGACTGCCCAAGTTTAGAGACAACTTATACATACATTGGCACCCACATTTCCCTCCCACTCCCACCAGCTGCCAGGCCACCTCTGGGGACACACTGCTAACATCTCCCTCTGGCCCTTGAACTACTCTTCCTCAGAGAACCAAGGCTATGAGGCAGAGGAGGATGTTTTCACACTCTATAGTTCAGCTTCCCAAGAACTAAGAGGACCAGCTTGGGAATGTAACCATCATTTAAAATAAAACCACCAAGGAACGGAAAAAAGTACCTTTCAAGTTCTAGACTACTCACCTTTTCTAAAAAATCCTTTCTATTATGGAAAATTTCGTACATATACACAAATAGAGAAGCATGTAAGAAACTGCCATCCCATAACCATCAACCACCTTCCATAATTATTAACATTTTGCCATTCTTAAAACAACTGACTCATTCCCATGTTAGGGACTATTAATTGCAGTTTCACTTCAGGCAAGAAGACAGTTACTAGGATGCAATCAAGCAAGCTGTTCTCTCCCTCATACCAGTGAGGAAAACCCAAAACTCTTTTGATGTTTGCATGATGAGGAAGAAGCAGCAGCTAGAGGTCCCACCTGGGTCGTCTGCAGTCACACACAGGTGAGGTAGGAGGGCAACCCAGACCCTTGAGACAGAATCACTTTTAGAAATATGAAATGGGGCTGGGCACAGTGGCTCATGCCTGTAATCCCAGCACTTTGGGAGGCTGAGGTGGGAGGATTGCTTGAGCCCAAGAGTTCGAGACCAGCCTGGACAATATGGCAAGACCCTGTCTCTGCAAAAAATACAAGAAAATTGTATTTTTTGGGTGTGGTGGTGCACAGCACCTGTAGTCTCAGCTACTTGGGAGGCTGAAGCAGGAGAATCATTTGAGCCCAGAGGCTGAGGTCGCAGTGAGCCAAGATCATGCCACTGCTCTCTAGCCTGGGTGACAGAGCGAGACCTGTCTGAAAAAAATAGAAAAATAAAGAAATATGAAATGAGAGAATCAAAATGTAATGCAAGATAAAAATATGAAAAGTTATTTAACCTAAAAAAAATGTACTGAAAGGAGAGGAGTCTGTTTGAGATGAAAAGAGACTAAAGTGCTATGAGGACCAAATGAGTCTTCACTGGATCAAGACTGACCCACAAACAAACAGAAAAACAATAAAGGAAATTTGGGGAAAAACTAGGAAAATCTGAATATTGATATTACAGATTAATGCTAACTTTCTTAGGCACAATAAAAGTGTGGTTACATAGGAAACTATTCTTATTAGGAAATGCATACTGAAGTACTTGCAAGTGTTAGGATGTCTGCAACTTTCACACAGTTCAGCAAAAATAACAACATGTATATGAAAAATAAGGCAAATGTAAAATATTAATTGGTAACTATAGGTGAAAAGTAAAGTGTATTATTTTAGTTTTTCAACTTTTCTACAGATTTTCAGAAAAAGCCAGAGAGAGAGAGAGAGAGACCATGCCATCTTTGTGCAATAAATACTAGAAAAAACTTTAATGAAAGGAACTGCTAGGTGATAGAGCATGCGTATCTTTATGTAAGATATCGCCAAATTGCTCTTAATTGGTTGTACAACTGTCCCCACCAATATCTATGTTTTATTTATTAAAAAACAAAAATCTGGAGATCTGAAACAAATAGGGCAAAATGTTAAAATGTGACAACGTAGTATTAGGTGGAAGCATGAGTATTTATTACACTAGCTCCATGCTTTTCTGTGCTTGAATATTTCTTTCTTCTTTTTCTTCTCTTTTTTTTTTTTTTTGAGATGGAGTCTCGCTTTGTTGCCCAGGCTGGAGTACAGTGGCACAATCTCGGCTCACTGCAAGCTCCGCCTCCCGGGTTCATGCCATTCTCCTGCCTCAGCCTCCCGACTAGCTGGGACTACTTGGGAGCGGGACCACGCTCGGCTAATATTTTGTATTTTTAGTAGAGACAGGGTTTCACCGTGTTAGCCAGGATGGTCTCGATCTCCTGACCTCGTGATAAACCCGCCTCAGCCTCCCAAAGTGCTGGGATTACAGGCGTGAGCCACCGCACCCAGCTGAGTATTTTTTAAAAAATACACACATATTTATAAGATAAATCAAATTAGCCATCACAAAAATGACATGGCCCTTGAGAATTTAGAAAATGGACTGATTCTGGATCACCCAAAGCCATCAAGAGGGAGTAGCCTTAAGCTGCTGTGTAATGCAGCCTAGTGAAAGGATGAAGGTAACCTACTCCTATCCCACTCTCTCCAAACTCTGAAGTCCTGTTAACATGCCATCAGGGAGCAAACACGACCAGGAGGAAGGGGGTGAGACACTAAGAGTGTGGCCATGTTTAAGCAGCATCACCTGCGAAGGAGGGGACAGCATGAATCTGCAGAAACCAGGACTAGTCACCCAGGAACTGCTCTTGTGAGACAGCTCCCATTCCCTCTGCTCCTTGCCTACCCCAACCTTCTGTTGACTCTCCTGTAGCATCCTAAGGCCCCTGCTACTGGGAAGAGATGCTTTGGAAGGAAGAACCTCCACTCTAAGTATAAATGGGCATTCTGGTGGAGCTGCCCAACAACACTCCCTGATGTTCTGCGTGCTAATCAATCTGAAGCCCCATCAGAACCAAGGACCAAGACCTGCCCAGGCTCTAGACAACATCTCCATATTGTTGTTCCAGAACTACAACACTGTGCAAGCTGGATGCCAAATGTCAGGAAAAATCCCTTTGAGAACCAAAGCCTCCCCACCAAACCTCACATTCCACCCAATCACACAACATACCCGAGAGTACTGCAGCTTGTCCACAATGTCATCACTAATGAGGGGAATTAATCCTGTGAAAAACAGAAAAGCACTTTAAAGAAAACCAAACAGCCAAGCCAAAATGAGAACCCAGAAGCCTTCTGGGGGTGAGGCTGGAAGGAGGCCCCCTCCTGACACTAGGCACAATACCCTCCCTTTAACCTTCTAATAAAAGGAGTACTCACCAAGCCTGTGAGCGATGAATTCATCATGAAGGACTGAGGAATTGGCATCAATCTGAACCCAGTCAATGGCTAAAAAATGAAAGAAGCAGACATGGAGTTTAGCCATCAAATTTACCTACAGACTTAAGGCAGTGGTTCTCAAGATTTAGGAATCACCTGACACTAAACTGCAGATCGCTGGGCTGATTCCACAGCATTAGAGTGGGGCCCAGGAACTTGCATTTTAATAAGACCCACACACATCACACCTCACCTCCCTGCCCAGGTGAATTTAATGCAGGGGGCTCCCGGCTTCACAGAAAACACTGACTTACAGAATATTGTAAGAGTGGAAACGTGTTTATTTGAGCTGAGTATTTCCATGAGAAGCACTTAAATCTGCTACCTGTGCCACCACTAAATCCAAGAACATGAACTATTTGAGCACTTCAAAGTCAGGGAAAACCTCACAGAAGTAACACAGACTTATGGGCCATACCTCATTTTAGGATATAATGACTGGACTGCCCAACTTAGCACTTTTTAAACACTCAATCAACAAATGTTTACCAAATTCTTTTAATGCGCAAAGTATACTAAATATAGAACCCAATCCCTAGCAGCAATGAGCTGGTAGAAGGGTAAAGACTGTATTATCGATCACACACTCTTGACTTAAACACACATTTATTCATTCATAAACATTTGCATGGAACCAACTAAATCCAGGAATCAAATGGCACTGGAGCCCAACTGCCAAATGAGGGACACAGACACTAGGAACAGCAGTCGAAAGAGGACCTCCACCTGCTCTGTCCTGCTATGCTTCCCATTGCTTCCCCAGCCCAAGCCAACTGAGAGAACCCTGACCCAAGTTTTTCTGCCTCTTTAATCCCCCGGCCCTTCCCTCCAGCACACCCTTCCCCTCCTCGCTGTACAGGTTAAGATCCTCTGTGCCTCCTGAAAACTAAGCCTTGCCCGCCCTCTATGCTACAGGTGTGACACTCCCTCCCTTTCAACTCCTCTCTCACAAAACTCTGTTCAGACTTCCCTGAAGACACTTGTCATAGGGTGCCTTGTGTCATATTTGTGTAGCTATGTCTATACCTCAAGCTTCAGAAATTCCTTCATGCAGGTCCTGGGATGTCTTTGTATTCCTAGCATGGGTGCTCAATACTATTTGTAGAACTGAATTTGTCGGGAAAGAGGCATTTAGACTCAGAATGGCAGGGCTGCATCACGAAGTACAACTCCCTCACCTGACTCCTGATGAAACTGAGGTCCAGAGGCATGAAGTGCTTAGGCAGGGGGAGGTCCAGCACTCCAAGCTGAATTGAAGAAGTGACTGGGGCGGGGGGGAGTGGGGGGGGTGCTGGTAGTGGACAAACTACAATGTTCTCTTGCCTAATCATTTGGCCTGCTTATTTCCTTAAAAGTCTAAATATTTGATGCCACAGCTATGACTTATATTTATTTTGCCTAACCCAAACTCTCTGAGCTGACTCTCAGAAATGCTTGAAGTATTTCATGCAAGTATAATCAATGCATTAAGCACCTGGAGCAGAGTGGCTGGAACCAGACCAGAAATTGATCTTCCCTCCTCTAAGAGCCAACTGCACCATAACTATGCTTCTCCTGAACTAATGATCAAAGTCTACCTTGCTTTAGTGTTGTCTGTGGATTCATCTCTCGCCTGCAACCTCACTGTGGACTCCATGAGGGCAAAAACCCTGTTCTCTACAGCTTTGCATTCCCAGAGCTTACCACCATGCCTGCCACTTACATGCTCCATAAATGCTGTTGAAGGAATAGATTAATAAAAAAGCCATCTACCAGCACTGAGCACTCACTAAACACAAAGAACTTATATGGATTACCTCACTTAATCCTTAACATTACCCTGATAAGGATCATTAGTGGCCAAATGTTACAGATGAGGAAACTGCAGCACACAGAAGTTTAATAACTTGCCTAAGTTTCACAAAAATAGTAAGTGATGCAGCCATAAGAACGAACGAAATCATGTCCTCTGCAGCAACATGGACGTGGCTGGAAGCCACTATCCACCTTTTTATTTTCTTTTGTTTGAGAAGGAGTCTCACTCTATTGCCCAGGCTAGAGTGCAGTGGCATGATCTCGGCTCACTGCAACCTCCACCTTCTGGGTTCAATCAATTCTGCCTCAGCCTCCCCAGTAGCTGGGATTACAGGTGGGAGCCACCACACCCGGCTAATTTTTGTATTTTTAGTAAAGGCGGGGTTTCCCCATGTTGGCCAGGCTGGTCTCAAACTCCTGGCCTCAGGTGTTCCTCAGTCTTGGCCTCCCAAAGTGCTGGGATTACAGGCGTGAGCCCGGCCTGGAAGCCATATCCTAAGAGAATTAACACAGGAACAGAAAACCAAACACTGCATGGGAGCTAAAACTGGGTACGCATGGACATAAAGATGACAATAAACACGCTGGTGACTACTAGAGCTGGGAGGGAGGCAGTGGGGCTAGGGGTGAAAAACTACCTATTGGGTACTATGCTCACTACCTGGGTGAAAGGATCATTTATACCCCAAACCCCAGCATCACGCACTATACCCAGGCAACAAACCTGCACCAATGTACCCCGACTCCAAAATAAAAGTTTAAAACATTTAAAAAACTTTTGTAACAATAGTAGTGAAAACAGTATTTGAACCCAAGTCTGCACACTGCTAAACCCATGCTTCTCAGCAATGCATACACAGGACAAGGGTGGACCTAAGTGGCCCGTGGGCGCCAGGGAGGCGGCCACTGAGCCAAGGGCACAGGCTATGGTCAAGTCTCCAGCAATGCACTTTTCTCAGCACTACCACCCTCAGCCAGAACCAAGGACTGGAAGGAGCCCCAAGGAGTGTGGGTGGAGAGCGGGGCAGGAACCCGTGGGCCCGGGAACGAGGAAGGGAAGTCGCTTACCTATTACGGGCACCTCAGCGATGAAGACCCTCCGAATCGAATTGGCCACCCTGAAAGATGAAAAGCCAAGGGGCGTGAAGGCGCTGCAGCCTCGACAGGCTGGGCCCGCGCCGCAGGCTCCCAAAGCTAAAGCCCTTGGTGCAGGGGGGCAGCTCTGGAAGGACATCACCCCCACCCCACCCCACTACACCCCCGCCCCCTGCCCCCGGGGCCCCGGCTTGGACCTCCCGGCGCCCCAGAGCCGCCAGCCTCTTCCCTCGGCAGCCTTACGCCAGGTCGGTGTTCTCGATGATGAACTTGACATTCTCGTCAGTGAGCTCCGTGATCCGCACGGTAGGCTGGTTAGCGTACGGCATCGCGGCCACTGGCGACCAGCCTCGGCGACAGCTCCGCGGTGACTGCGCGGCGCCACCGCCAACACCGGAAGTCAGTCAGCGAGACCTCCGCGGCTTCCGCAAAGACGACTCACAGCGCCGCCTGCTGCTCGGAGGCCAGAACCGCCGAGTGTCTTCTACCGTCTCCTGCTTTAAAATGGACCAGATTCAGCTATCTGGGAGGGTAGTTTGGCAAAACACGCATACGTCCTTGACTCAACAGTAACACTTCTAAGAATTCATACTGCAGAAACACTTGCAGTTGTAAACAAAGATACGAGTGCAGGGACGTTCGTGGTAGTACTGTTTGTACTGTCCATTGATAAGAGACCTGGTGAAGTATACACACATGCAATACTATGAAGCCCTTAAAAAGAACTTGTGTATCTATAGGAAAACAAAAGTATATTTTAATATGAACGTATATTTTAGCAAAGTATGCCTGAATTGTAAGTAAATACCCTTTCCCTTGCAGTCTCAAGTATGGACCATGCACTTCTGAAAACTTCAGGAAAAGATACAATGTTCTTTAACCTAATGCTTCCTCTACAGTCTGTGTGGCTGTGGTGGGTGAGGGGGAGCTCTTTGTCTCTGCATCCCCAGTGCCTGGCAGTGGGCACCATGTGGGGTGCATGCTCAACAAAGAACTACTGAAGTCCCCTAAACAGACTGGAGAGAGGTTTAAATGGGCCTCAAAAAAAGTGGCAGCTGCTCCAACAGAGAAAAGCTCTAAAACAGAACTTGGCAGGACCTACATTTAAGAGTTGGGAGAAGAGTAACCAGATAAAGAGGAGTTTGCCTTTGCAAAGTGACACCTCTTCCTGAAACGGAGGGTGGGCACTGACAGAACCCTGCTCCATAACCTGTGTCATCTTGGTAAATTAAGAATTATGTTGTCTGCTGAGTGTGAGATGGATGTTATGAAGGAAAAAGGAGAATGCAATGAAAACTGGAACAGCTACTGCAAAAACTTCACAGGATGTCAAGAGATACAAGGAATTGAGAGGTGCAAAAAGGGTCCAGTGGAAGACCCACAAGAGATCTGAAATTCAATTAGTTGCTGACTTCCCCCATTAATATTCAGCTGACAGGCAGAAGAGAGCAAAGCAGAAAACAGAGCTAACCAGACATGCAAAGGGAACCCAGCCAGTGTAGAGGCTGAGAAAATTACTGGGGCTAAAGAATGTACCACTAAAATCATCAGACAAGAGCAGCCAAAGGAGCTAATGGTCTGTGGGAAGGCTTCTGTTACCCGTATTTTACTGATGGGAAGACTTGAGCCCAGAGACGCAGAGATACCGTAATTACCACTATGTATTAGGTAGTGGCAGCGCCAGAACACAGGTCTCCTGGCTGCCATAACTTAACCTGTCTCCCTCTGGGGTCCTGGATACCTATCATGATTGATAAGGAAACTAACTACACAACGGGAAACTACTTCAAACATATTTATTATTTTTACAGACTCAAAATACAGTAATAATCCTGCAATGCATGCTGGTGTCATGTGACACCAGGCCTGGAATCACACCTCTGTCCAGCAGGCACTTGTCTCAGGTGAGGCAGTTTTCTGAGGGGGCTCCCAGGAGCAGCATCTCAGGACACCTGAGAGGGAGGGGGCTGCAAGGAACACCTCTGTGTGCACACGCCTGTGCCGTGCTGGAGATGAGCTGTCACCTTGAGGTGGCGTCAGACCTTGACTCTGGCTTGGGAGCCCCAAGGTTAAGGGAAGGTTAAGACATGATCAAGGTGCCCATGAGATCGTGACAGGGACATGCTGGGTTTCTGTGGCTTGACTGCTTGGATGAACATCTCATTTTTCAATCACACAGTTGCAGTGCAGAAAGGCATCAGGAGGCTTGGTCTGGTATTAGGAACTGAAGAAGCAGCCCAATCCCTGACCAGAACAGTAGCATCAAATGCCTTGTGGTTTCCAGGTGGCTGTGGTAGTGACTCAGGAGTCCTTTAGTGTGTTCTCATGAACACCAGGTTATGTGGATGGCACCTTATACTTTTCAAAGCTCTTTCAATCTGTCCGCTCATTCTCTTCTAGGCAGTGTAGCTTACACCCCTTCCTCTCACCGACGCTGGTTTAGACCTGTCAAGTTCTTGAGCTGACAAGGGAATGGAAATAAAGAGAATAGTGAGGGCTGCCTCTAGACTCTAACAGAAAAGACCTAGCTTTTCTTTTTCTTTCTTTTTTTTTTTCTTTTTTGCATAGAGACAGGGTTTTGCTACGTTGCCCAGACTGGCCTCAAACTCCTGGGCTCAAGCGATCTTCCCAAATCGCTGAGATGATAGGCATGAGCCACTGCACCTGGCCAAGATCCAGGTTTGCAAGGTGGCAGGTGTGGCTATGATACAGAGACTTGATATAGCAGGGTCCCAGGAGTCAGTGATATCTCCTGATGACAGGAAAAAATAAAGAAGTGGGGTTTTTGGAACCAAGACACTAGGGCTGAACCACTGTCAGCCTTATTATTAGATTGTTTCCAGGTTAGGGCTACAAAATGATGTGAAGTCAGTAACACATGTATCACAGGGCTGGAGTGGGAGAGAGGAGAGGCAGGGATGTGCTGGGCAGTACTCACCGTCACTGCTGCACCCATGAGTCCTTGCACCAGTGCCTCTCCCGTGGACTTTACCTAGAAGGAGTCAGTGTCAGGTTCCCTTAGGCCACCAACACAAAGTTAAAGTTGAGACAGGCAGGACAAATCAGGAGGCCTATGAGCCCCAGAAGGTGGAGACAAGGGGCCCACATTACTGGAAGGAGAGCTTTGGACAACACAATCACAAACGGGCAAAGTGTGGCTCTTAGGGAAGGGCTGGCCTGAGGAGGAACCAGCCAGGCCCCCTGGGAAGGCCCTCAGGACTGTCAGCTGAGGCCAAAAGGGAGCAAGACCAGCTGTGACCTGAGGAGAATAGGTATGCCTTCTAAAGAGGGTTCCCCAATGGCTAGTCCCCAGCTACCTGCTTGGCAGTGTGGCCCATGTTCATTGCATCATTAACCCGGTTTTCCAGGAAGCGCCAAGTGTCCTCAAAGTCTGGAGAGGAGTCCTGCATCATCACCAGCTCTGTCGTGTTGTAGATGGCAGCCAGCATGGCTCGGCGGGTGTACCAGTTAAACTGCAAAGAAACCCACACTACCGCTGTGGGCTGGTGCAAGTCTGAGGCAGTTCCTACCCAAGGCCATGGGAACTCCTGGGTTCCCTCTTGACTACTTTTTTCTCTCACAGATACATCTGGCCCTCTGGACAACACTACCATCTCAAACTTGACTGAGCATCAGAATTACCTACTTGATTAAAAATGCAAGCTCCTGGGCCCAACCTCTTAAGAGCAGAGTCAATGGATCTAAATAAAGTGCCAGGAATCAGGAAACTTAATAAGTATCCCAGATGATCTGGCTACATCCAATCCATTTTGGAACTGCTAGTAGAAAGCCTACATCTTAGGACATCTGAGTCCCAGAAGATGCTGTAATCAGCCAGCTAGGACCAAACCTTGGTGTTCATCAATAAAGTGAGGGCTGAGACAGGCTCATGGACAGATTACAATACCTGGGCAAAGCTGAGAGTTCAAGTCCCTCAGCAACTTCTCATTGTTCTGGCAAACTACTCTTCAGAGGACCAGCTCAGCTGCTTGGTGTTTTATTCCTTTAATTTCTTTGCTTTCTAATTTCATTTTCCTACCGTCTCTGTTGGCGTTATATTCCCACATGGAGGAAGTTTATTAAAACACTTTGTTATAACTATGGTGGGAGTATTTCTGTGCCTCCTCATCCAGGATTCCACAAAGTATCATCACATTTTCTTTTATGAAGGTGTATTTTTTAAAATTTCCTACCAGAAATATGATAGCATTAACAAGTCAGATTCTTTCCTGGTGCTGTTGAAAGAGCTTTATTGATCTCTTAGCAAAACAGGCCAAGATGGGCTGGGGAAGGGAATTTCTTTTTAAAGCAATGGGTGCCTCCATGGCATTTCTTTTTTTCAAAAGATGAATTTTGCTGCAGAATCTACATCTTAGGAGAGAGGGAAATGATAATAAAATGGCAGCCCAATTAGCTTTTGCCAACGCTAAAGGCTCTCTAACAACTGGTGTCACCACAAGCTGGAAGAAATAATAACTGGTTTGTGGCTAGAATGCTGGTCCCTGAATGAAGATGACCTAGATCCCACTTTGGCTTCTTGATGACCTTCCTCATACCTTAGATGGGAATGACACTGCAGCCCCCCTGCAGGGGCTTGTGATCAAAAAAATTTCACAAGCTTCTTAAAGAAATGCTTAACACAAGCCTTTCCCAGCCTCCTGTGGGCCTGCGAAATGCTTAACACAAGCCTTTCCCAGCCTCCTGTGGGCCTGCAGAAAGCACTCACATCAGTGGACTGGTCCCCAGCGTAATGCCACATGTCATCCACCATGCTGGTGAGCAGGCTCAGGCTGGACGGGATGTTGTGAGGGAGCATGAGGACGCTGAGGGCCTGGGGAGAGAATGGCAGAGGAGTAAGCTCTGCTCACAGGTAATGGTGCATAGTTGACCAGCATCTATCTCTCCAAGAGGTGTATGAGGGGGACTGCCAAGCTCTGGTTCTCTGAGACCAGCATCTTCACCCACCGGTGTGAGTTCTGGGCAGCTAGCAATGCTGACTACAGCTGAGGAGAGCCCAGGGGCATAGCCCTGTCTTATGCAAGCCTAAGCACATTCTCCATCCCTAGCATTTGGAACTGGGAATGCAGAGGACGCGAGGGTCTAGACTGGTCTAAGCAAGGATGGGCAAAGATACCCCAGTCTGTCACACAAAGGAAGAAGCAGAGATAGGAGTCCGTTCACACACATCAGCTCCTACTGACAAACAGAACAAGGTCCTGCCACTTTACCAATGCTACATCCACTGGGGAGGTGGTCAGAGAGGTCCTGCATTGGCTGTAAGGTTTTCTCTTAGTGAGGTAGCCCAGAAGAAAACACTATGCTGAATCAGGAAGGCAGCTGAGGGCCTCATACATGCACTTCCACTGCTTTAACTGCAAGGTGGAATGAGTCACACTCGGCCTGGGGTTAGGCACCACCATAAGTGTTCAAATGTCTATCAACTGAATGACTGAAACTACGTGCTCAGTAGTCTTCCAGCTGAGCAAAGGACACAAGATATCTGAGTCCCTCTCACTTCGGGTGTACTTTCACTCTGTACTTTCTTCACTCAGAGAATGGCCCATACTGTGACATGCTTTAAAAACAGAGGAAAAAGGAAGCTTCAAAAAAGGTGAAAAAACCCCTTTCAACGAATACGCCAGTCCCCAAGCATCACACTGACAATTGACAAATCCCAGTCCTCGAGATCTAAAATGCCACAGGGCTGTTATTCAAGTGAAGACGGCCAATAAAATCTTCTGACTCTTCTAACCTCCTGCATGGATTCCTCCTCCCTGCAGACCTCGTGGCACGCTCAGGCCACTAGGAGAACCCCACCCAGGATGGGATCCAGTACCCGGACCACTCACATTTCCAATAACTGAGACACAGATGGCTCAGAGTCACTTTCTTTGGTATGCCCAAGTTTGAAACCCAGCTCTACCAAGTGTACTAAGTATTCTCGGGTTTATAGAGATTGAGGAGCTAAGTTCTGAACAGTGTACAAAGTCATCTGAGTGAAAGGTGCTGAGAATGATAAATATTAGGATTATTGTTGCTCTGGGGCCTAGATATGGACTTGGTACCCGGGGCCAGTGCTCAATGTACGGGATCAGCATTCTCAGTCTGGTTTCCACTGCATCCCTCAGGAACTGGTCTGTCTTCCTCTTCCTGGGAGAGGGAAAAGAAAACAGTGTGTCTCTGAGTGAAAGGCAGGGGCTCAGTGCTCCACGGTTTACTCAGCCCTAGGGAGGAGGGTCCCACCAGCTCCTGATGCTGGCCTGACTAAAGCTGTCAGAGACAGGCTGCCAGGTTTCAGTCCCATCACAGCAGCAGGGCTGCCCAGTGCTGCTCTCTTTGGGTTCTGCTTGGATTGGCCTCCTGGGGATAGCTGGTAGGGCCCAACTTCCCTGATCCTTAGCTGCCACCCTGAGTAGTAATGCCATGGGACTTACTCCGCCTGGCCCAACTGTACCAGCTTCTGCTCCTCTTCCAGCACACGTGTGAGCCGGGTATTGCACTGGGTCACAAAATGCAGTATTAGCTCACTGCCATCCTTCCCAAACATGCTGGCTGCTGCACTGGAGAGACCCAGAGACTACAAAAGGGGAGACAGAAAACAGAAAAGCAGTGCCCAAATGTCGGGTACATTTGTTGCCTGTTCATCACTAGAGTCTCTTCCTAGTAACAGCAGCTTGATTTCTTCACTCTGGGTCCATGTGATTTTGGTGAAACTGACCACCACTGGTCCCTCCACCCCGCAAAGCCCCTTGGTGTGTGTGCAAGAGTGGGATCTAGGCTTGAATAACAAGTTCACAGAGACTAGCTCAGGGATGAACGTATCAACAGGTCTTCTTTCTTTTTTAGAAACTAAGCCTGCAGCTGCTTTCTCCAACTTTGTACATCTAAGGCCAGTCTTTCCATCTGTTGTCCAGATCCCACAATTCTTGCCTTCAAGGAACCTCATCCTCTTGATTTTGACTATTTTCTCTTGTAAATTCACCCTCACTCTTGTTTCTTTCCTTTTTCTTTTTTTTTTTTTGAGACAGTGTCTTGCTCTGTCACTCAAGCAGTGGCATGACTGCAGCCTTGACCTCCTGGGCTCAAGCAATCGTCCCATCTCAGCCTGGGACCACAGGCATGCGCCACCACATCTGGCTAATTTTTAAATGTTTTTGTAGAGACGGGGTCTCGCCACATTGCCCAGGTTGGCCTCAAACTCCTAGTGTCAAGCAATCCTCCCGCCTCAGCCTCCCCAAGTGCTGGGATTACACATATGAGCCTGGTCCACTCTTGTTTCTGTACTCTTCCCATTTGTGTTCAATCATGTGCAAACTTCCATCTGTTTCCTCTGCTTGGTGCACCCTAGTTCTCTTCTACCCCTCGCAGCCAAACGCCTCGCCACTTCCTCGCCTTCTACACACACCTCGATCCACTCCAGTTGATTTCTGATCCAGTCCTCCACCCAAACAGTTGTTGCTCCAGTAACCAGTGTCTAGCTGCTTAATCCACACTCTCCTGCTTTGCCTCCAACATCAGGATGCTCTGACTTAGACTTTGATGGCCCATCCTATTCTACTCTCTCCTTAAATGTCCGCGTTCCTTGAGAGTCTGGACTCCCCTCTCATATGACATTATATTCTTGCCCTGGACAATCTCACTGACTTCCATAATTATTATATATATATATATATATATACAGTATATATATGCACGCTGATAATGCCCAAATGTGTATCTCTAGTCCAGCTATCTCCTCCAGTTCCCGACCTGTATGCTTGATACCTCCGCTGGTTGACTCAAAAACTCCTCATACTCAACAAGGATCAAGACTGTACCCTTCCCCAAAGCTGGTCCTCTTCCAATGGTCTTCACCTTAGAAAACACCACCATTGTGTACCCACACATGCAAACTTGCAACTCTGGTGCCATCCTGTCACTCCCTCCCACGTCCAAGCTATTCCTGAACTTACCCACTGCCATTACTCTAAGCCAGACCACCTCATCTCTCCTGTATGTCTGGCAGCAGCCCCCAATGAGTCTCTCTCTGCCTCCAATCCACTTTTCATCCGGCAGCCAAAATGAGCATTTTCAAATGCCAAATTTAATCCAATATCTTCAATTGTTCTTAGAAGAAAAGCTTGACTCCTCATCATGACCTTTAGGACCTTGCCTGATTTGACCTCGACTGACCTTTCTAGCCTTGCTCATCTCCAGTCTCTCTTCCTGCACTCTCTGCATGGTGGTTCTCTGTGGTTCTTCTAATGTACCATCCTTCTTTTTCTTTCCACCTTGCCTGTGCAGTTTCTGTATTTGGACTTGTCCATCTCCTACCCACAAAGTCAGGTAAAGCCTATTCATTCTTCAATTCTCAGCTCAAAAGCCTTTCCTGACCACCCTGTTACCCACCCCATATATGGTTTGAGACAAGATCTCACTCTGTTGCCCAGGCTGGAGTACAATGGCATCATTATGGCTCACTGCAGCCTCGATCTACCAGGCTCAAGAGATCCTCCCACCCCAGCCTCCCAGGTAGCTGGGACCACAGGCAAGCACCACCATGCCTGGCTAATTTTTGTATTTTTTGTAGAGATGGGGTCTCTCCCTAGGTTGCCCAGGCTGGTCCCAAACTGCTGGGCTCAAGTAATCCCTCTGCCTTGGCCTCCCAAAGTGCTGGGATTATAGGCATGCGCGACTGTGCCCAGCTCTCCAACCCCTTAATAGGGCAAATTAAACTATTTATCATAGTTTAATAGGCAACATGTTTTCTTTTTTTACTGATGCACTTAAAAATGGTGCTTCTTACAACCAATGGCATCTTAGAGTCAATGAAATATGGTAGTTTTGATGACAGACAATTCTTGCCAATAGGTTGCCTTTAGAACACAACTCTTAAGAACAAATTCCATGGTTCATTACTTTTATATCTACAAAATAAAGCCATTTCGACCCTATTTAGGGAAAAAAAGTCAATCTTGCACCTGTGACCTGATCTAATGATCGGGTCCCTCCATTATACAGCCCAACAGCACCTTTCCTTGATAGCACTTACCACATTTTCTAAGTAAACGTCTGTATATATTTTATTAATGTTGCTAGACTGGAAGCTCAACAAGGGCAGGAAGCAGGTCCATCTTGACCACCTTGACCCCTGTCATGTCCCTTGGACTAGCACAGTGCCTAGGGCACATTATTTGCTCAATAAACATTTAAAGAATGAATCATATAAAGGGTTTTAATTTGAAAGATCTAGGCATAAATGTTGACAGTATGATCTTTGGTGTGATTATAGGTGTTTTCTACATTCTTTTTTATATTTGTTTGTATTGTTCAGTTTTCACAATGAGCCTACAGTGGAGTCAGAGCACCCGCATGTCACTAATGAGACTTCTGTTACCAAATGTGCACTTGGGAGTGAGAGAATACAAGGAAATAACAGTTAAATTTCAGTAAAGCAGCAACCTTGCCCATTGTCCATGGGTAGATGCCCTGCAGCAAGCCTGGGATGGGAGATGCAACTCTGTCATCCCCTCAGTCTCTTGGAGGATGGTATCTTGCTATGCTGGAGGATTCTCTATAACATGGCCTGAACATGAGCCTACTGCCTAATCTAAAGCAGCAGTCTGTACTAATGCAGGAAATGCTATTAGTTTCTGGGAAAATAAGATGTGTTCGTCTCCAAAGTGGTGCCTTCTTGGGGGTTTTCAAACACCGTATGTCATTAATTCTAAGATGCAGATATATTTTTCATTTTAAAAAATCAGTGTGAATCATGGCAGTGCCCTGTCATAGTTCGAAGGGCAGTATGTTTTCTTTTTTACCGATGCATTTAAAAACGGTGCTTCTTACAACCAATGGCATCTTAGAGTCAATGAAACATGGTAATTTTGATCACAGACAATTCTTGCCTAATAGATTGCCTTTAGAACACAACTCCCAAGAACCAACTCCATTGTATGTTCTTTATAACTACAAAATAAAGCCAGTTCCACCCTATTGGGGGAAAAAAACCCAGTCAATCTTGCAGCTGCAGCTGTGAGGGGCTCTGAGCTAGACTGGAAGAAGGCATGAGGCCCTCCGCTCTGCCTGGTGTGACTCCATCCTGGCTCATCTTGGTCAGGTGGCCCCACCCTCACCTATACACACCTGGGCTCCTTCTGCAATCGCCTCTGCTGTCCACCCGTGGGCGGGCACAAACTCCAGGGCTGCCGTCAGGATGCGATGCTGCAGCTGCTCCTCACTTTCATAGTCCTCCTCCTCCTCGCCGCCCTGGTCTGTATACCTGAGACAAGAGGACACAGCCCAGCATACTTCATCTCCTGGCATGTACAATGGGTATGACCAGAAACTAGGGGCTCTGGATCTCCTCTAAGCACATGCTGGGAAGACATTTACTCTTGTGTCACTATCAATGTGGTTTTTTCGTTTGTTTGTTTTTTGTTTTTGAGACAGAGTCTCCCTCTGTCGCCCAGGCTGGAGTGCAATGGCGTGATCTCAGCTCACTACAACCTCCACCTCCCGGGTTCAAGCGAGTCTCCTGCCTCAGCCTCCTGAGTAGATGAGACTACAGGCGTGTGCCACCATGCCCGGCTAATTTTTGTATTTCTAGTAGAGACAGGGTTTCACCATGTTGGCCAGGCTGGTCTCGAACTCCTGACCTCAAGTGATCCGCCTGTCTCGGCCTCCCAAAGTGCTGGGATTACAGGCGCGAGCCACCGCGTCCAGCCAGTATCAATGTTTTAATGCCAACAGAGTAAAAACTAGATCATCCTTCCCCTCCCCATAGGCACGGAGAGGAATCCAGCAAATGAGGCCATGTGGTATGAAGGCATTCCTGCACCCTGGAGTTCCCTGTCTTCAGCCCTTAGCACACTGTGCTCAGAAGGTTTCTTCATCTAAACTTACACCAGACTACCTCCCTGAGGGCAGGAGTAATGCCATATTACTCACAGGGCCTGGCATGATAGTAGGGCCTCAAAAAATATTTCTTGAATTGAAATGAAAAGTACTTTAGTTAGGAAATCAGAAAAATGAAAAGGAACACGCTAATTTCAGATATAGAGAAACTTTTCAATGGCAGGATTAGGAAAAAAAACACTAATGGAAATGTAAATTAGTATTACCTTTCTGGAGGGCAACTGGCCCACATAAATAACAAATCTTTAAATGTACATATCCTTTGACTCAGTGCTCCCACTCCTAAGGAGAGATTCACACACTTTATCACATTATTTCTTATACTAGTGAAGGAAATCTAAATATCCATCAATAAAAGACAGGTTAAATAAATTTCGGCACAGCTATTTGCCGGAATGTTATACAACTATTAAGCTATGAAAAGACATTACAAATGTACTGTTGAGTGAAAAAACAGGTTCTAGAACAGCATATAGAGTTTATACACATTATATCTATTCTATACAAAAATTTACATATGAAATAAGCTTAGAGAAACATCTAAAAGGATATTCACAAAAATGTTAGCACGGTTATCTCTGTAATTTTGGATAAAACTGCTTTATTTTTGTGAACGTCTCTATACTGTTTAGGTGTTTTAGAACAAACAGGCACCAATTTTATAAAAACAATAGGTTCTTTCCTAAGATAGCCTTGGGGCCAGGTGCATTGGCTCACACCTGTAATCCCAACACTTTGGGAGGTCTAGGCGGAGGACAGCTTGAAACCTAGGAGTTTGAGACCAGTCTGGGCAACATAGCGAGAAGCCATCACTACAAAAAATAAAAAATTCTAAAAAACAAAGATGGCCTTGGAAATGAAGGAAGGTACAAAAGGGGATGGGGAGGAGAGAGGAAGTGAAGGAGGAACAGACATACTGAAGCTTGTGAAGTAGCCAGAAATAGGTGGATTGGTGCCTACCTGGGGGGTGAATGAGAAGACTCTGGATCAGGTTTTTCTGCCCCCTGTGTCTCAGAATGCTGCTGAGAAAAAGAGTTAGGAGGCTGCTGCTTCTGCTCATCTGAAGACCTTAGGCCCACAGCTGAAGCATGGAAGGCACGCGGCACCAGGGCTTGTCGGCAACGGGCCACTGAAACAGAAACTGGTCAGTCAGGGACATTCAACAGAGAAGACCCTTTCAGACCCAGAGTGGTAACACAGATAAGGAGGAGGAAAAGCAGGCCAGAGACTCCTGTAGAACCACTTATCCAAGTGTTGGGTCCCACACAAAAATATTGGGTAAACTGGGAACTTTGGGACATGAAGTGGTAGCAAAAGTGGTAAGCCAGGAAAAAAGATCTACCTAGCATCTTGACCTGTTTCTACCACTTGTTACCTGGGTGGTAATTGGCAAACAATTTCACCCCAATGTGCAGATTTTTAAATCTGCAAATTTAGAGTAATAATCTCTACTTGCTCAATGAGAGCACTGTGTGGCCCAAACAAAAAGTAAAAGTGCTTTTGCAAATGTTACAGATTTATATATATTATGGCAAGAGCTCTGGAATAGTAATTTAATGTCTCAGTCCTACTCCTCCAGTGTTTATATGGTATCTTTGGACAAGTCACTAATCTCTATCTGCTTTCTCATCTGCAATATCTGCAACATCTCCATTTACTTTAAGAAAGATGAGAAGTATGTTTCCTAAGCATCAACTCATAGTACTTTGTTATTTCCCAACATTTTTTATTCTAATTTTTTTTTTTTTTTTTTGTCAGAGTCTCACTCTGTCGGCCAAGCTGGAGTGCAGTGAGATTATCTCGGCTCACTGCAACCTCTGCCTCCCAAGCTCAAGTGATTCTCGTGCCTCAGCCTCCCGAGTAGCTGGGGTCACAGGCACCTGCCACCACTCTCGGGCTCATTTTTGTATTTTTAGTAGAGACGGGGTTTCGCCATGTTGGCCAGGCTGGTCTCAAACTCCTGACCTCAAGTGACCACCCGTCTTGGCCTCCCAAAGTGCTAGGATTACAGGTGTGAGCCATCATGCCCAGCCTATTACAAAAATTTTCAAACATGCAAATTGAAAGAATTATGGAATGAACACCTGTATATCTGCCACTAGGTTCAACACATCTGTCATGTTCTTCATTCATCCATCTTGATTTTCAGTGCATTTGTTGCAGATATCAGTATTATTCATCTCTAAACATTTTAGCATGGAAGACTTCTGTGTTCACTGTTTTGTTATTCAGATGCCATTTACACACAATGAAATGAATACATCTTAAGTTTCTATGAGTTTTGACAAATGTATACACTTGCACAACCTAAACCCAATCTAAACAGAGAACATTACTGTCACCCCAGAAAGTTCCCTTATGCCTTTTCAGTCATTCCCCATTCATACTGTTCTGAATTTTTCACTCTAGGTTAGTTTTTGCTTGTCTTAGTTTTGCCTGTCCTAAGATTTCATCTACATGTACATGTTTCAGTAAAGCTCCTTTCACTTAGGACTATATATGTGTGTGTGTATATATATATATATTTATTTATTTTAAGTTTAAATAGAGACAGAGTCTTGCTATGTTGCCCAAGATGGTCTTGAACTCCTCGGCTCAAGCAACCCTCCCACCTCAGCCTCCCAAAGTGCTGGGACTACAGGTGTGAGCCACCACACCTGGCCCACTTAGTATATTTTTGAGATTGATCCATATTTTTATCCCTCTCAGTAGATCTGGCAAAGATTCTCTCCTTGATCAGGCTCTAACCAGGCTCCTCTGAGCCCTCTTCTTTTCTAGGCCTCAACCTTGGCCTATAAAGACTTGAACACACACTAACATAAGCATCACTCAGGGCCACATCCCTTAAGATAACCCTACCCCTCTTTAAAGTGCCTGCCTGAGAAAACTCAAGGCTGTCAAAAAATTTTTTTACTGTTTGTTCTGGCTAACACTTAAGAAGGATAGGGCTTGTCTCCCTGTGGAAAAACAGAATCCTAACTTTGTTAACTGCCAGCTAGCAGACCAATCTTATTTATAATTATTCACTTTCCTGACTCTACTGAGTCCCCACCTGCCTTCCTCCCTCCTCCCTCATTTTTTCTTTGAAACACCCAGTTACTTCTGCATGCACTAAACTCAAGGTTGGGCTCCGTTCATGCTAGACTGTTTTCCCTATTGCAATAGTTATTACTGTTAATTAAAAACGGTCCTTATCACTTTAGTGTCCAGCTTTCTCTTTGACTGATTTTTAGTTTTTATTGCAGAATAGTATTCCATAAAAAATAATATTTTGTTGCTAGACAACTGGACTGTTTCTGTGTTTGGCTACTATGAATAAAATTGCTATGAATATACTTGTACTAACTTTTTTGTAGACACATACCTTCATTTCCCTTGGTGGATTTGCGGGGTCATAGGCATTACTTTTACTACACATCTTTAGTTTAGAATTTTGTATAAATACAACAAAAGGGGGCTAGGCGGTGGCTCATACCTGTAATCCCAACACTTTGGGAGGCTGAGGTAGGCGGATAACTTGAGGTCAGGAGTTTTGGACTAGCCTGGCCAACACGGTGAAACCCCGTCTACTAAAAATAAAAAATTAGCTGGGCATGGTGGCACAACCCCAGCTACTAGGAAGCCTGAGGCAGGAGAATCAGTTGAACCCAGGAGGCACAGGTTGCAGTGAGCCGAGATTGTGCCACTGCACTCCAGCCTGGGTGACAGAGTGAGATTCTGTCTCAACAACAAAATTAGCCAAGTAGGGTGGCACGCACCTGTAGTCCCAGCTCCTTGGGAGGCTGAGGAGCCAGACCCTGTCTCAGAAAAAAAAGAAAAAGAAAAAAAAGAAACAGAATAGTATGTAAATATCAATATTTTAATACATGTACGGAAAGATACGGCACAAATACCCATAAAACTTTGAAAAGGAAGAAGCAGATGCAAAGTATGACTGTAGTACCACTGAGGGTCATGAGAAGATTTTAGGTGAGATACAGGTGAACGTTTCATCAGTTATGTATGTATGCTAAAGGGTTAATGCATACGTTCTAATTAAGAAAGGCGATATTAGCTTTCCATTTATGACAGTGATATCAAGTTTCCTCTTTAAGAACTCCTATTTAAAAATAAAAATACTGAGTACATAGTGGCACAGGTGGTAAGAGAGTATCACAGAATTCGTGAAGTGGTGAGGAAACGACTGGCTTTCGGGAAACAATGGACTAGGCTCTCTGTGGCCGTGTCCACCTGTCCTTCCAGTGGACTTGGCGATGGAGTTGAGAATGGGTCTGCGACTGCCAGTTCTGTAACCAACAGGCTCAGGCTGCGTGACCCTTGTACCCCCAGCCCTCTCTGAGGCTCTGCTAACTCCATGAAATGTGGGTGACAGGCCCTGCTCCGCTGCACCTGCCCCTCACAGGCAGCGGAGCAGGGCCGAAGCTAGCCAGGCGGCTCGCCCGAGCCCGCGCCGATGCCCTTCACCTCACCTTGCTCGCGGGCCGCCCCAACGGCCTCTTCCCCCCACCGTCGAACCCGGCTGAAGCCGGCCTCGCGCCCCCTCCGCGCTCCCCGCCTCTCCCTGGCTTGGCAGCCCCCTCACCGGGCAGGCATCGCAGCTGCAGGAGCCTCCAGCCCGCCCGGCCAAGCGCACCAGACACCGCCGCCGCCGCCGCCATTTTGGAAGCGGGCACGTAGCCCACGGCGACGCGACCGGCAGCGTCGGGCCACGGCGCTAAGGAGGGCGGAAGTAGTCGCGCCGTGGAGGCTCCTCCTCTCGCGAGAGGCGCGAGGCGTGGAGTCGACGGCTGGGGAGAAGCCGGGAGCGAGCCCGGGCGGCAGGTGAGAGTGGTGGGGGCCAGCTGAGCGCCAGAGCTCCCTCAACTGTCCCCTCCCGGCCCACCCTCGTCCCCACATCCTCTCATTTCCTCTTCCCACCCCGTTCCTCGATGGGAACGCAGCCACGGCCGCCCCGCTGAAAGCCCCGGCTGGTTTATTCCTGAGAAGTCGGTGTGAGGGGCCAGGGCCGGCCCTAACCGCCCCGGGGTCCTGACCGGGAATTTCTGCCGTTCCCCGGCTGCCTCGTCCCTTGCGCAGCCGGCCCTACTCTGAGGCCCCGGGGACACCACGCTGAGGAGAAAGGGCCCCGAGCTCTGGGGTCCGGGAGACCTGGTTCTGAGACCCGGTCCTACCAGTAGCCAATCGTTGTGACCTTGGGCCTCAGTCCCCGTGACGTTTCGGTCCCTGGGGGTTCCTGGCAGCAAAGCACGAAAGCCTTGGAGTCGGGGGGTACCTGAGCTCACGATTGTAATTTCGAACCTGCAACTTGTCCGAACCCCCAGCGTGTTGAGTTGATATGATTAAGTATCCAGATCGGAAGGATGCTTGTTACTAGAACAGACAGCTAGGCCTTTGTCCAGAAGGATTGATTGAGTGGGTCTGGGTGTGGTCCAGGAATCTCATTTTAACCACTCCCTCGGGTGATTTGTAGGATCTGCAAGTTCGGGGAAGGCTGGTGCCCTTCATTCTGACATTACTGAATGCCAAGCTCTGGATGGCTCAAGGAGGTCACGGTCCAGCCACTAACAGAGCACTTCACCGGGTGTCATCAGAGAAGGCTTAGTAGGAAGAAGTAAATGGTTTTTGGACTAAGAGTAACTGACGACAAGAGCATGTGATTCTGTCGATTTTGTGTTTGCAGTCAGACCCCATCTTTGTATCTGTTAAAGTTGTGCTTTGCACACCCCTTGTCAAATCTAGTCTTTTCAGAATATCCGGCTCCCCCCTGCACGGGTGTGGGGAAGACCTCCTAAGCCAAAACTTACCCCAAAGGTTAAAATTTTAGATCGATATTTCTGGTTTTAGGTAGAACACTCCTCTCCATGAGGATTTGTTTCTGAGTTCTATCCATCCATCTTTGAATGAGCCTTTCCTGTGGAAATTAACATTTGGGTATCCTTTGTGAAACCCTAATTCCTGACACACGCCAAATGCCTGGAGACATTCCTTTTTAATTGTTGATTCTCACTTTTTAAAAAAAATTCTGGGCCAGGCTCATGCCTGTAATCCCAGCAGTTTGGGAGGCTGCAGCGGGTGGATCACTTGACATCAGTAGTTCGAGACCAGCCTGGGCAACATGGCGAAACCGCATCTCTACAAAGAATACAAAAATTAGCTGGGCGTGGTGGTGGGTGCCTGTAATCCCAGCTACTTGGGAGGCTGAGGCGGGAGAATCGCTTGAACCCCGGAGTCGGAGGTTGCGGTGAGTCAAGATTGTGCCACTGCACTCCAGCCTGGGCAACAGAGCAAGACTCTGCCAAAAAAAAAAAAAAATCTCTAAGGTCTTAGTCTAAGTGTCTAGACAGAGTGTTCTCTTGAGGGCAGGGAACAAGTGTCTTCTTGTCTGTTTCCCGTGTAGGGACAGGCACATAGTAGGTTTCTTAGGTCTCATTTGCAGGTTCTAATTGTGCCTTCCTACCATTCTGCTAAAGCTGGCAGGGAAACTGAGGCCCAGAGAGGGGCAATGGCTGACTAGGATTGCACAGCAGGCTGGTTAGGCCCACTTGGTACTGGTCACCCAGAGGCCAGGCAGTGACATGTATGTGCACAAGAGCTTCAGTTAGTTAATTTTATTTTTTTAATTTAATTTTTTTTTATTTTGAGACTGAGTCTCACTCTGTCTCTCTGGCTGGAGTGCAGTGGCAAGATCTCGGTCCACTACAACTTCCGCCTCCTGAGTTCAAGCAATTCTCCCTACCTCAGCCTACCAAGTAGCTGGGATTACAGGTGCACGCCACCATGCCCAGCTAATCTTTGTATTTTTAGTAGAGACGGGATTTCTCTATGTTGGCCAG
Source organism: Symphalangus syndactylus (assembly GCF_028878055.3). Classification (NCBI taxonomy): domain Eukaryota; kingdom Metazoa; phylum Chordata; class Mammalia; order Primates; family Hylobatidae; genus Symphalangus; species Symphalangus syndactylus. The sequence continues at coordinate 36,353,795 of NC_072433.2, forward strand.
GCTGGTCTTGAACTCCTGACCTCAGGTGATCCACCTGCTTCAGCCTCCCAAAGTGTGGGATTACAGGTAAGTCACTGCACCCAGCCCAGTTAGTTAATTTTAATTAAGATTTTCCTTTCTGATAACTGTCAGTATTCTTGGAACTTTTATGCACCTGAGTTAAAGAATTTTTTGAACTGAAGCCCAAACTTCAGTGTTATTTTTTACTTTTGTCCCCTTTCACCAGAAGAGAGACCAAATGCCTCAAGATTTGATGCTTACTGGGCACCTAAAAAACAGTCTGTTCTCAGACATCCGCTTTTACTGCCTGCCAGTAACATTTTAGAAGGGCCATGCACATGTGTGTGCCTCAGTCAGAGTTGGAGAGGTACCTAATAAGCTCAGTGACGTGACAATGATGCTACCTCTTATTATGAAACTGGGTCCTGACTCACAGCTTCTAAGCATGTTGTCTTAGATACTGGACACTTTTTCCTTACGGGTTTTTTTGTTTTAAAAGACAAATTCACAACAGCAACATAAAACTCTGATGATGAAAAGTATCACACTTTGGCTTTAGATATTTAAAAGAATATTATCTCCTATTTTATTTGAAAAATGCTGACTGAAAGTAGTGGCTATGCCTGTTTTTTGAGGGTTAATGTTTAATGAATGTAGTTCATAAGCTCCCCTTGCCGTAAGATTAGTTTTGGGAGATACGGAACGCAAAGCATTTTACATTCTTCTAATTTACTGACACAGTCCCACTGGAGTACTGTCCAAAGATCATAAAGCGCAGCTCTTACACTAATTCTAACAATGAAAAAGCAGCTTCCCATCACTCCCTGGGGTGTCCTCCTATCAGGCATGGCTAAGGAGAAGCAGGGTTTTATAGGACTGTTTGAAGCAAAGGCAGGTAAACTAGCCACAGAGAAGTGGAAGCCCAGAGTTCTAGAACATTACTTTACGGAGCTGTGTGTGCTAGAGCCTGCTGAGTGCCTTGCATATTTTTGTCTTCTCATTTGCTTCTTACAGCAGCCTCGCAAAATATGAGGTTTTTATCCCTACTTTACTGATGAGAAAACAAATTCAAAGAATCTAGTGACTTATCCATGGTCATGTGCCCGTAGGATCCAGTGGTAGATAGAACCCTAGGTCATCTGCACTCAAAACCTGTGCCCTATAAAAGCCTCCGTAAATGTTGCTGAAAAGGTCTAGACATTTGGCTTTTTGTTTTTCTCTAGCTAATAAGTAAGCTTTTGCCCCTTGTTTTCTTTATGAGGGTTTTTCTGTAAGTACAGTGCAAAGTTGTAGTAGTCTAGTAGGTGGGGTCTTTTTCATCCTTTTCTATTGTCCCAAGGAAGAACCTATTCCAACATCATTCTAGAAACAGGTCATTTTTTTTTCTTATAACTTAATGCCCAGCAATACATACTCCCATCTTACCTGGCTGGTTCTTAAATGTGAGATTGATCCCATATTGCACACCTTGAAGTTTGCAAGGGTTCTTCCTCGACATCATGTGCCAGTTAAAAGTTTCAGTTCTTGATCGTGTGCTGTTTAGGGATTTAAAAATCAAAATCGGCCAGGCACGGTGGCTCATGTCTGTAATCCCAGCACTTTGGGAGGCCGAGGTGGGCGGATCACTTGAGGTCAGGAGTTTGAGAATAGCCTGGCCAACAACTCTGTCGCTACTAAAAATACAGAAATTAGCCAGGTGTGGTGGCGTCCACCAGTAATTCCAGCTACTTGGGAGGCTGAGGCATGAGAATTGTTTGAACGCTGAAGGCGGAGGTTGCACTGAGTTGAGATTGTGCCACTCCATTCCAGCCTGGGTGACGGAGTGAGACTCTGTCTCAAAAAACAGAACAAACAAACAAAAACACCACAGAATTAGCTGGATGCCGTGGCTCACACCTGTAATCTCATCACTTTGGGAGGCCGAGGCGAGTGGATCACCTGAGGCTGGGAGTTCAAGACCAGCCTGACCAACATGGAGAAACCCCGTCTATTAAAAAAATGCAAAAGTAGACGGGCATGGTAGTGCATACCTGTAATCTCAGCTACTCAGGAGGCTGAGGCGTGAGAATCGCTTGAACCCAGGAGGCGGAGGTTGTGGTGAGCCAAGATTGCACTCCAGCCTGGACAACAAGAGTGCAATTCTGTCCTCCCCCCGCCCCCCAAAAAAACATAATTATTCTCTTTTTAATTTTTTTTTCTTTTTTTTCCATTTTTACTTGCCCTCTGTCATTAACAAAAACAGTTAAACGACTAAAGAATCCTACCTGTCTGATAACACTTAGCATCCTTTTAGGGGCGCTTACAGTTGGATCATATGGAAGGAGCTAGATAAAAGGCATGATGAAGGGAAAATGCAAAGGGTTTTCATAGAATAAGGAGGGATCACTTTGGAGTGGTGGGAGATACAGGTAGAGCCAGATTATGGAGGCCGTGGATCCAGAAGGCTAATTGACATCACTCTAGCAAATAAAACCTTTAGTAACTCCTTTAGAAAAAGAGTGACAAATCAAAGTGCTATAGTATTTAATGCTTGAGTGTTAAATATTTAACATCCTGGGTATGTTCTGTAGGCAAAGAGGAGAGTTACTTGAAGTGAACTTTGATTTTTTTGAGACAGGGTCTGGAATGTAGTGGCACAATCTTGGCTCACTGGAGCCTCAACCTCCTGGGCTCAAGCAGTCCTACCACCTCAGGCCCTCTCTTCCACCCCAGTAGCTGGGACTACGTAAGATTACCACATAAGACTACCATAGATTCTGCCACCACGCCCAGCTAATTTTTGTATTTTTAGTAGAGATGGGGTTTCACCACGTCACCCAGGCTGGTCTTGAACTCCTGGACTCAAGGGATCCACCTGCCTCGCCTTCCCAAGGTGCTGGGATAATAGGCATAAGCCACCACGCCCAGCTATAATTTTTTATTTTTTAGTAATTGATTTTTTTTGAGACAGAGTCTCACTCTGTCACCAGGCTGGAGTGCAGCGGCACGATCTTGGCTTACTGCAACCTCCACCTCCCAGGTCCAAGCGATTCTCCTGCCTCAGCCTCGTGAGTAGCTGGGATTACAGGCATGCACCACCATGCCCAACTAATTTTTGTATTTTTAGTAGAGATGGGGTTTCACCATGTTGGCCAGGCTGGTCTCAAACTCCTGGGCTCAGGCAATTTGCCTGGCTTGGCTTCCTAAAGTGCTGAAATTACAAGTGTGAGCCACTGTGCCCAGCCGAAGTCAACATTTTAAAAGAAACAAGAGTGTAGTGACTTGGCTTGAATTCAGTCTGTATCTGTGGTGGCATGATTGCCACTGAGTTGGCCACCTCTGCAGAAGTCTGAAGTGTTCAACATAAAACTAATCCATTTTGACCCCTCTACCACAAATTGTTTGTTTCATTTATTTGAGCTATTTTAAATTGGAAACTGGTGTCATTAATGTTTAAGAAAGAAAGGAGGAACTGAGTAGAGTACTATCTCTTGACCTAATTTCTTTGTGAGCATATTATATACACACCTCAGTATCAAGTGGAAGAGAAAGTTGATCTATGGAGGGAAATTTCCATAGGTTAAAAGCATGGGATTTACAGTCAGATGAATTTGGGTTCAAATCCCAGCTCTCACTTTATCCATGTAGCACTCACTAGCTGTGTGACTTGGGCAACATAAATTGCCTGAGTTTCCAGACTGTAAAATGGTAATAATATCTAGTTTAAGGCTGTTCTGAGATGCAGTTGAGATAATATTTAGAAGATGCTTTGAACAGTCTGGCTAATATTAAATGGTACAGACATAGTAAGTATTCTTGATCACTACAAATTCAGTGGAATTAAATTATCATATTTTGATGAAAGGGGAAATACCAGTATTCAGTTTGCAAATTTTAAATGTGTTGTTTCTTTTTAAAAACATTGAATCTGTGGTTGGGTTATTTCTGTCAATTTATTTGCCTTCCTTACCGAGTAACACTTTGGCTAATTGATGTCCTGTGTGTTTTCCATTCCCTTCATGCTGAATTATCTTAGGTCAAAGAGAAAATCATCTTTCTGCCTCCAACCTTCTTACTTGCCTCTAATCCCCTTTCTTGACTCTTCCAAGTCAGGATTCTCACCAAGGAAGCTATCTGCCTTCTTTGGGAATGTTGGGATTATGAAGACTTGAGATAATGGGGTTCATGTATTCAGACTCTTTAGCATATACAGTAGGGTTTCTAATGTTGTCAGCATTCCCTAGTGGGTGGTTACAAGTTAGGTTGGGATTCTAATCACATTTTATGATATCTCACAGATTAAATTGCACTTTGTCTCTGCCCAGTCTTGATTCTCTTTTAGCCAGCAGTTTTTAGGTCCGTCAGTACTGCACTGCAAGAATGGCAGATTTTGGGATCTCTGCTGGCCAGTTTGTGGCAGTGGTCTGGGATAAGTCATCCCCAGTGGAGGCTCTGAAAGGTCTGGTGGATAAGCTTCAAATGTTAACTGGCAATGAGGGCCACGTGTCTGTGGAAAACATCAACCAGCTGTTGCAGTGTGAGTACCCACCCACGTTGTCTTTATGAGGCTGGAGGGGTTTCCATGGGAGTGTTGCATTTCTGTGGTTCCTTGATATCTGAGTTTTTGTTTAGGGTGGCATGTGATAGTGGTGGCTGGTCACCCTGTTGTTTTTCAGTTGAGATGTATTGGAGGAACCACCCCCAATAATTCAACGTAAGTTCTTTTCTATTTCCCCTAAGTATCGGCTGGTCTGAGAAATAAAGGGAAAGAGTACAAAAGACAGAAATTTTAAAGCTGCGGTTCCATGATGCCCCCCAAACCGCAAACCAGCAAGTTTTTATTAGTGATTTTCAGAGGGGAGGGAGTGTATGAATAGGGTGTGGGTCACAGAGATCACATGCTTCACAAGGCAATAAAATAAGGCAAATGGGGGCAGGACCCCCATTTCGCAGGACCGGGTGAAATTAAAATTGCTAATAAAGTTTAGGGCACGCATTGTCATTGATAACATCTTATCAGGAGATAGGGTTTGAGAGCAGACAGCTGGTCTGACTAAGATTTACTGGGTGGGAATTTCCTTGTCCTAATAGGCCACGGGAGACCAGGGCTTATTTTATCCCTTATCTTCAACCATATAAGACAGACATTCCCAGAGTAGCCATTTTAGAGACCTCCCCCTAGGAACGCATTCTCTTTCTCAGGGCTGTTCTTGCTGAGTAAAAGAATTCAGTGATATTTCTCCTATTCACTTTTGTAAGAAGAGAAATATGGCTCTGTTCTGCCCGGCTCTCAGGCAGTCAGACCGGATAGTTATCTCCCTTGTTCCCTGAACATTGCTGTTATCTTGTTCTTTTTTCAAGGTGCCCAGATGTCGTATTGTTTAAACACACATGCTTTACGTACAATTTGTGCAGTTAACGCAATCATCACAGGGTCCTGAGGCAACATACATCCTCAGCTTATGAAGATGATGGGATTAAGAGATTAAAGTAAAGACAGGCATAGGAAATCACAAGAGTATTGATTGGGGAAGTGATAAATGTCCATGAAATCTTCACAATTTATATTCAGAGATTGCAGTAAAGACAGGCGTAAGAAATTATAAAAGTATTAATTTGGGGAACTAATAAATGTTCATGAAATCTTCACAATTTATGTACTTCTGCCATGGCTTCAGCCGGTCCCTCTGTTTGGGGTCCCTGACTTCCTGCAACAGAGATACTCTGAGCTTAGGAGTGTAGTTGATGATTTCCATAAGTATGTTCTTCTTTCTTGGTAGCTATTCCGTGTTTTTTTAAAACACTCACTGTATTCATCCAGCTTCTTGGATGGATATTGAGTGGTGTCCGTTCTCTCAGGGTGAGGTCTGTAGCTTTTGTTGGGGGTTGGAAGGGACCAGGAGATTGTCCCAGGCTGAGGAGATTGCTAATTAGAGTCCTCTTCATTTCAGCTGCCCACAAAGAATCCAGCTTTGACATTATTTTGTCGGGTTTAGTCCCGGGAAGCACCACTCTGCACAGTGCTGAGATTTTGGCTGAAATCGCCCGGATCCTTCGGCCTGGTGGATGTCTTTTTCTGAAAGAGCCAGTAGAGACAGCTGTAGGTAAGGAGATCTTCACTTGAAAAACATGTTTGACAGGGTTGAGTCTTTGAGTATGCGTACTGCATCTCCGTGAGCAGGAGGTATCATTGGGAGATCAGTATTCCTGTAGCAAAACCTTTTCCTTGGGGATAAATTGTTAAAATCTGAAGCAACATATCTGGAGAAATTGTAATCTTTGGCTGACTCATTATGTAATAAAATAGAAGGAAACTGCCATCTAAAAATGGGTCCTTTTGCAGGTGAATAAACTTTGATATGTTCATAATATGGAAAGTGATGCAGCAATAAAAAGGAACAAGCTAACTATATGTACATCAGCTTGGATGGATATCAAGGGAAGTAGCTGAGTGAAAAAAGCCAATCTCAAAAGACTCTGTGCTGTACAAATCCGTTCATATTCTTGAAATAACAAAATTATGGCAGTGGAGATCAGAGTTTGCCAGAGGTTAGAAGTGGGAGGAAAGGGGTGTGTGGAGCTATAAAGGGGTAGTATGAGGGTTCCTGTGGTGATAGAACAATTCTGTGTTCTGAATGTGGTGGTGGTTACATAAATCTACACACGTAATAAAATTACATAGAACTATATAGCCCCCCTCTGCCAAACGAGTACATATAAAAGAAATGAAATCTGAAAAAGCTATGTGGACCATCAATATCAATTTCCTGGTCTTCATATCATGCTATAATTGGGTAAGATGTTAACTGTGGGGAGAGACGAAGTGAAGACCTCCTTAATATACAGAACTTTTTTTTGTTTTTTCCAACTTCCTGTGAATCTGTAGTTATTTCAAAATAAAAAGTTTAAAAATAATGGCTGAACCCTGGGAATGATGTGGTAATTACTGATTCATGTGAAACTAATGACAGTGTTCATGAAGTAAAAACTTTTTTGATCAGTGGTATAGCTGTCAGAGTGATTCAAGTCTGGATTTTTAATATTTTTCACTAGATTTTCAGTCAAAACATAACAATTTCATCAAATAGAATAATAGAAATGAAAGTATTTTGAAATGTATAAAGGTGTTCGTTGTTTATTTGGAAATAGAACTTTGTGTTGTGTGTAGTATAAATCAGCATTCTTTGCTGGGAATTTAAACCTTACATGACTAAATGTAGTGTCTTAGAACTATACAGAGAGAAAAAAAGAACTATTCAGAAAGAATACTTGTATTTCTGTGCACTTTGTAGTTCATAAGCCTCTTTTCATAGTCATTATCTCACAACCTCTGGAAGGGGTTTCAAGAAGCAGAGAGTGATAAAAAACAATAATAATGGAATTATAACATTTAAGAGCTTAGGTAAAAACACTTCGAACAACAAAAAGGATTTGTCAGATTAAAATAGTATTTCACTATGGCCAGGCACAGTGGCTCACACCTGTAATCCCGGCAGTTTGAGAGGCTGGGGCAGGTGGGTTGCTTGAGTCCAGGAGTTCGAGACCAGCCTAGGCAACATGGCGAAACCCCGTCTCTACAAAAAATACAAAAATTAGCCTGGTGTGGTGGTGTACACCTATAACCCCAGCTACTTGGTGGGGACTGAGGCAGGACGATTGCTTGAACCTGGGAGGTCGAGGCTGCAATGAGCCGAGATCATGCCACTGCACTCCAGCCTGGGTGACAAAGTGAGACCCTGTCTCAAAAATAATAATAATAATAATAATAATAATAATAAAAAAATAGTATCACTAAAATATATATACAGTTGTCCTCATCTTACAATGGAGTTACGTCCTGATAAATACTATTAAGATGAAAATGCATGTAATTCATCTAACCTACTGAACATAATTGCTTAGGTTAGCCTAGCCTACCTTAAACATGCTTAGGACACTTGCATTAGCCTACAGTTGGGCAGAATCATCTAACACAAAGCCTGTTTATAATAAAGTGCTTAGTATCTCATGTAATTTACTGAAAACTGAAGTATACAGTTTCTACTGAATGAGTATTACTTTCACACCATCATAAAAGTTGAAAAATTGTAAGTAGAACCATCATTAAGTCAGGGACCATCTGTACATTAAACAGAATAAGTTATTATTTTTTTTTGTTTTTTCTTTGAGATCAAGTCTCATTCTGTTGTGCAGGCCAGAGTGCAGTGGTGCAATCTCGGCTCACTGCAACCTCCACCTCCTGGGTTCAAGCAATTCTTGTGCCTCAGCTTCCCAAGTAGGTGGGATTATAGGCATGTGCCACCACACCTGGCTATTTTTTTGTGTGTATTTTTAGTAGAGATGGGATTTTGCTATGTTGGCCAGATTGGTCTTGAACTCCTGGCCTCAAGTGATCTGTCCACCTCAGCCTCCCAAAGTGCTGGGATTACAGACATGAGCCACCACGCCCGCCTGGTTATTATTGTTTGAATGCCTGCTAACCCATATAGGATTGAGCCTTTATTATTTTTCCTACTTTGACCTATAAAGCTATTAATTGGGATTTTCCTTTTGGCAGATAACAATAGCAAAGTGAAGACAGCATCTAAGCTGTGTTCAGCCCTGACTCTTTCTGGTCTTGTGGAAGTGAAAGAGGTATGTTTGTAGACAACTTTCTTTGCTGCCCTGCAGGTGAGGTAATCAGTATTGCCTAGAACTAGGAAACAAGAAATGCTGTGCATGTAAGATACATGATGCTTCAAAGGACAAAACTTGGGAGAATCGGCCGGGTGTGGTGGCTCATGTCTATAATCCCAGCACTTTGGGAGGCTGAGGCGGGTGGATCATGAGGTCAGGAGATCGAGACCAGCCTGGCTAACACAGTGAAACAAGAAAATTAGCCGGGCCTGGTGGCAGGCGCCTGTAGTCCCAGCTACTCGGGAGGCTGAGAATGGCGTCAACCTGAGAGGCGGAGCTTGCAGTGAGCCAAGATCACGCCACTCCCCTCCAGCCTGGGCGACAGAGTGAGACTCCGTCTCAAAAAAAAAAACAGACAAACAAAAAACTTGTGAGAATAATCAACTTCAAAGAGACTCAGCTTGGCCCATGTGGGCTGGGGCTTGTTCTTGTCTCCTTGGTACTAGTTTAGTGGTGGTGACAGCTGAGGGGCATGAGTAGCAGCTCTGCTGCTTCCAACACCCACCTCTCAGTAGACCCGAATCCTAGGCCTGGGTGAACACTGCCTCCTAGTTCAGCCTCACATTTTTGGTGGGAGGCTGGAATAGGTTAGGGAACAAAGTTCCTTTTCTGACAATTCAGTGGAAATGTTTAAATTAAGCAGAAGTATTTATGTTTCTACACTCTTTGATGTTAAAATTTTCTTGGATGTGGGAGAGGTAAATGTTACAGTATGATAGCTGTTGTGCCTGTTATTTCTTACATAATGTAGGACCTTAAATTCTTTGTTTTTTAATTTTTTTCTTCTTTTTTTTTCTTTTTAAAATTTTTTTTCTTCTTTTTGAAGACAGTCTCGCTCTGTTGCCAGGCTGGAGTGCAGCGACACGATCTCTGCTCACTGCATCATCCACCTCCTGGGTTCAAGCAATTCTCCTGCCTCAGCCTCCCGAGTAGCTGGGATTACATGCGTGCGCCACCACACCTGGCTAATTTTTTGTATTTTTAGTACAGGTGGGGTTTCGCTATGTTGGCCAGGCTGTTCTCGAACTCCTGACCTCAGGTGATCTACCCGCCTCGGCCTTCCAAAGTGCTGGTATTATAGGCGTGAGCCACTGTGTCCTGCCAGGCCTTAGATTCTTTATACCAACCCTTTCTTATTTTTCCTTTTAGCTTAAGGTTTTCTGTGCTTGATTTTAAAATAAGGAATGTGTATTAGGCCATTCTTCTGTTCCTATAAAGGAATACCTAAGACTGAATAATTTACAAAGACAAGAGGTTTAATTGGCTCACTGTTCTGTACAGGAAGCATGGGACTGCAACTGCTTGGCTTCTAGGGAGGCCTCAAGGAACTTTTACTTGTGGCAGAAGGAGCAGGCACATCACATGGCAAAGGCAGGATCAAGAAAGAGAGGAAGAGTCAGGGTGGGGAAGGTGCCACACTTTACAATAACCACATCTGGTGAGAATTCAGATGGTGCTAAACCATTCATGAGAAATCTGCCCCCATGATCCAGTCACCTCTCACTGGGCCCCACCTCCAACACTGGGGATTACAGTTCAACATGAGATTTAGGGGGGACACATATCCAAACTATATCAGACTCCTCATAAAAATTCACTTTACACCAAAGCATACAGAATATAAAGTGACATCCCACTTCTTGCTCACACTTCCCTCCCCAGAGGAAGCCACCAATGCCTTTTCGTATGTCTGTTCAGACCTTTTCCTATGTATTTACAAGCATCTACATGCACATACTTTTTTTAAAATTTAAATAAGATCATATGTATACATTGTTCAATCACCAGCTTTTTTCCCACCCTTAGATATCATAGACACTTACCTACTTCAGTGTATTTCCCTTCATTCGTATTAATGATGTAATAGTATTCCATGCAATAGATGGACTATGATTTATGTAACCAGTCTATAATTATTGGACATAGAGGTGGCACCCTGACCCTTTTTTTCTACCTTTGCTCTCTGCTACTTTATCCCAAGGAACATAGAAAGGATCTTCCTCCCCCTTTTTCTTTTGGGATATAAATTTCTGCTGTCTTCATTGTGGGCGTTCTTTCTGTTACACAGTAGGACCACATCTGGTTCATTTTCATAATTATATTACATCCCAAATAACTAGCATATGCCTCATCCGTAATATTTTTAAAGTACTTTTACATTTTCCAAGGGGTAGGCTCCAAGTAAACATGCAGACAAAGGTTATACTCTAGGGTTCTGATCAGTGAGAAACTGAATGTGAGGCATAAAGTGATATCTGTTACCATCCACTGTTACATCCTTAATGCACAGAAATGAGTCTTTAACTCCTGTGTAGGTAGACATAGTAAACCATTTTATAGAGGAGGGTGGACTAATCCTTTTGATGTCTTGAATTCTAGCTGCAGCGGGAGCCCCTAACCCCTGAGGAAGTACGGTCTGTTCGAGAACACCTTGGTCATGAAAGTGACAACCTGCTGTTTGTTCAGATCACAGGCAAAAAACCAAACTTTGAAGTGGGTTCTTCTAGGCAGCTTAAGCTTTTCATCACCAAGAAGTCTTCTCCTTCAGGTAAGGCTGGCCTAGGGACATTCTTCTGTTTGAATGGGCTTAGAGGGACATGTTAGAAATTGAGCCAGCTGGCCGGGCGCGGTGGCTCACGCTTGTAATCCCAGCACTTTGGGAGGCCGAGGCGGGCGGATCACGAGGTCAGGAGATCGAGACCACGGTGAAACCCTGTCTCTACTAAAAATATAAAAAAAAAAATCAGCCGGGCGTGGTGGCGGGCGCCTGTAGTCCCAGCTACTCGGAGAGGCTGAGGCAGGAGAATGGTGTGAACCCAGGAGGCGGAGCTTGCAGTGAGCCGAGATTGCGCCACTGCACTCCAGCCTGGGCGGCAGAGCAGGACTCCGCCTCAAAAAAAAAAAAAAAAAAAAAAAAAAAAAAGAAATTGAGCCAGCAATAAATGAAATGGTGATATTTTTAGAGAATTAGTCATTTGATTTCTGCCATTTCCACATAGAATACTTAATGTACTATTATCATGGGCATATTAGGATCCAGAACTGAAGTAATACATAGGTATTATCTAGTTCAGCTCCTTCTTCTGCACCAGAAGATACTGAGGCCTCCTAATTCTATAGGACTGAGTCACACAGTTTAATTAAATGAGGTCCTTCCAGGTCCCAGAATAAACGTTTATCCTCAGAAGGCCTCACAGTGTAGTGATAATGGTGGATGAGAGTGCCCTGTTCCTGTTCTCATGTGCTTTTTTCCCCGTGCCAGGAAAATCATCTGTTCTTACTTTGAGGATGCTAAGACACTTACAAAACTATATTTCTTCTGCCTAGAAAATTGTGTACAAGCACACGCGTACGCTCGTGCACACACACACACACACATACACACACACACTGCCCCATCCTCATCCTTCCTATCACTATTTTTAAATGCCTGAATTGACCCAGCTGTGAGGTATGCAGACATTTACAGATATTTACTGGTACATCCCCACTTGTATGGTTTTGACTGTCTAACCTCAATCTTCAAGAAATCCTTTGGAATCTAACCTTTCGATTCATGGTTCCAGAACGGGTAGGAATAGCTTAGAACAGTTGGCCCTGTGGAAGGTATGAGCATCCAGCTGTGACAATGATCACTAGAGGGTACTCTTACCCCAAGGGCCTGTGAGGATTTGCCCACACTGCCTCTGAGCCTCAGCTCTCTGGCTCTTCCTTGTATCCTCCTGACTAGACAGAGAACCAGGAGGTGTGAGGTTTGTCTGCCACTGATGGTGTTACCTTGCCACCAGCAGCTCTAGAACCTATTTTCTTGTATGTAGCAGGTTTACATGAGGCTAAAGCTCTGCTATTTTTGAAGGTTTTGACACATTTCTCATTTAATCCTCAAAACACCTGCAGTAACATAGGAAGTACGATTTAGATTCATGTTGTAGAATGGAAACTAAGGTATCGAGGAGGAAGCAATATGGAACGGAGGTTAAAAGCATCAGACAGGCTTTGCAGCCTGTGGAACCAGCCTAAGTGTCTAAACCTGTTTCCACAGCGGTAAAACTAGGATGACAGATAGTTACCTCATAAGGTTGTCAGCAGAATTAAGTTAGATAATGTATATAAGTGCTTAATATGGTGCCTGGTACAAAGCAAGAGCTTAGCAAATGGCGACTTCTGTAACTATCAGAAAGTGGTTGGCCCAAGGTCAGACCTCTAAGAGGGGAAGAGCTGGACTTTGAACCCACATCTTCTGCCTCCCAGGCCAGTGTGTTCTCTTCTACACAGCAGAAAGCATTTATGTATGTTTGTAATTAATAGTTTCTGACTGCGTTTATGGAGTTTTTTCTTTTATTGCTTGGACTCAGTGAAGCCTGCTGTGGACCCTGCTGCTGCCAAGCTGTGGACCCTCTCAGCCAACGATATGGAGGACGACAGCATGGTGAGCTGGCAGCATTGTCACTTGATTACTTTCTTTCAGGCCTCAGTTTGGGTGTGAACAGCTATAGTGCCCTTTCTGGGCTTGTAGGTGTGAACGTATTTAAAGCCCAGATTTGTGACTATGCCTGTCACATCTTTGATTTAGAAGGAAACTCCATGTTGGTGGTTTGTTGTTGTTGTTTTTTTTTTTTTTTTTTTTTTTTTTTTGGAGACAGAGTCTCGCTCTCTTGCCCAGGCTGGAGTGCAATGGCACGATCTCAGCTTACTGCAATCTCTGCTCCCAGGTTCAAGCGATTCTCATGCTTCAGCCTCCCAAGTAGCTATGATTACAGGCATGTGCCACCACACCTGGCCAATTTTTGTGTTTTTAGTAGAGACGGGGTTTCACCATGTTGGCCAGACTGGTCGCAAAACCCCCGACCTCAAGTGACCTCCCTGCCTCGGCCTCCCAAAGTGCTGGGATTACAGGCGTGAGCCACTGCGCTCAGCCATGTTGGTGGCCTTTTAAATTTTTTAGCATCTCTTTTTCCCCACATAATTTCTTGTTCTCACTTCATGCAATATGTTGAAAACTCTTGTGGGCATGTGTAAACCTGAAAAGATTTTGTCAGCTTAAATAGTTTTATTGGCACCTTTGGGCAAGTTGCTGACTGTTCCATGCTTTAAAAAGCACTATTTTCCATCTTTGATGGGCCGTGTCTGTAATAAAGTTCTTCATTTCTACACCTCTACTATTGAAGTTAGAGTAGTGAGCAAAATAAGTGAGGTTCATGCTCTCATAGGGTTTACAGACTGTCTACACATTTACAAAGAATTACATAAATGTATATATAATTATTTGATTTTTATCTGGGATTATGTAAAAGATATTTTATTCCCTTTTTCACATGACTCTTCATAAACACTTCTCTCTCTCTCTGTTCTGCCTGTTCCCTCCCTTCTCCCCACTCCTGCTCCCAGCCCCCAACATGTGTATATTCTCTACACATTGCTGGCCAGTCATACAGCTTTTCCTCATGTAAATTTGTTTCTAATTCCTTCGCATGCTAGTGCATCTTCTGTGGATGTAGTTTAACTCACCGTTGGCCTCTTGAGCATGTGGTCAGGTTGAACATGATGATCAACCAAAAGGAGGACAGGGTGGACACCTTCTTTACCCTGGACTCCACGTTTCCTCTGGAAGCCTGCGGTCACTTTAGCTTTTCATTAGCAGAGACCACGACTGTATCACTCATTGCTTTGAACACTCTCCAGGATCTCATTGACTCAGATGAGCTGCTGGATCCAGAAGATTTGAAGAAGCCAGATCCAGCTTCCCTGCGGGCTGCTTCTTGTGGGGAAGGGAAAAAGAGGAAGGCCTGTAAGAACTGGTGAGTGTTGGGGTGACTAGAGCCTGCCATGCTGCCTCCAGTGGCTTCATGCTCAAGTCATCGCGGTGCTGTACTATTTTTAAAACATACATTTTCCAGCCTGGGCAACACAGGGAGACCATCTCTGCAAATAATTAAAAAAAAAAAAAAATTAGCCAGGCATGGTGGTATGTGCCTGTGGTCCCAGCTACTTGGGAGGCAAAGGCAAGAGGATCACTTGAGCCTGGGAGGTCGAGGCTGCAGTGAGCCATAATTGTGCCATGTATCTAATTTCACTCTCCCTCAAAACCCTACCAGTAAGCCACGATTGTGCCACTGCACTCCAGCCTGGGCATCAGAGTGAGACCTTGGTGTCTTCGCATTTGTTTTTATAAATGGATGGGAAGGATTGTAGAAAGTTAATCAGCGGTGTTCATCATCAGTGTTAATCATCAGTGTTTTTTAAATGTAAAAGCTGCCAGCATTTACAAATCAGGAAATTTCAAGTGAAAACACAGATCTTTTTCCCTTCTGTTCTTGAATTTGGAAAATATGGCAAACTGGGTCCACTTTCCCCAGCATGATAACCAGCTGAAGCTGAGTAGTGGCTGCTCTCTGTAGACAGAGCACACACGGTACTTCCCTCATCCTCCTCCCACTTCTGTCTCCCTCAGCAGCCTCTCACATTGCTGCTGTCTGCCTGGCCCATAGGCTTCTGAGTTATGACACTGGTGTGAAGAGAAAAGGCTTAAAGCACATTTTGGCACTGTAAGGATTTGGGATTTCTGGGTGGTGACAATTCTCGTTCATTAGTTACTGATTTTCCCACAGCACCTGTGGCCTTGCCGAAGAACTGGAAAAAGAGAAGTCAAGGGAACAGATGAGCTCCCAACCCAAGTCAGCTTGTGGAAACGTAAATATCAGGATCATTCCTCAGCATTCATAAACCCCCCAGGGGGATTAGACCTCCTTCTAAACTAAACACAGACAAGCTGCACCTCAAATATTTGAGTAACAGACGAACGCGTGAGCACACGAACGTAGGTAGTAATGGGGATAGAGGCTGTCTCCTGAGAGTGAGAGTGGGTTAGCGTGCTTGTGCTGGTCAGGGAGGGTCTTGTTGCTTTTTATTTTTGGCCCATTTCTTTGTACTTCAGAGTGGGACCTGATGGTTAGACATTTAGCTAAATTTGGTTGTATTTTGAACTGCATAGAATATAGAACTATGGCCGGGCGCAGTGGCTCACGCCTATAATTCCAGCTATTCCAGAGGCTGAGGCAGGAGAATCACTTGAACCTGGGAGGTGGAGTGAGCTGAGATCGCACCACTGCACTCCAGCCTGGGTGACAGAGGGAGACTCCATCTCAAAAAAAAAAAAAAAAAGGCCGGGTGCAGTGGCTCACGCCTGTAATCCCAGCACTTTGGGAGGCCAAGGAGGGCGGATCAAGAGGTCAGGAGATCGAGATCATCCTGGCTAACATGGTGAAACCCCATCTCTACTAAAAATACAAAAAAATTAGCCGGGCATGGTGGCGGGCACCTGTAGTCCCAGCTACTTGGGAGGCTGAGGCAGGAGAATGGTGGGAACCCAGGAGGCGAAGCTTGCAGTGAGCCGAGATCGCGCCACTGCACTCCAGCCTGGGTGACAGAGGGAGACTCCATCTCCAAAACAAAAGAACTATGGCCTCCTAGGGAACTTTTCATGATTATAGTTTTTCACGAAACCAGAAATCTTGAAAACTCTTAATATTTTGGTCTCAATTGGACCTGCAAACATACTCAGC
This sequence comes from Symphalangus syndactylus, assembly GCF_028878055.3. Lineage (NCBI taxonomy): Eukaryota > Metazoa > Chordata > Mammalia > Primates > Hylobatidae > Symphalangus > Symphalangus syndactylus. The sequence goes on from NC_072433.2 coordinate 36,370,012, forward strand.
CATTTCCTTCAGGCCACTGTGGCCACATTATGAAATTAGACATTTGTTTCTTCTGGCTGGTATGCCTGGGATAAGCTGACCCTTGGCTTCCCCATTCTCTCTCTGCAGTGCTACCTGGGCGATGCCTTCCGGTGTGCCAGCTGCCCCTACCTTGGGATGCCAGCCTTCAAACCTGGGGAAAAGGTGCTTCTGAGCGATAGCAATCTTCACGATGCCTAGGAGGTTCCTGACATGGGACCCATCTGCTCCTCCAGCCAACTCCTGTCCCTCACATCCCACCATGGTGGCTTCTCCCACCTCCTCTGGATTTGTTCACTCAGATCTATTTGCAGAGTGGGTGCTTAGCAGACAGAGTGAAGCTGGCTGGGGGGCACAGTGGTGTATAGTGCTGCTGTGTATCAAAAGACCAAGGTATTATGGGGCCTGGTTACTCAGAATGGGATGGGTTTCTTCACCTCATGTTAAGAGAAGGGAGTGTGTCATGAAGAAGCCCTTCTTCTGATGTTAAAATGCTGACCAGAACGCTCTTGAGCCCAGGCATCCTTGAGCATTAACACTCTGTGACAGAGCTGCATACCCCTGCCTTGAGTCTCATCTCAGCAATGCTGCCACCTGCTTGTCTTTCAGAGTTGTTAGTTTACTCCATTCTTTGTGACATGAGTCAGCAAGTGTCTCACAACCTCCTCAGGGCACCAGAGGACTCACTCACTGGTTGCTGTGATGATATCCAGTGTCCCTCTGCCCCCTTCCATCCCCAACCACATTTTACTGTAGCATTGCATCTGTGTCCTATTGTCATTTATGTTAACCTTCAGGTATTAAACTTGCTGCATATCTTGACATATCTTGAGATTCTGCATGTCTTGTAAAGAGAGGGGATGTGCATTCGTGTGTGATGTTGGATAGTCATCCACGCTCAGTTTGGACCATTGGAGGAACTTAGTGTCACACACAAATGGGGCTATTCCTATGCTTAGAATAGGGCCTGTCTGCCCACTTTAGAAGAGCCCAGGTTGGTGAGCATTTAGAGGGAAGCAGGGCAGAACTCTGAACAATATGTCTCTCTGAGCAGAGACCCCTTTGTTCTTGTTACCCACCCGTACGGACTTGGAATCAATCTTGCCAAATATTTGGAGAGATTGTGTGGATTTAAGAGACCTGGATTTTTATATTTTACCAGTAAATAAGAGTGTTCATTGGTATCTGTCCTTGAAACTTGATTTGATTCTCCAAGTTTGCTTTGCTTATCCTAGTCCCTGCTGGTGGATTTTAGTTGTTTGTGTGGCTAATTGAAGTTTGGCTCCAAAACCCCTTTTATACACAGGTCTAAGATGACACCTAGTGACTCATGCCCTTGTATAATAACCACCCCCTGAGTTTCAGCAGGACCTGTGAATGTGATGGGATAATCCCTACTGCAATTAGGTTACATTCTGTGGCAAAAGTGAAGGGATTTTGTAGATGTAATTAAAGTTCCTAATGGACTTGAAATTAATTAAAAGGGAGATTATCCTGAGTAGGCTTGACCCAATCAGTTGATCCTTTAAAAGAACTAGAGAAGAATTTCTCTTGCTAGCTGTGAAGAAGTAAGTGCTGTATTAGTCTGTTTTCATACTCCTATAAAGAACTGCCCAAGACTGGGTAATTTTTAAAGGGAAGAGGTTTAATTGACTCACAGTTCTGCATGGCTGGTGAGGCCTCAGGAAACTTACAATGATGGCGGAAGGCAAAGGGGAAGCAAGACACCTTCTTCACAAGGCGGCAGGGAGGAGACATGCCGAGCAAAGGAGGAAGAGCCCCTTATAAAACCATCAGATCTTGTGAGAACTCACTATCATCAGAACAGCATGGGGGAAACCGCCCTCATGATTCAGTTACCTCCACCCCTCTCGCTTGACAAGTGGGGATTATGGGGATTACAATTCAAGATGAGATTTGGGTGGGGACACAAAGCCTAACCATATCAGTTGCCAAGTAGGGAGAGGGCCATGGGCAAGGAACTGTGAGTGCAGGCTCATGTGCTGGCAGACAGTCGAGAAAAAGGGGACCTTAGTCCACAGCTGCAAGGAACCGCATTCTGCCAACAACCAGGTTAGCTTGGAGAGGACCCCAAGTTCCAGATGAGAATGCAGCCTAGCCAGCACCTTGTAAGATCCTGAGTAGAGGCCCCGGTCTTCTGTGCCAGGACTCCTGGCCCACAGAACTTGTGATAAGAAATGGGTGTTTTAAGCAGCTAAATGTGAGGTCGTTGATTACACAGCAGTAGGAAACTAATTCAGCTCCAGAATGGTTTGACAGTAACAAAATTATTATTTTTTATTATTATTTTGAGACGGAGTCTCACTCTGTCGCCCAGGCTGGAGTGCAGTGGCGTGATCTCGGTTCACTGCAAGCTCTACCTCCCAGGTTCAAGCGATTCTCCTGCCTCAGCCTCCCGAGTAGCTGGGACTACAGGCATGCACCACCACACCCAGCTAATTTTTTGAATTTTTAATAGAGACGGGGTTTTACCATGTTAGCCAGGCTGGTCTCAAACTCCTGACCTTGTGATTCACCTGCCTTGGCCTCCCAAAGTGCTGGGATTATAGGTGTGAGCCACCGCATCTGGCCTGATAGTAACATAATTATTAAGCTGCAGGGCCACTGTTGGTTGCTTCTGCTGCACTTGCCCAGATGAAGGACAAAAATCTCAACCTCCAGGTTGAGGACAAGAGATCCTGAGCCAGAGCTTCCTGGACAGGCCTAGCAAATGCCACAAGCCCTCGCCGATTCTTGTTCTGAGTCTCAGCTGCTGCTGGCAAAAAGGATGCTGCCACCTCCTGTCTGCTGCAGTTGGCATAGTTAATGATTTTACGCCGGCAGTTGCTGTGTCACTCCACAGGGTCCGGGGCAAGCCAGCCAGCTCAGAGTCTGGGGCCCAGAGTGAGGGAAGAGTCCTTGCCAATCAGCAGCACACACCTGAGCCAGGGGCTCAGCCACACCTGCACCTACACCTGCACCCAGTGAGGCAACAGCCAGACAGGCTAGAGGTTTCAGCATTCAGCAAGCTCACAGTATTGGAGCCAACATGGGCTCTTATAATCACTGAATGCAACCTCATATCTGAGGAAAGGGTGAGACTGGGAGGGTAACCTGCTGCCACCATTTACCTGAGCACCTCTTAAAAGTACTGAGGCCTGGCTGGGTGCGGTGGCTCACGCCTGTAATCCCAGCACTTTGGGAGGCTGAGGTGGGTGAATCATGAGGTCAGGAGATCGAGACCATCCTGGCTAACACAGTGAAACCCCAACTCTACTAAAAATACAAAAAATTAGCCAGGCATGGTGGTGGGCGCCTGTAGTCCCAGCTACTCAGGAGGCTGAGGCAGGAGAATCGCTTGGACCTGGGAGGCGGAGCTAGCAGTGTGCCAAGATCGCACCACTGCACTCCAGCCTGGGAGACACAGCAAGACTCTGTCTCAAAAAAATAAATAAAAGTACTGAGGCCTGGCCCGGCACAGTGGTTCACACCTGTAATCCCAGCACTTTGGGAGTCCGAGGCAGGTGGATCACTTGAAGTCAGGAGTTCGAGACCAGCCTGGACAACATGGTGAAACCCCACCTCTACTAAAAATACAAAAATTAGCCAGGTGTGGTGGTGCATGCCTGTAATCACAGCTACTTTGGAGGCTGAGGCAGTTGAAGCGCTTGAACCCGGGAGTCGGAGGTTGCAGTAAGGCAAGATGGTGCCATTGCACTCCAGCCTGGGTGACAAGAGTGAAACTCCATCTCAGAAAAAAAAAGTACTGAGGCCTGATGTCCTTGGACGTTCTGAGTCAGCCCAATGTGGACCGAGGTGGGGCTGGGGGTGTAGTATATCTTCTTTTTTAGTTTTCTAAAGTCTCTAGCTTAAAACTTGGCAGCGTACATTTGGGACTTCCCCCTTCTGAAATCACTCAAAAGCAGTAAATGGAGGGGACAGCAGAGACAAATCACACCTTCCTTGGGGTTAGGAGGCAGCCAAAACAGAACCACAAAATACTTGGAAGGAGATGAGAGCAGAGGCTTTGGAGCCAGAGTGTGGACAGGAGAGAAGGGAGAGCAGATGAGGGTGCAAACCTGCTCCAGATGAAGATACCCGTGAGCTGCAGAATGGGACCCCATTTGTAACAATGGGGTCCAAGTGCACAGGCAGGCAGTGGGGCTGAAGGGAGAACCCCACAGTAGAGCCTGGCATGCTGGAAGCACCCTGGTCTCTGCACTGGAGAAGAGAGACTGTGAACAGCCCAGCTGCCTGTCCTCGTGGCAGGGAGAAGGCTAAACAGAAACCTTACCAAGTATTGGTGAAAATGTGGCCAGGTGAGAACTCATTGTTGGTAGGGATACTTTGGGCAATGTCACCCTCATGTCACTTTGAACACTAGCTGCATATTAGAATCACCTGGATAGCTTCCAAAAATAAACCAAACCAAAACAAAAAAAAGCCTATTCCTGGGTTTCCTCTCCAAAACCCAATTCAGTCAGAATCCCTTGGAGTAGGGCCCAGGACATCAGCAGTTTTGCAAAACTGTCCTAGGTCATTGTAGAATGCAGCCAGGATTGAGAACCACTGCCCTAGAGAAATTCTTTGGCCCACACACCAGGAGACAAGTATTCAAAGCAGCAGTACTTCTAAGAGACAATCCAAATGGCCATTAACAGCGTGAATGAATGAGCTGTGTGTCCGAGCAGTGGAACACTGCACAGCAATGATGAGCTATAGCTGTGCACTTCAACATGGAAGAATCGCGAAGCAAGAGAAGCCACAAAAGCAAGTCACAGAAGTGTGTGTGTGTGTGTGTGTGTGTGTGTGTGTGTGTGAAATATTTCATTTACATACAGTTCAAAAACATGCCAGATCCATCAGCCTGTCATTAAGGATAGACACATACATATGTGCATATACATGATGTATACACACGTGTGTATGTGTGTGACAAAACTAATAAAGAAGCTCAAGGGGAATGATATAATTCAGGATCACAGTTGGCTCCAAAGGGAGACGGGAGAAAGAGGCAGGACTTCATCAGCAGGAAAGTTCTATTTCTTAGGCTGGACGGTGGGTATACAAGTGTTTATTTTTATTGGTTTGTATACCTGCCATATACATGATGGATGTGTATTTCTTCTTCTTTTTTTTTTGGAGACAGAGTCTCGCTCTGTCACCCAGGCTGGAGTGCAGTGGTGTGATCTTGGCTCACTGGAACCTCTGTCTCCCAGGTTCAAGCGATTCTCCTGCCTCAGCCTCCCAAGTAGCTGGGATTACAGGCATGTGCCACCATGCTCAGCTATTTTTTGCATTTTTAGTAGAGACAGGGTTTCACCATGTTAGCTGGGCTGGTCTCAAACTCCTGACCTCAGGTGATCCACTCGCCTTGGCCTCCCAAAGTGCTGGGATTAACAGGCGTGAGCCACCACGCCCGACCGATGGATTTGTATTTCTAAGACACTTCATTGAAAAAACCTGAAAACCTCTCACATAAAACCCTGGGTCTTAAAGAGAATACTGCTAGCCCAGGACAAAGTCCTGCATCTCCCCAACACGAACCTCCGTGGAACACTTGACCCCGTTATCATCTCATGCAAAATTTTTAAAGTGGAACTAGTACGGCATCTATATAAAGCTGCCTCAGAATAATAGTAACAGAGGGAGAAGGTTGTCACAGAGCAGGTGAATACTGTTTGTGACCAAAATTTTTGCTACAAATTACACAAATGTATAAAATACCTTTGTGCTGAGTAGGGGTGGCGACGGGGCAGCTCTCGAGTGGCTCTTACTTCACCCCTCTCGGGGAAAGCAGGGACAGAAGCCCCCACTCAGCCCTTAGTGACTTCAGGTCTCACTTTCAATGGTCATTCCTGGTGGTCAAGCTGGTGGTCTGGTCATTGGTTACCCACGGACCACCATCCAGCATGAGGCTTTCACCTCTGCAAACCTCTGTGCTGATCTGGAGACTGCATTCAGACTCAGCTGAGTTAGAATGCTCCCTCCTTTCCTTCCTTCTTTCCTCCCTTCCCGCTTCCTTCCTTCCTCCCTTCCTTCCCCTCCCTCCTTCCCTCCTTTCCTTCCTTCCCCTCCCTTCTTCCCTCCTTTCCTTCCTTCCCCTCCTTCCCTCCCTCCCTCCTTCATTCCTTCCCCTCCCTCCCTTCCTCCCCCTCCCTCCCTCTCTTCCCTCCCACCATCCATCCTTCCTTCCTTCCCCTCTTCCCCTTCCTTCCCCTTTCTTCCTTTTCCTTCCTTCCTTCCCTTCATTCCTTCCTCCCTCCATCCCTTCCCCTCCCTCCTTCCTCCCTCCCTCCCTCCTTCCCTCCCTTCCTTCCTTCCTTCTTGATTTTCTATAATTACTTAAACATTTTATCTCTTAAATCATGAAAGATTTCAAATACAGAGAATTTCCAACAGACAACTACCTTTGCTGTGTTTGATTCCGATCGCTCCTTTTTTCATACCCAAGTGTTACAGCAGTGGCGAAATCCTTTCGCTGCCCTCCCAGAGGACTTCTTTGTCCTGAGCTGATGTATGTCTCATCCAAGCCTGCTACTCTACAGAAAAGTGAATATTGAATATGTCTTTTTATGAAATTTGCATAACATAAAATGAACGATTTAAAATAAACAATTCGGCAGCATTTGGTACATTCACAGTGTGGTGCAACCACCACCTCTATCTAGTTCCAAAATGTTTTCATTACCCTAAAAGGGTTCCAAAATGTTTTTGTTACCCTAAAAGGAAAACCCATCCCCAGTAAGCAGTCCCTTCCCATCTTCCTCTCCCACTACCTCTGGTCACCACCAGTGGGCGTTCTGACTCCATGAGTTACTTCTGACATTTCATATGAATGAAATTATACAGTGTGTGACCTTCTGTGGTTGGCTTCTTTAGCTTAACAGAGTGTTTCGAGCTTCACCCATATCGTAGGGCGTATCCATGCAGAAAAATCTTCCTTGTACGGTTAGACCACTTTTGTTTATCCATTCATCTGTTGATAGGCCTTGGGCTGTTTCCAGCTTTGTGCTGTAGTAAATATCCCACCATGAACATGTAAGTGCAAGGACTAAACAAGTCTTTTGAAAGCTGATTTTTGGCTGTGACAGTTTCTCAGACTTTCCTTGTTTTGGATGAGCTTAATCATTTTGAGGAGTACTGGTCAGGGTTGGTTGGTTGGTTTGTTTTGAAACAGAGTCTCACTCTGTTTTCCAGGCTGGAGTGCAGTGGACTGATCTGGGCTCACTGCAACCTCTACCTCCCAGGTTCAAGCAATCCCCCTGCCTCGGCCTCCCAAGTAGCTGGGATTACAGGTGTGCACCACCATGCCCAGCTAATTTTTGTATTTTTAGTACTGTCAGAGTTTCACCCTGTTGGCCAGGCTGGTCTAAACTCCTGACCTCAAGTGATCCGCTTGCCTTGGCCTCCCAAAGTGCTGGGATTACAGGTGTGAGCCACCATGCTTGGCCAAAGGCTGACTTCTTAAAGCCCTGATCCCTTTGCTCGTCTGAGTATTTCACCCCTGTGGTTGCCGTGCTGGCTTTGGAGAAGGGCACAGGGAATATCCAGGTGATGGCAGTTCAATTATGAGGAAGTGGCAGGTTTTCTTTTCTTTTCTTTTTTTTCTTTTTTTTTTGAGACAGAGTCTCACTCTCACTCTCTCACCCGGGCTGGAGTGCAATGGTGTGATCTTGGCTCACTGCAACCTCTGCCTCCCAAGTTCAAGTGATTCTCCTGCCTCAGCCTCCTGAGTAGCTGGGATTACAGGCATACGCCACCATGCCCGGCTAATTTTTGTATTTTTAGTAGAGACGGGGTTTCACCATGTTGGTCAGGCTGGTCTCGATCTCTTGACCTCATGATCGTGAGCCACTGCGCCTGAACAGAAACGGCAGGTTTTCTAAGACTGTGGTCTGCTAAGGGCAACGTGAGAGGTAGAGGAGTAGCCATATTGGCACGTCCCCAAACAGGTGAGAGAAGGTCCAGTTCCATTGCTTCATGGAGAAATAGGCTCAGACAGGTGAGGCTCCTGTGTCCAGGTCCAACGGCCAGTCAGTGGCAAAGCAGAGACTCCAAACAGGTCCCTGACCCTTTGTGTTAAAATGTACTTTCGAAGATAAACTTTTTTTAGCTCCCACATGAGTGAGAACATGAGATATTTGTCTTTCTGTGCCTGGCTTATTTCACTTAACATAATGACTGTCCATCCATTTTGCTGCAAATGACAGGATTTCCTTCTTTTTTTATGGCTGAATCGTACTCCGTTGTGTACATGTACCAAATTTCTTTATTTATTCCTCCATTGATGGACACGGGTTGGTTTCATATTTTGGCTATTGTGAATAGTGCTGCAATAAACATGGGGGTGCAGGTATCCTTTGATATATTGATTTCCTTTCCTTTGGATAAATACCCAGTGGTAGGATTGCTGGATCATATGGTAGTTCTATTTAGGGGAGAGGGGGTGATGGGGAGAGATTGGTTAATGGGTACAAACAAACAGCTGGATAGAAGGAATAATTTCCAGTGTTCGATTGCACAGTAGGGTGACTATAGTAAACAATTTATTGTGTATTTCTTTTTTCTTTCTTTCTTTTTTTTTTTTTTTTTTGAGACGGAGTTTCGCTTTTATTGCCCAGGCTGGAGTGCAATGGAGCAATCTTGGCTCACTGCAACCTCTCCTGGGTTCAAGCGATTCTCCTGCCTCAGCCTCCCGAGTAGCTAGGATTACAGGTGCCTGCCACCACATCCAGCTAATTTTTTTGTATTTTTAGTAGAAATGGGGTTTCATCATGTTGGCCAAGCTGGTCTAGAACTCCTGACCTCAGGTGATCTACCTGCTTTGGCCTCCCAAATTGCTAGGATTACAGGCGTGAGCCACCATGCCCGGCCTTTTTTTTCTTTTTGAGACAGGGTCTCCCTCTGTCACCCCTGCTGGAGTGCAGTGGCGCCATCACAGTTCACTGCAGCCTCGACCTGCTGTGCTCAAGTGATTCTCCCACCTCAGCCTCCTGAGTAGCTGGCAGCACAGGCACATGCTACCATGCCTGGCTAATTTTTGCATTTCGTAAAGACTGAGTCTCACTATGTTGCCCAGACTGGTCTCAGACTCATGGGCTCAAGTGATCCTCCCACCTTGGCCTCCCAGAGTGCTGGGATTACAGGTATGAGCCACTATGCCCAGCCTATTGTATATTTCAAAATAGCTAGAAGAGAAGATTTGAAACGTTCCCAACACAGTGAAATGATAAATGTTCGAGGTGATGGATATCCTGATTACCTTGATCTGATCACTATGCATTGTATGCTTGTGTCACAGTATCGTATGTGTCCCATAAATATGTACAGTTACTATGCATCAATTTAAAAAGTTTAAAATGTACCCACAGGATTTGAATTGATGGAGGTGACTGAGTGACAACACAGAGCGAATAAGGCCACTGAAAGAAGAATTTATCGCTTGCATCTCCCAGGAGAACAGGGCATGGCACACACGCAGACCACACACGGGGGCCACAGGGGGAGCACCAAGTTTGGTCAGGAGGCTGAAAGGAAGGATCAGAACAGCACAGGCCACAGCCTTTTGTGGGGTTTCCACCTGAAGGGCAAGGCAGGCTGGGGGAAGCAGCCCAGGTCTGGCTAGTTGGAATAATTCCAGAGGGCCTTGGGCATAGGGGCCGTCCCTAGTTGTCTCTACCCGGCTCTGGGTGATTTAGGGCAGGGGAAATACTGGCTTGGTGTGAGAGTTAAACAGAGATGGTTGGGGGGTCTGTGATTGGGATTGGTTGGAGGGTTTGTAACTATTATTACTTTCAAACACTTGCAAAAACCAGCTCGCAGCAGAGGTATAAATGCCTTTGGCCCTGTGATTTGGCCCTGTGATAAATGGATGCCAAATGGACCAAATACAATCTCTAAGAAAATACAGTGAAACACCCCGGCCCACAGCTCTTGGCACTGCCCAGGTTGCGTCTGGAGTTAGTGGCCCTGCTAGTCCCAGCAGCGTTTCTTCCTTCTTCCTCTTCATCCAGCAAAACCCAGACAGTGTAATTGGCGGTTTCTTTGCTTCTGTTCCCACAAGAGGAGAGCTGGCCAGCTACAGACACCCTTGCCCCAAGGCCTAGTGCAGCTACAACCAGATGTGGCTGATCCCAGCCCCTGGGGACAGCAATGGGGCGGGAGTCCGGCTGGTGAGGTCGGGGACTCTGGCGCATCCGCCTCAGAACTTCCTCCTAAGAGCAGAGTGCCCTCTGGTGGGCCATTGGAAAACAACCCAATTCTAATTTCCACGTTTGGAGATGCAATATGCTTCAAGCCCGGTTATTAGGGCTCCCCAGGAAATTTCTCTTTCCGCACTAGTGCCCCTTGTGGAATTCACCTGAGCAGCACTGATGAAAATGTATAAATCAAATATACACTATGTACGAAGCTTTTTTCCCTCCTCATAAATGAGTCTTGTACTGTTTCCTGACCCAAATACCTGCTCAGTGAGTTTATTGGGTAAATCACCCAAGCAGCTCCAATTACAAGGGGTAGAGTGTGGTCAGGATTAGACTGAGGTGAGCGTTGGGTGCAGGTGGAGGACACACAGCTGAGGTTCAGTAGGCTGGCTGCGGTGGAGGCAGCACTGAGTTGAGCGTCGAAGAAAAACTGGATTTCAGAATAGTGGCTCACGCCTGTAATCCCAGCACTTTGGGAGGCCGACGTGGGCGGATCACTTGAGCTCAGGAGTTCAAGACCAGCCTGGCCAACATAGTAAAACCCTGTCTCTTCTAAAAATACAAAAATCAGCCAGGTGTGGTGGCGCACACCTATAATCCCAGCTACTTAGGAAGCTGAGGCATGAGAATTGCTTGAACCCCGGAGACAGAGGTTGCGTGAGCCAGATCGCACCACTGCACTCCAGCCTGGGTGACAGAGCCAGACTCCAACTGAAAAAAAAAAAAAAGCAGGGGTGGGGTGGGGGAGGAGGGGAGGCACCTACCTAGTGAAAGAAACAACGTAAGTCTGGCGCTCCTCCTCAATTTTCACCCCGAACCTGCCCATTCCTCTTTTTCCCTCCTGGCAGTCTTTCCAATCACAGTAGTCTCCAGGTCACACCTCCTTAAAATGCCCTAAGGTCACATGGCAGTTGTCCTATCTCTTGCATCTCACCATCCCCCAACTTGCACCTGATGCTGCTAGTGAATACTTGGATTCTGAATCCTGCATTTTGTTGCCAGTCTTGGATCCACCTCTTCTCTGCCTTTATGCAACGCCCCCACCCTATCTCACTTTCAGGGACCCTCTGGCAATTCCCCACCTCCTCACAGGCCTCCATGGCAGCTCTACTTAACTAAGCTTACAATACGGGCTTCTGAGTAGGATTTCAGTAGGGAAAAAAAAAAGGTCTTGCTTTTTTAAACGAAGTTTGCTGGAGGCCAGGCGCGGTGGCTCATGCCTGTAATCTCAGCACTTTGGGAGGATCACATAAGGCCAAGAGTTCGAGACCAGCCTGACCGACATGGTGAAACCCTGTCCCTACTAAAAATACAAAAAAATTAGCCGGGTGTGGTGGCAGACGCCTGTAATCCCAGGTAGGCTGAGGCAGGAGAATCGCTTGAACCTGGGAGGCGGAGGTTGCAGTGAGCTGAGATGGAGCCATTGCACTCTGAGAGTCCTTCCAGCTCTCGCTTGCAGAGTGCAGGGGTCCAGACTCCGGCTGTCTCTGGCCTTTGCTGTCTTAGGAGCTTCTCCTTGCCTCCCTCCCTTTTTAGATCATCCTTCTTCCACTCGGTGGATTCAGAGGACAATTTTCCATGAAGAACTCAGACTGGGCCACCCCTAGGACTCTGGGTCTTAGGCAGTTGTTCAAGGGATCCTCCTCGGCATCCGGACAGGAGATGAGCCCACTTGCGGCTGAAGAGACCCTAGAGTCACAGGCAAGCCAGTTCACTGGTTTTATCAACCTTGTTATCGCTGTGCCCCTACTGGAAAGTAAACTTGCGTTCTATAATCTGCCCTGCAATGAGCTGACTGGCCACAAGGGAGCAGCAGGAGGCAACAGCCAGGCCTGGAAATTGCCCTTCTAACCACAGCCCCACCAAACAATGCCCGCCACAAGGTCCTCGGAAGAGAAGGACCCGCGCCCCTGCCGCCAAACTGTGTTCAGAGAGAAGCCATGGCTTCATCGCTGGTTGGGAGAGTGAGAGAGAACTAGAAGGCGAAGGCCCCGACTCTTCTGTGCTCAGCCCTTAGCTGGGCATGGGCAGAGGGGTCTGGGGGTGGGGTGTCCTGAGCCTCTAGTCCCCATCTTTTTGAGCACAGGGGTGCGGGGTCCCCGGAGTGGCTCACGGAGCTCTCAACCTAATGGAGGAGCTGGGACTGCCACACACACACACACACACACACACACACACACACACACACACACGAACCAATGAGAGAACCACGCGGAGAATGGGTCGGCTTCAGGGCGGTCCCTAAGAGCTGGGGGGAGCGAGTCGGTGGGCGGTTGTGCTGGGCCGGCTTCCGGCAGGCTGGGCGTAGCTGAGCTAGGGGGGAGGTCAGCCCGGGCCCGGGTGGGGATCACACTTCAGTCAGGAGGAACCACAGGGCCGCGTGGCGCCCGCCTGCCTGGGCCTGGAGGCGGCTAGGAAGGCAGCTGCAGGCAGAGAACCCAGGGTCCCGGCCAGGACCCAGGACCCACAGAGCCCCCTCGCCCTGGAGCAGTTCTGGAGTTTGAGCGGGGAGAGGGAGCCAGAGCCAGGAGGAGCCGGGCCAGCTGGATTGCAGTGAGTGCAGGGGGAAGCAAGGACAGGGCTGCAAGATTCCCCCACCCTGGGCCAGGGGACTCCCCAGCACTGAGCAGAGCTGTGGCCTGCGGCAGGGTCCTGGCCAGTCTGTGAAATTGACTCCAGCACCTCGGGGAAGCTTGTCCTCAGCTCCACGTGGGGCAAGAACAGGAGCTGGGCTGGGGGGAAACCGGGAGACCTCGGGGTGGGTAGGGAGAGAATCCAGCGGCCGCCTCCCAGGACCCCGCCAACCCCGCCCCTGCCCGGGCCTCTCACCAGGGCCTCCCCTCACTGGTACGTGGTCTGCAAAGCCACGTGCCCTTCTCAGCCTCAGTTTCCCTTTCCGACCTGCACAGGGCAGGACCAGATGTTTTCTGAGGACCCTCCCAGAGTGACAGGCCGGAGTGGAAGCGCATCTTGTGCTGTGGGGACAGACACGCTGACACAGACTGAGGAGAAAGACTTTAATTTGGGCCTTTTGTGCCCATGGCTCCAGTTCAGACAAGGGGATGGGATCTACTTCACTGTGGCTCTTCTTCGTCCTTGCAAGGCCTCCCCTGGACCCCGGCGCTCAGAGTGGGGGCGGTGACACCAACAGTGGAGGTCGCAGGTGGTCCCGGGAGACAGTCAGGAGTCTGGGGTGAGGAGGCTTCAAAACCTGTTAAGGCTTTGCAGGTATTTAACTGCATTCTTCACTCTCTTGTTGTTGGGGTCAGAACAGATGGCCCTGTCCTGGACAGTTACAAAACTACACAGAAAGAGGACGTTACCAGGAGTGGCAGAGGGGGAAGGGCCCCTAGAGTCCCTGGGACGGCCCGCACTGTGCTGACCAGGATTCCAAGGCTCCAAGAGGTGCAGGAAGTTGCTGCAGTCACACAGGGCATTGGTGGCAGATCTGGGACTTCAGGCTCTGTCCCGAGTAATCTCGACCCTCCCAGGGAGCCAGGGCTGCAGGACCTTGTGCCCACCCCTCAGCCTGCCCATGTCCCCAGACAGCCTAGAGCCTGGGACGTGGAGACTGCGGGCAGGGCTCAGGCCTAGGCCAGGGGAGGTGACCAGGGGAGGTGACATTGCCCCTGACCAGCTGTGTGACCTGGGGGTGTTCATCGCTCCTGGGGCCTTGATTTCACCACAAATCAAGGAATAGGTTGGACCTCATGGCCTGCGGCCCTTTTGGGTCCCACAGCGTGGGGAACATGAACTGCCCCAAGGAGCCTGCAGGGGTCGGGGAGGAAGGCCCTGCTGTCTCTTCCCTGCTCCCCAGTGGCCGTCCTGGGAGCTCCAGGGTGCACTTGTCCCCATGCTTGGCCCTGAGTAGCAGGGGTGGAGCCAGGGGGACTTACACGATGGCATCCCTGGAGCAGTCCTCAGATGTCTGGTACCATGTCTTCAGCTTTCTAAGGGGAATGGCTCCCTTGAAGTACTCCAGGCAGCACTCCCGGCCCACATTGGTCCCTCGAGCTGCAGGGAGAGGAGCGGGGCAGGGGTGTCTGTGAGTGTCTGCATATGTGTTGCGGGGACCTCTGGGGGGTGTTCGTGGAAGATCTGCATGTGTGGGTCCATGTGTGCATGTGTGTGGTGACTGCATGTGTATCACTATGTGTATATGTGTGTGTCTGTGTGTTACCGTACACAGGTGTGTGTGAGGCTGCTGTGTATGTTGTGGGGTGCCGTGTGTTTGTGGGTATGCATGTTTGTGTGTGTCTGTGGGGGATCCTGTGTGTCCTGTGAGTGCCTACGTGTGTGTCTCTGTGCGTCTGTGTGCGTCCCTATATGTCTATACCTGGCAACCTTATTTCATCTTTCCTTTCCCAACCTAATACAAGAATCTCTTTTTCAGTCTGGGCGCCGTGGCTCATGCCTGTAATCCCAGCACTTTGGGAGGCCGAGGTGGGTGGATGGCCTGAGGTCAGGAGTTCGAAACCAGCCTGACCAACATGGTGAAAACCCATTGGTGGCGTGGTGGCCGGGCACTTATATTCCCATCTATTTGGGAGGCTGAGGCAGGAGAATCACTTGAACCGAGGAGGCAGAGGTTGCAGTGAGCCGAGATTGCACCATTGCACTCCAGCCTGGGCGACAGAGCGAGACTCCGTCTCAAAAAAAAAAAAAAAGAATCCTTTTTTACATGCTCTTGGAAACAATTCTCATATCTTTATGCTGATTCCCTCATTGTGCATAAAACCTGTTAATAAAACAGAAGCTAATAAACAATTTTGAGAATTGTTCATTTTCCATTGCACAACTACAGCCACAGCCCCCACCTCACAGCCATTGCAGCCCAAGATGTGCTCGCCTTGGTCCTCACCAAGCCCACCCGCAAGAACTGGGGTATCGTCATCATCAACATTTTTCTCTGCTTGTTTCCCTCAAAATCCTAGTGCTATGGGCTTTTCATGTCTTTTGTGGGAGTAGGTGGGGTGTAAATAATACACAAAGATGTATGTTGCTGCGGTGGTCTTCATGCCCCCAACTCCTGTCCTCCCAGTGCCTGCCGCTGGCCACCTGTCCCCTGCTCTCACCTGCATGGATGTGCTGCAGAGAAGCCCCCAGGAGGAGGGTGACCAGGGCCAGCATCTTCAGTGGGGCCATGCTGCCAGGAGCCCAGGAGGGAGTCTCTGTGTGCAGGTCCCTCTGCTCAGGGAGACACCCTGCTGAGAGTCGAGGGTGGCAGTGACCTATTTAACCTCTTTGGGGGTCTTGCCCCGCCTTCTGTCACCTCCTCACATCCTTCCCTAGACCAGTGAAGTTCGAAGAATTTGAGATAATTCAGGAGAAGTCCAGCTCTTGGAATGTTTGTGGATTTCCAGAGAATGGGCACTCAACTAGAGACAGAGGTGGGGTACATGTGTCTGAAGCCCATGGCAGTGACACACTTCTCCTTTCAAAGGGGACATTTCTTGGTTCCTCTATTAGAATTGAAAAGCCTCCATGCACAGCTGGGTTCATCTCTCTGTGGCTGGAGAGCATCCTTCATGCATGGTGGCTTGAGCGGGGGGTAGACGGAAGTGTTGGGGAGTCAACCAGGCAGAACCCAAGCAGATCTCTTCTCCTGGACCATGAGTGAGCTTCAGGGTGCTGCCAGGGCCACCCTGGCTGCCGGGCATGGGCACATGGGCATCACTCTGCAGGGAGGTCCATGCTTTATCTGCCTCGGAGAAGCTGAGGCCCAGCCAGGGCACAGAGCAGCTTTGGTTGGTATCCCATCCCAGGTGAGGCCCTGACTGCAGGAGGCAAGAGCCCAGTGGTGCTTCGATCACCATTCAGTCCAAATAGCTCAGGAAACCACGTTCCCCTAAATGGGATGCCTTACACTAAGATACAGAACAGAACGAAGGGGTCAGTGGGAGATGCTGCTTCTCACTTCTAGCAGAGCTGTGTCCCGGAGTCAGTACTGGACACCTGGTCAGGGTCCAGCCTGAGCCAGGCCCTGAGCTGACTTTCCAGGCACCCCAGCTCATTGCAGGGCAGATGACAGAACCCAAGTCCACTTTCCAGTGGGGGCAGGAATAAAACAAGAATTGCAATAATAGGGAGGTTGATAAAGTTGGTGAACTGGCTTCTCTGTGACTCTAGCGTCTCAGCCCCAGGTCACAGCATCACTGTATGTGGGTCAGGCCCCTGGCCACCCGAGGAAATTACCGGTCGCCCTGTTGGGGCTCCCAGGAGCCAGAGCACGGGCATCCCTACAGTAGGATGAGAGTCCCATGGCCTTCAGGTGGGCAGCACCAGGGAAGGGCGGCTCCAGGCAGGGCAGCACCTGGACTCTGATTGTGACATGGGGGACCTTGGCCTGGCTTCATCCTGTCCCTGCATGACCAGGGCCAACTCAAAATGACAGCACTGCCCCTCCAAAACATGGCACAGGTGCCTTCCACCCTCTCACAATCCACCCTGTGTTAATCACTGAATCATTACTGAGTTTTTCACTAACTGTCATGATAACTGCAACAGCCGCTATTTGTCATGAGGTTTCTGTTTCTTGTTTTTAGATTCTGGGGATACCTGTGGAAACCCCACACTACCGGAGCATCGCTCAGAGCTAACCTCATCAGTCCTTAGGTAGAAGGGCAGGGATCCTATGAGAGGAAACCAAAGACCCTCGACCTCGGGGGAGCCTCAGGCGCTCCTCTCCCCACCCCTCAACAAGGGTGGCCTGGGAGCCTGTGGCTGCTTCCGCACCTGGGAGTGGGGCTTCCCCGCCCATGGCAGAATCTTTCTGTGGGCAGCATCCCTTATGTGACCTCAGGTGGCTCACAGACCCTCTCTGGACCTCAATCTCATTACCTATAGAGGGAAGTTTGGTCTGTCCCACAGAGCCCTGCCAAAACGGTGGATCTCAGGGTGATGGGGTCCACCTTGGTGGGCCTCGCACCAACATTTCTCTGCTTCTCTGGGGGTCGCCTCAGCTGCCAGAGACCCTGACCCTGCCCCCTCCTCAAGCCACAGTCCAGATGGGTTCTTTGCCCCCAGCCACCCTTCCTGTGCCCAGGTCTGGCTTCCATTTGCACGTGCAGAGGAGGGGGAGGGGAGGCTGCTCTTCCTGCCTGGGCACCTCCTTGGTGCCAACATCCCAGAGAAAGGGAAGGGCAGCCTCAGAGTAGCTCCCTGCAGAGTCCCCCTGCAAAGGAGGCCGTGCTGGGCAGGGGAAGGTGTGCAGGCCCAGGGCAGTCCTGACCCAGAGACAGAGCCTGAGCCCACAGGTGCAGGGCCAGGCCTGGGTCCTGGGAAGAGGCAGGAAGGGGCACCTCTGCCAACCACCCCTCCCGCCCTCGCTGCCCTCCATCCGCTCTGCCCTCTTGTGGGGGCTCCACTTGCCGCAGAGGCCACCACATGCTCTTCTGTGCTACACAACTGCAAGGGACAGCTGTGACCCAGTGAGCAGCCTGATTAATGATGAAGCGGCTGCAGTCCCTGCTGCTGGGGAAACTCCCCGGTGGGTTCTGAGTCCTCTTTGCTTTCCCGCAGACTCAGAGCTTTCTCCAGAAGGACCCAAATTCCCCTGTTTGTTCTGGGGAATAAATCATGAAAGTAGCAGTGGAAGGTTCTGGACTAGGAAGGTTCTGGTTAAGTTCAAGGCTGGTGCAGGCTGCCTGGCTGGCAGGGGCAGCTGAGCCTCTTGGGGCTGTGCCCAGGGCTACAGGACAGACAGAGGCCAGATCCTGCTGTTGTGGGGTTTCACAGTGGGTAAGGGCGGGGGAACAGGGCCTGACCCCTCATAGGGACATGCAGGTGAGATTAAAGGGCTTCGGGGCACAGACTGGGGAGAGGCTGCCTCTGGCCAGAATTCGTGGAAGGCTGCCTGAAAGAGGCGGCTGTAGGGCGCAAAAGTGCAGAGAGGGGAATGTGCAGAGATAAATAAGGGCAACATGAAACCCTGGCATGGGGCACTGCCTAAATGCAAGTCTGAGAGCCAGTCACACGAGGACAGGCTGTGTCTACCTTGCCCCGCGCCGTGGGCATCCCCAGCACCAAGCATGGTGCCTGGCATGCAGTGAACCTTCGGTGTCACCCGACCGAGTAAACACAGGACTGAAGGAAGGGAAGGCGAGATGGACGCAAAGGGCCCAGTGTGCCTCAGTCTTCTTTGGGAGGCGGCGGGGACCAGGGACATTTTTGAGGTGGTTTCCTCTCCAGGGATTAACCGAGTTTATTCCTCCTCAGTTCTCTCAGGCTATGAGATGGATGCCAAGGGACCTTCCAGACACAATATCCTGAAGTCTGGGCCTGTGAGAAGCATCCTGAGAGATCTTTATGCTGCTGTGAGGACTCTGGGACCTGGAGGTCTGTTAGGGCAATCAGGAATGCTCCCTGGAGGAGGTGGCAGCGAGGCAGAACTTTGTGGAGGGGCAGCAGGGGAGAGAGTGCTGTGGCCAGAGGAAGGGAAAGGGCCATGGCAGGGAAGCAGGCCAGACACTGTTAGGCCTATTAGGAGAGTGTGAAGGGTAATTGGATCTGAGTGGGAGGAGCGGCTGTGGTAACTCCTTGACTCAATGCCTCTGACTAAATGGCCAGGCACACCACCCAGGCACCTGCCGCCCTTGCCCCAGGGGCTGCTGCAACACCCAACTTGGCTTTGGCCAGAGGGCACTGGGCCAAGCAGATATGGGGTCCTTCTCCCTGAAAGACAGGGAAGGAAGGTTCCTGCTCCAACCCCAGGCTGTGCCCAGGCTCGTGGAGAAGCCTGTCCCCGAGGCAGTGGGCGGAACCAGGATGCTCTCAGTCACAGAGCAGCCAAGCGGCTGGGGCCGCAGCTCTTCATCATCTTCAGTTGCATTTGACAGTTGTGGCTGACTGGGAGGGGGCAGCTAGGCAGAAGTGTCATCCTGGTCACACCAGTGTCACCTGAGTCTCATCAGGGCAGTGACTTGCCCGGGGTCTCCCGGAGCAGCTCAGTAAGGATTGAGCATTTGTTTACTCATCTCCATCGCTGACAGCTGAAACTGGATTCGTCCTGCCCTGCCCAGGGGGCCGGGAATCAGGGATCAGGGCCAGCTCAGCTGAGATGTGAGGGTCCCAAATGGTATTTCCACCCCTGACCCCAAAATAGGCCCCAATCCCCTGTCCCAAAGGCTTGACGTGCCCATTGATGTGTCTGTCATTCTTGACAGGGTGTCCTCTTGGTTCCTCAGGTTAGAAATCCAAGGGTCATCTCTGTCCCTGGGCTCTCCCTCACTGCTCACATCCAGTCCATCAGCAAAGTGTGTTAGTTAGCTACCTGCATGCGTCCTGAATCCGTCTCCTTCTCCTCCTCCATCTCTCTGCTGGACCACAGCCGTGAACTCATGCCCCAGCTTCCAGGCCTTCCTGGTCCAGTCCACCTTCCTCTCAAAAGCCCAGTGATCTCCAAAACACAAGTCTGAGCAAGGCTCTCCCCTCTTGAAATCCTTCAATGCCTTCCCATTACTCTCAGGACAAAGCCCACATTTCTGCCTACTTCTCCAGGCTCAACTTTTTCCTCCAGCTCCGTCACCCACCACATCACTTTGTCCCAGCCACATGGACCTTCTTTCAGTTCCTTGAAAATGCCGGGCCTTTACTGATGCCCAAGCCTTCGTACATGCTGTTCTTCCTGTCTGGAACATTCTTTCCTGTTCCCCCGTCTCACTTCCTTTCACTCCTACTCTCATTTTAGAGCACAGCTTGGACCCTTACTCCCTTCTTTCCTCTATGTCCCCAGAGTTCATTGACTTCCCTCATCTTGGCTGTCGTCATATTGTATTGTGATTGCTAGTTTATTTGTTGGGACTCACACAAAAGACTGTAAAATCCTTGAAGGATCTCTTTTGTGTTCCAACTTATCTCTCCAGGACTTAGTGCCTTAGTGGGTGCTCAATAAAATATGTTTATTAGGCCAGTGTGGTGGCTCACACCTGTAATTCCAATAGTTTGGGAGGCAGAGGCAGGTGGATCACTTGAGCCCAGGAGTTCAAGACAAGCCTGGGCAACATGGTGAAACCCTGTCTCTACAAAAAATGCAAAAAAATGACCAGGTGCAGTGGCTCACACCAGTAATCCCAGCACTTTGGGAGGCCGAGGCAGGCGGATCATAAGGTCAGGAGATCGAGACCATCCTGGCCAACATGGTGAAACCCCCTCTCTACTAAAAATACAAAAAAAAAATTAGCTAGGTGTGGTGGCATGTGCCTGTAATCCCAGCTACTCGGGAGGCTGAGGCAGGAGAATGGCTTGAATCCAGGAGGCGGAGATTGCAGTGAGCCGAGATCGCACCACTGCACCCCATTCTGGGCAACAGAGTGAGACTCCATCTCAAAAAAAAAAAATAGGTGTTACAGTGTGCACCTGTCCCAGCTACTCTGGAGGCCGAGTAGGGAGGATCACCTACATCAGGAAGGTTGAGGCTGCAGTGAGCCATGATTGTACCACTGCACTCCAGCCTGGGCGACAGAGTGAGACCCTGTCTCAAAAAATATATATGTTTACTGAATGTATAAATACGTGAGTGGTTGTATGGATGGGTGAATGAATGAATGGGTGAATGGATATGGATGGGTAAATTGAGTGAATGGATAGATGGTGGATGGATGATGGATGGAAGTGTGGATGAGTGATGGATGGATGAGTGGCTGGAAGGTGGATGAAAGAATGGATGGATGGATGGTAGATAAATGGATGGGTGGATGTTTGTATGGATGATGGATAGATGGATTGGTGGATGGATGGTGAAAGAATAAATAGATGGATGGGTAGATGAATGGATGGATAGATGGATGGATGAATGGATGGATAGATGGATGGGTAGATGAATGGGTAGATGGATGGATGGTAGATGGATGTGTGAATGGATGGTAAAAGAATAAATAGATGGATGGATGGGTAGATGGATGGATGGATGAATGGATGAATGAATGGATGGATAGATGGATGGATGGTAGATGGATGTGTGGATGGATGGTGAAAGAATAAATAGATAGATGGATGGGTAGATGAATGGATGAACAGACGGGTAGATGGATGTGTAGATGGATGATAAAAGAATAAATGGATGGATGGTAGATGAATGAATGAATGGATGGACAGATGGATGGATGAATGGATGGATACATGAATGGATGAATGAATAGGTGAATGGATGGATGGATAGATGGATGGATGACAGATGGATGGACGGATGGAAGGATGGATGAATGGGTTGATGGATGATGGATGGATGCATGAAACTGGATGGGTGAGCAGATGGATGGACTGATGGATGGGTGGGTGTATGTGTAGACGTATGGATAGATAGATGGATGTGTGGTTGGATGGATGAATAGAAGGATGGATGCATGGCTTGATAGATGATGAATGGATATATCCATGCATGAATGCATGGATAGATGGATGGTCACTTAGAGATTCTGAACTACAACATGGGCTCAACTTATATTCTATCCCAGGGCCTCCTTCATCCAAATTGTTTTTAAACCAGTGTGTACTATCATTTCATGAGACACACCCGAATCCTTCTGTCATGGATAAAGCAGAGGAATCTAACCAAGGACACCCTGACTCCTCCCCCATCTAGTTTACAACTTCCTTGTGGTTGTGGCCATTTTTTGCCAAACCTAAATTGCTTCAACTGTGGCTTGGATCTCAACCTTTATTCATCCCAGAGGGCCCTCCTTCCCTCAGTTGTGCTGCCATCTTCTAGCTCTTTACTGTCTCCAATCCCATGACCCCCTTTCCCTCTGCTGACAACATGATCCTGTCTCTCCACTTCCGTAAAGACCTCCCCTTGACCTCAACACACTCGCATGCTGCCTTCCCATTTCTCCTTTCATTCATGACCAAACTGCTCCGATGTGTGGTCTGTACTTCCCTCTACCACTTCCTCTCTGCCCACTTGTGATTTAATTAATCCTCAGCAATGTGGCTTCCAGGTCTGATGCTCTAGGAAAGGTGCTCTCACTGAGCCTCTTGATCCCCTCCAGCCACTCCCTGAACCTCCCATTGCCTTACATTGGGCAGTGTGGGGCAGTGATTACCAGCAGAGGCTCTGGAATCATTACCTACAGCCCTGAGTCCGAGTCACTCTTCTACTTGTTCCTGGTTGTGTGACCAACAGCAATTTTATGAACTTCACTTTTCTCATCTGTGAAATGGGTGTGATGATAGACACTCCCTCATGGTATGGCCTGGAAAACTGACTGAGATGAAGTCTGTAAAGTTCCTGGTGTCCAGCTGGCTCAGGGAATCGCCTTGTCATCCCTGGGAACCTACCTCCCTTCTTCATGCTCCTCCCACTGGGATTTGGGACATGGTTCTTCCCTGGGCTCCCTGTGAGCTCCTCTTCTCAGAAATGTCCCTGAGCTCTCACTATAGGCTGGGGTGGGTGTTGGGGCAGGGGAGTCTCAGCAGTTAAGTCTATTTGTTTACTTTGTCCTCACAACAGCTTCAGGGAGTAAGAACTATTAGTTTCTACAGATGAGAAAATTAGGAACTGACCAGAGTAGTTTAAACAACTGGTCCACTGTAATCCCAGCCCTTTGGGAGGCTGAGGTGGGAAGATCGCTTGAGCCCAGGAGTCTGAGACCAGCCTGGGCAACATAGTGAGACTCTGTCTCTACAAAAAAAATAAAATGAAAATTAGCCCATCATGGTGGTGCATGACGGAGCCATGACTGTGGCACTGCGCTTCAGCCTGGGCAAAAGAGCAAGATTCCATAAAAAAAAAAAAAAAAAAAAAAAAATCTACTTCATGGTTATAGAGGTAGCTGGTGGCAGGAGCAAGCCTGGGCCTCTGGCCTAGACTTTGTTTTTGCCTCAGGCAACCTTCTCTTCCTCCCTGACATCATCTACCCCAGATATTCTACCTCTGGATAAATACTTCTTAAATCTCTGTCTCCAGCCCTGACCAGTAACCAATCAGACACGCCCACCTGGACACTCCTCCTTCCGGCCCATCTTTCTGTGGCACCCCTCAGCTCTCTCTGCCTT
Source organism: Symphalangus syndactylus (assembly GCF_028878055.3). NCBI lineage: Eukaryota > Metazoa > Chordata > Mammalia > Primates > Hylobatidae > Symphalangus > Symphalangus syndactylus. The sequence goes on from NC_072433.2 coordinate 36,393,228, forward strand.
GCAGCCTGGCCAGCTCTGTGCAGTTCTGTCCCCTACTCTAACCTGTGAGCTGCTGGGAAGCAGAAGTAGGTCCTGCTATGGTTCACTCAGCCCCAAGTACCAGAAGGGCAAAACCTTCACACCACTGGTGTGAGTTCCCTCTCACACCAGCCTCGCTTTTTCCTGTTCAAGCCAGCATTGTTTCCCATCTCCCCACCTGCCCCCCAGTCTGACACTTTGCCCTCGACTCATTCTTCGCCTCCATCCCCCACATTACATCAGGCAGAGACTCTGCTCAGTGCTGTCTTCAGTGGGAGCTTGGCTTCCTCACTTCCTCCTCATCTCCACTGGCTCAGCCCTCATCCTTCACACCCAGAGAGTCTCAACAACTTCTGGGCCTGTTTCCTCCTCTCTGGCCTCTCCTGCCACCTCCCTCATCAGTTGCATGCCCACATGTGATGGATCTTTCACAAGGGCTGCCCTCACCATATAATGCCCCCTTCCTCCAAAACCATCAATGGCTCCCTGCTTCCTTCCCCATCCAGTCAAAACTTTTCAGGCCAATCTTGAAGCTGTACCTTCCATCTAGCCCCTCCTTCCTATTCAGTTTCATCTCTCTGCTCCCCAACATTCAGCTTCCTTGAGGGCCTGTGCGTCCCCTCACTTTGTGACTTGGTTTGCTGCTTCCAAACTCCTGTCCCCTTCTTGTATCGATTATCTTCCCTCGATCCAAAGTCCATCCACCTTCCTCTAAGACATGCCATGAAAGATCCAGCGAGGGGGTCACCTCACAGTGGTGGGGTTAGGAGCAAAGACTCTAGGTCAGGTCACGTGGTTTTGAATTCAGCTCTCCCATCAGCAGGTGGTGACACTGTGAGCTCAAAGTCACTTCTCTCTGAGCCTCAGTTTCTACAGCTGCAAAATGAAAATAATAACAATAATTACATTAGAAGGCTTTGGTGTGCATCAACTGCCTTACTGCATATATCTGGCAAATAGTACACGTTTCTGACTTTAAATATCATCTATATGCCAGCCACTCCCAAGTTTCTCTCGCAAACTCCAGCCTCCTTCTACGTTCAGCTGCCTACTCGCCATGCCAAATAGGCAGCTCCAACCCCCAAGTCCAAAGCTGAATTCCTGATTCCCACCCACCCCTACACCTGCTCTCTCCTCCTTCTCTGCCAGCCCCTTCCTTCCGGTTACTAGGGCCAGAAACCTGGGCGCTATCCCTGACGCCTCTTCCTCTCTCCCCCAACTTCCCATCTGTTGGGTGAGCTCATGTCTCTGCTTTCCAAATACACCCAGAAACCAGCATCAATCCCTGGCTTCCTACAACTGCCTCCTGGGTGCTCTCCCTGTCTCCATCCTTGCCCCCTACAGTGTATTCTCAGCACAGCAGCAGAGGGACCATGAATCTCCTGTGTTCAGAACGTCCCCGTGGCTCTCCACCTCACCCAGAGGACAAGTCCAAGACCCTCCGGCAGCCACGAGGCCCCGCGAGCTCTGTGCCCTGTCCTCTGCCCACCTGTGTCTCCTGGTTCCCTGGTTCACACTGCCCCAGCCACACTGGCCTTCTCTCTATGCCTCAAACCAACCAGGCAGACATGCTCCTTCCTGAGGAGGTTTGCACGGACTCTTCTTTCAGCCTGGAATGTTCTGTCCCCAGATACCTGCAGGACTCACTCCTTCACCTTTTTCAAATCTTTGTTTAGGCCGGGCGTGGTGGCTCATGCCTGTAATCCCAGCACTTTGGGAGGCCGAGGCAGGTGGATCACTTGAAGTCAGGAGTTCGAGACCAGCCTGGCCAACATGGTGAAATCCCATCTCTACCAAAAATACAAAAATTAGCTGAGTGTGGTGGCAGGTGCCTGTAGTCCCAGGTACTTGGGAGGCTGAGGCAGGAGAATCGCTTGAGCCCAGGAGGCAGGGGTTGCAGTGAGCTGAGATCACGCCACTACACTGCAGCCTGGGCAACAGAGCAAGACTCTGTCTCAAAAAAAAAAAAAAAATATATATATATATATATATATATATATATATATTTGTTTAGATTACATCTTTCAGTGAAGTCAAATTGCATGCCATCCCCATCTCTTCCTCTGCTCTTTTTTTTTCTTTTTTACTGAAATGCTTATATCCTCTGACATGTTAGACCATTTGCTTACTTATGTCTGCTGTTTGCTATCTGTCTCCCTCCTGTACCCCCAGCCCCGTCCTACTAGGATGTAAGTTGCATGTGACAGAGGTTTCTGTTGCTTTTCTTTAATGGAATATGTCTTGGCACATGGTAGGCCCTCAATATATAGTTTTTGGATTAAGTGAGTGAATGGATAAATGGCTGGTGTTTTTCCTGAAGCAGAATGCAGAAACCCTTCTTGTTACTCTCCATTTTTACCAATGGACTTGTCTCAATGTCTCTCTGATGCCTGGGCTCCAGGACTTCTGAGCTTCCACTCAAGCCTTGTAAATGAGTGCCTTTTATTCATTGCTAGAGTCTGACTCTCTTTCCAAGGAACATCTGTCCCTGTTTCCAAGCTACTTCAAAGACAGGTCTATGGTCTCCTGATGACATTGGGAAAATTCGAGGTTCACCCCTCAGGGTGTAGTGACAGAAGTCACTGGGAACTCAGAAGTCCTCTGCTCCTAGTGTGGCAGCCTGCCTGCAATGGGGGTGGGGGGATTGTCCTGCCAAACTCGACCCTCTGGGCACCCGAGGAAGATCTGTTCAGCACCAGGATCAGTGACGAGCACCCAGCATCCTGGGAAGAAGCCTCGCACCCTTTCCAAGGAGCCTGGTGGATCTGGCCTCTTTGAAAGGCCTTGGGAATCTCAACCACTGCAAAAGCCAGCAGGGAACGGGGTCACGTCTCAACAGCATTTGGGGATTTGACATGTCGCACAGTGCCACCTGGGTCATGGCTCTCCCCAGGGGAGGCTGAGGGTATCGGGAAGGGATGTGGCCACTTCTGAGCAAGCCCCAGACCTGGAAAGTCGGAGTCCCTAGAATGCCCTTTGCAGGGAGGAACAAGCACCTCAGCTGCCCCCCGAGCTGTGGCTGTCCCTCTGCACCACTGGGCTTTCGACTGAACCACACTTGGCTAACGATAGTGTCCCCCTTCCTTTCTGCCTTGCCTGGGCTCTGCTCTCTCAGCTTATGGGTGACTGGGCTCTCTCCACTGTCTCAGGTTGAGTTCATTAAGGATGTGCTCCCTGGGGAAGTGGTGGGAAAGTGGGGGAGTGAAGACGGAGAAGGGGTGGAAGTCCAGCAAGGGTGTGACCTCAGGTGACATCCCTGGGGTGCAGCTTCAGCCAGATTCCTCGGAAGGGCACGGGAGAGTGATTGAAAGTAAAATCAACCAAAAGCAATGGGGCCTGGGTAAGGCACCAGCGTTGCTAACCACACTACTGTACCTATCACCAGGTTAACAGATGTATTACCACGTCACTGAGCCCTGTTTTCCTCCCCTAATCATAGCCTCTATGTACTAGAGGAACAGAATTTGGCAGCCATTAGTCCCACGCATTTCTTCACATCTCACTAACTCATGTGTGTATGTCCTTAAGCAATATATAGCATTGTTCATGCACATTTCTTTCTTTCTTTCTTTCTTTTTTCAGAAAGAGTCTTGCTCTGTTTCCCAAGGTGGACTGCAGTGGTGTGATCTTGTCTCACTGCACCCTCTACCTCCAGGGCTCAAGTAACTCTCCCACTTCAGCCTCCTGTGTAGCTGGGATTACAGGGGCGCACTGCCATGCCCAGCTAATTTTTGTATTTTTAGTTCCACCATCTTGGCCAGGCTGGTCTCAAACTCCTGACCTCAGGTGATCCTCCTGTCTTGGCCTCCCAAAGTGCTGGGATTACAGGTGTGAGCCACCACACCGGGCCTGTTTATGCTCATTTTTAAGCTTTATATCGACACCATCATCTTGTATCTATACTTCCACATCTTGAAGCATTACACCTGACAGTGTCATTTGTGTTGAAACATGCCAAATGTATAGTTCTTTCTTTTCATCATTGTATGCTATTCTATATACCAACTATACCAAATTTACAAAAAAAAAAAAAAAAAGAATAAGAAGAAGGGTGTCTGGAATGAGGCTGCCTGCTGGCTTAGTTACTAAGTGCGTGGCTTTGGGTAAGTTTCTTTTTTTTTTTTTGAGATGGGGTCTCGCTCTTGTCACCCAGGCTGGAGTGCAACTCGACTCACTGCCACTTCTGCCTCCAGGATCAAGTGATTCCTCCCAAGTAGCTGGGATTACAGGCACACGCCACCAAGCATGGCTGATTTTTGTAGTTTTAGTAGAGATGGGGTTTCACCATGTTGGCCAGGCTGGTCTGGAACTCCTGACCGCAGGTAATCCACCCCCGTTGGCCTCCCAAAGTGCTGGGATTACAGGCATGAGCCATTGTGCCTAGCCCGGGTAAATTTCTGAATCTCTCTGTGCCTTTGCATTCCCATCTGGAAAATGGGGCTCAGATGGAAACCAGCCCAATGCTCCCATACACTGTTCTTCGGACAAACATAGAAATTGACCCTTCTGGTCTTAAAGCTTGAAACTTATATTTGCTTTATCTGAGTTCCTTCCACAAGTAATGACCGTTGGGCCTTTCAAAAAAAAAAAAAAAAGTATCAAAGAACTGAAACCTACCAGATCACTGTAGGACATACCAGACCCCCTCATTCACCATGATTGCTTCCTTGCCCCTGTCTAGTTCCTGTTTTCTTTTATATTTTATAATTTTTTTTTTTTTTTTGAGATGGAATCTCGCTCTGTCGCCCAGGCTGGAGTGCAGTGGCGCAATGTCGGCTCACTGCAAGCTCCGCCTCTCGGGTTCACGCCATTCTCCTGCCTCAGCCTCCCGAGTAGCTGAGATTATAGGCGCCTGCCACTACTCCTGGCTAATTTTTTGTATTTTTAGTAGAGATGGGGTTTCACTGTGTTAGCCAGGATGGTCTCGATCTCCTGACCTCGTGATTTGCCCTCCTCGGCCTCCCAAAGTGCTGGGATTACAGGCGTGAGCCACCATGTCCTGCCAGTTCCTGTTTTCTTATACATTGTTACATTTCTTCTCTGCTGTATAAGCTCCTGGTTTTAGTCAGTCAGGGAGATGGATTTCAGACTGAGCTCCCATCTGCTTGGTTGCAGCGCTCGATTAAAGTCTTCCTTGGCAATACTCGGTGTCTCAGCGATTGGCTTTCTGTGCGGGGAGCAGCAGGACCTAGACTGCACCCATGGTGTTTTGGTGACACTATGAGCACGAGCTCATCTTTGAGCTGTGACAGGGATGACAATGAGAAAAAGCATCCAAAGGCTCACAGGGATGTCATGTGGACAGTGAACCTGATGAGAAGAAGGTCTATGTCAGGCCAGGCGCAGTGGCTCACGCCTGTAATCCCAACACTTGGGGAGGCCAAGGGGGCAGATCACCTGAAGTCAGGAGTTCAAGGCCAGCCTGGCCAACATGGTGAAACCCCATCTCTACTAAAAATAAAAAATTAGCCGGGCAAGGTGGCACACACGTGTAGTCCCAGCTACTTGGGAGGCTGAAGCAGAAGAATCACTTGAACCTAGGAGGCAGAGGTTGCAGTGAGCCAAGATTGCACCTTTGCACTCCAGCCTGGGCGACAGAGCAAGACTCCTTTTCCAAAAATAAAAAAAATAAATAAAAAAAAGAAGGTCGATGGCTTATTGATCAGCATCTCTGGCAATAAATGAATGACTCCTTTCCTCCACCTCTCCCCAGACCACCACTGCTGTTGCCCTGGTGGTTACCTGCCCCTGACACTCTGGAAAGACGGCCCCAGCCATGTGGATGGGATTTCTACTTCATTGATCTGATAGTGGTCGTGGCAATGTATAAGCACCTGGAAACAGGTCACACAGGTCCAGGTGAGAACCAGGGGTGGGGAGAAAGGGAGGCCCAGGAAAACATTCAGACGGCAGAAGCTCTGGCACTCAGAGAGTCCTGATGCAAGATCTTAGATTCATCAATGAGGCAATAATTCCTCTATATCCAGCTGTACCCAACCCCTATACCCCACTCTCAAATACCAGAGGAAGCAGAATTGTTCACTGTTCTGGACCTCAAGGATGGCTTCTTCTGCATTCCCCTGCACTCTGACTCCCAGTTTCTCTTTGCCTTTGAGGATTCCACAGACCACACGTCCCAACTTACATGGATGGTCTTGCCTCAAGGTTTAGGGATAGCTCTCATCTGTTTGGTCAGGCACTGGCCTAAGATCTAGGCCACTTCTCAAGTTCAGGGACTCTGGTCCTTCAGTATGTGGATGATTTGCTTTTGGCTACCAGTTCGGAAGCCTCATGCCAGCAGGCTACTCTAGATCTCTTGAACTTTCTAGCTAATCAAGGGTACAAAGCATCTAAATTGAAGGCCCAGCTCTGCCTACAACAAGTCAAATATCTAGGCCTAATCTTACCCAGAGGAACCAGGGCCCTCAGCAAAGAACGAATACAGCCTATACTGGCTTATCCTCACCCTAAGACATTAAAACAGTTGCAGGGGTTCCTTGGGATCACTGGCTTTTGCCAACTATGGATCCCCAGATACAGCGAGATGGCCAAGCCTCTCTATACTCTGATCAAGGAGACCCAGAGGGAAAATACTCATCTAGTAGAATGGGAACCAGAGGCAGAAACAGCCTTCAAAACCTTAAAGCAGGCCCTAGTACAAGCTCCAGCCTTAAGCCTTCCCACAGGACAAAACTCTTTATACGTCACAGAGAGAGTGGGAATAGCTCTTGGAGTCCTTACTCAGACTCGAGGAACAACCCCACAACCAGTGGCATACCTAAGTAAGGAAATTGATGTAGTAGCAAAAGGCTGGCCTCACTGTTTATGAGTAGATGCAGTGGTGGCCATGATAGTATCAGAGGCTATCAAAATAATACAAGGAAAGGATTTCACCATCTGGACTACTCACGATGTAAATGGCATACTAGGTGCCAAAGGAAATTTATGGCTATCAGACAACCACCTGCTTAGATACCAGGTGCTACTCCTTGAGGGACCGGTGCTTCAAATATGCACCTGTGTGGCCCTCAGCCCTGCTACTTTTCTCCCAGAGGATGGGGAACCAATTGAACATGACCGCCAACAAATTGCAGCCCAGACTTATGCCACCCAAGAGGATCTCTTGGAAGTCCCCTTAGCTAATCCTGACTTTAACCTAAATGCCGACGGAAGTTCATTCGTGGAGAATGGGATACGAAGGTCAGGTTATGCCATAGTTAGTGATGTAACAGTACTTGAAAGTAAGCCTCTTCCCCTAGGGACCAGCGCCCAGTTACCAAAACTAGTGGCGCTTACCTGAGCCTTAGAACTGGGAAAGGAAAAAAGAATAAATGTGTATACAGATAGCAAGTGTGCTTATCTAATCCTACATGCCCATGCTACAATATGGAAAGAAAGGGAGTTCCTAACCTTTGGGGGAACTCCCATTAAATACCACAAGGAAATCATGGAGTTATTGCATGCAGTCCAAGACCCCAAGGAAATGGCAGTCTTACACTTCCGAAGCCATCAGAAAGGTGAAGGAGAAAAGGCAGAAGGAAACCGTTGGGCAGACGCTGAGGGCAAAATTGCTGCCAGGTGGAACCTCCCATTAGAAATACCTATGGAAGGACCCTTGGGATGGAACAACCCTCTCCAAGAGATTAAGCCCCAGTATTCCCCAACTGAAACAGAACGGGGACTTTCACAGGGGGATAGTTTTCTCCCCTTGGGATGGTTAATGACAGAAGAGGGAAAGGCACTCATACCCGAAGGCAGCCAGTGGAAAATACTTAAGACCCTCCACCAACCTTTTCATATGGGTATTGAAAACACTCATCAAATGGACAAATCCCTATTTACAGGGCCAAATCTCCTCCAGACCATCCGACAAGTAGTCAAAGCCTGTGATGTGTGCCAAAGGAATAATCCCTTGGCCCATCGTAAGGCCCCTCTGGGGGAACAAAGAATAGGGCTCTATCCTAGAGAGGACTGGCAGTTAGACATCACTCATATGCCTAAGTCAAGGGGATTTCAATACTTGTTGGTCTGTGTTGATACCTTTACAAATTGGATAGAAGCCTTCCCTTGCAAGACAGAGAAGGATCAGGAAGTGGTTAAAGTCCTAATTCATGAAATAATTTCTAGATTTGGGCTTTCCCAAAGCTTCGCAATCCAGCTTTTACACTCTTACATTTCCAACCTCACCTATTACACAAGCAATGAAAAACCCATACACAGCCCTGTAACCACGAATACTATCTTAACTTTCCAAGCCCTTTTATGCATCCAATGCAACCTGTTATCAGGCCTGTCCCTGGGGCACCTACTATCTCATCAGTGTAATTACACCCTACAACTTCAAGCCCCAACTGATCATAGTAACTTCTGACTCACCCAAACAGCTCCATTCAGATGGCTTGTCCGCTTCTCAGGGCCTCCAAAAATCATCTCCTGCTTCCAGCTTAACAAACAGTCCAGGTTTTGTAATGGCAAACATATTCCCTGCATGACCATTCACCCCTGGACCTCCTGCAGCACTGCCCCCACCACTAGTGAATGCCTCCTCATCCCCTATTTCAATCACTCTCTTGAATGTTTCCTAGTAGATACAAAACAATTTTTTCTCCAACGGTAAAATAGAACACAGGGAGCCACTCAGTTTGCTCCCAACACTCCTTTCCAACCACTCACCAGAGCTACCTTGGCAAGTACTCTAGGAGTACGGGAAAATGAAAACAACAAACTCACACACCTTTTTAACATACACAACCAGTTCTGTCTACCTAGCCAAGGCGTATTCTTCTTATGTGGAACTTCAACCTATATCTGCCTCCCCACCAACTGGACAGGCACATGCACCTTAGTCTTCCTAAGTCCCAACATTGACATTGCCCCACGAAATCAGACTCTATCAGTGCCCCCAAAGCTCAAGTCTGTCAGCGCAGAGCAATATAACTAATACCCCTACTTATAGGGTTAGGAATGGCCACTGTTACAGGAACCAGAATAGCCAGTGTATCTACTGCATTATCCTACTACCACACACTCTCAAAGGATTTCTCAGATAGTTTGCAAGAAATAACAAAATCTATTCTTACTCTACAATCCCAAATAGACTCTTTGGCAGCAGTGACTCTCCAAAACCGCTGAGACCTAGACCTCCTCACTGCTGAGAAAGGAAGACTCTGTACCTTTTTGGGGAAGAGTGTTGTTTTTACACTAACCTGTCAGGGATAGTATGAGACACCATCCGGTCTTTACAGGAAAAGGCTTCTGAAATCAGACAATGCCTTTCAAACTCTTATACCCACTTCTGGAGTTGGGCGACATGGCTTCTCCCGTTTCTAGTTCCCATGAGAGCCATCTTGCTATTATTTGCCTTCATGCCCTGTATTTTTGACCTCCTTGCCAAATTTGCTTCCTCCAGGATTGAGGCCATCAAGCTATAGATGGTCTTACAAATGGAACCCCAAATGAGCTCAACTAACAACTTCTACTGAGGACCCCTGGATCGACCTTTTGGCCCTTTGGCCCATTGAGTTCCCCTCTGGAGGACACTACCGCTATAGGGCCCCTTCTTTGCCCCTATCCAGCAGGAAGTAGCTAGAGCAGTCATCGCCCAATTCCCAACAACAGTTGGGGTGTCCTGTTTAGAGCAGGGATTGAGAGGTAAAGCCAGCTGGACTTCCTGGGTCGGGTGGGGACTTGGAGAACTTTTCTGTCTAGCAAGAGGAATGTAAAACGCACCAATCAGCACTCTGTAGCTAGCATTGTAAAATGCACCAATCAGCGCTCTGCAGCTAGCAAGGGGATTGTAAAATGCACCAATCAGCACTCTGTAAAAATGCACCAATCAGCACTCTGTAGCTAGCAAGTGGATTGTAAAATGCACCAATCAGCACTCTGTAAAATGCACCAACCAGCACTCTGTAAAATGCACAAATCAGTGCTCTGTAAAACACACCAATCGGCAGGATTCTAAAAGTAGCCAATCATGGGGAGGACTGAAAAAAAGAGCACTCTGATAGGACAGAAATGGAACATGGGTGGGGCCAATAAGAGACTAAATGCTGCCCACCCCCAGCCAGCAGCGGCAACCCTCTTGGGTCCCCTTACATGCTGTGGAAGCTTTGTCCTTTTGCTCTTCACAGTAAACCTTGCTACCACTCACTCTTTGGGTCTGTGCCAGCTTTAAGAGCTGTAGCACTCACTGCAAAGGTCAGCGGCTTCATTCTTGAAGTCAGCGAGACCATGAACCCACTGGCAGGAACCAACTGAAGACACACTGAGACTCCAGAGCTTCTAGATTCTCCCTTGCCTCCTCACTCTTCTGGAGAGATTGAGCGACAAGCAGGGCATGACCCAGTCCAGGCTTCCTGGGGATTCTGGCCTGCCTGGGGACAATGCCTTGGCCAGGATGTGCTGGTGATTGTGTAACCACAGGACCAGCTCAAACCAATTAACCATTGCTTAAGTTGTTACAGATGGCACCAAGCCAAAACTGCATGTCATGTAGCCTGGCTGGGTGCAATCAGAGAAAACTTCTCCCTCCTGATCATTAGCACCACCAGCGTGGCAACCGGCCACATTGGCATCCCCTGGGACTAGTTAGCTGTGCCATAAAAACTTGACCCACCCAGGGATCAGGGAGGCAGATTTGAGTGTTGTCTCCTGTCTCCTTGCCAGGTGACTTGGAATAAAGCTTTTCTTTTTGCAAAAGTGGTGCTATAATATTGGCTTCTATTCATGTCAGGCAGCAAGTCCATTACTTGGTAACAATTGGAGGATTCGAGGAGCTCAGGAGTGACTTGAACACGACACAGATGATCACTTTCAGTCTCTGACAATCCTTTGAGGGAGTTAAATATTTTCCATCAGGAAATTCCTAGAAATGCGGCGCCCCACAAGGACAAAGTGGGCTTTCCATCAGTTGGAAAGGGGCATGGCACAAGGAGTGTGAAAAGACACAGATGAGTGGGCTCTGGCCTTTCCCCCCTTCACCCTTTCCAGGACCTGCAGTGGTCACTGGGACACAAAGGGTAACAGGACACATCCATGCCTTCCCTCACAGATCTTTCAGAAACACAGTGGGGCAGGCAGGTACAGCCAGGTCACGTGAGGGTTATGAGGGAAGACCCCAGGGGCCATGAGTCCCCCTAGCAGGAAACCTTCCCTAAACTTAGAAGTCAGGGGAGGCCTCCTGGAAGAGGTGATGTCTAAGCTGGGACAAAGGATGAATAGAAGTTGGCCAGGGGACTAGTGAAGGGGTAAGTTCTCTCAGACAGAGAGAAGATTGACTTAAAATACAAAGAAAATCAGCGGGGTGCAGTGGCTGATACCTGCAATCCCAGCACTTTGGGAGGCCGAGGTGGGTAGATCACCCGAGGTCAGGAGTTTGAGTCCAGCCTGACCAATATGGTGAAACCCTGTCTATACTATATACAAATAATTAGCCAGGCGTGGTGGCACATGCCTGTAGACCCAGCTACTTGAAAGGCTGAGGCAGGAGAATCACTTGAACCCAGAAGGCAGAGGTTGCAGTGAGCCGACATTGTGCCATTGCACTCCAGCCTGGGCAATAAGAGCAAAAACTCTGTTTCAAAAAAGAAAAAGAAAAAAAAAATACTTGAAAATCTGTAAAATGCACCAATCAGCACCAATCACTTTGGGAGGCAGGTGGATCACCTGAGGTCAGGAGTTCGAGACGAGCCTGGCCAACATGGTGAGACCCCATCTCTACTAAAAATACAAAAAATACACACACACACACAAAACGAAAACAAAAACAAAAACAAAAAAAAACCACACACAAAAAATTAGCTGGGTGTGATGGTGTGTGCCTGTAAACCCAGCTACTCAGGAGGCTGAGACAGGAGAATTGCTTGAACCTAGGAGGTGGAGATTGCAGTGAGCCAAGAGTGTGCCACTGCAGTCCACCCTGGGTGACAAAGCGAGACTCAATCTCAAAAAAAAAAAAAAATCTGTGGACAAAGGTGCTGGGAGAGGGTGAGAAGGATGGGAACTGGCAGTAGGAGGATGAGGGTAAAGCCAGTTGACCCATGGAAACCCTCCAGGAAAACTAAGACACAGAAACTGCCCTTGCTGGTCCCTAGAGCTGTGCCTATACACCTGATTCCTGTGCCCACAGGCCCAGGTTACCCTGGTTTGGCTTCTGGGCTTAGGAGGTGCTTGCAAAATTGGCCGACCCAGATCAACTGGCAACGAAGTGAGGCTGGATAATGTTACTATTCTTTTCCCTATTTACTTTCTTGTCTGCTGAAGCATATCTGTATTAGTCAGGGTTCTCTAGAGGGACAGAACTAATAAGATAGATGTATATATAAAGGGAAATTTATTAAGGAGTATTGACTCACATGATCACAAGGTGACATTCCACAACAGGCCATCTGCAAGCCGAGGATCAAGGAAACCAGCATGAGTCCCAGAGCTGAAGAACTTGGAGTCTGATGTTTGAGGGCAGGAAGCATCCAGCATGGGAGAAAGATGTAGGCTGGGAGGCTAAGCCAGTCTAGCCTTTTCACGTTCTTCTGCCTGCTTTTATTCTGGCTATGCTGACAGATGATTAGATTGGGTCCACCCAGCTTGAGGGTGGGTCTGCCTCTTCCAGTCCACTGACTCAACTGTTGATCTCCTTCGGCAACACCCTCACAGACACACCTTGGAACAATACTTTGCATCCTTCAATCCAATCAAGTTGACACTCAACATTAACCATCACAACATCTGAGCCATTAAAACTCTCGAGCACCAACGTATTTCAGAGGAACTGTAAAGCCTTTCCTCTTTCCAACTCCACTCAGTGAGGATTCCAGATAAATCCATAGACACCATAGACAGTAGACTGTGCTGAGGGTGACCTCTGAGCATGTGCAAAAAGGGCGAATGAAGAGATGAAGAGGAGAGCCAGCTAACAGCATGTTTTCAAGCTTTTTTTTTTTTTTTTTTTGAGACAAGGAATTGCTCTGTTGCCCAGGCTGGAGTGCAGCAGCACGATCATGGCTCATTGTAGCCTCAACCTCCCAAGCTCAAGCGATCCTCTTATCTCAGTAGCTGGAGCTACAGGTGCGTGGCACCACACTTGCTTTTTGTTTGTTTGTTTTTGTTTTGTTTTGTTTTTCTTGTAGAGACAGGCTCTCCCTATGTTGCCCAGGCTGCTGTCCAACTCCTGGACTCAAGCGATCCTCCCACCTCAGCCTCCCAAAGCCCTGGGTGTGAGCCACCCACGTCCAGCTTGTTTTCAAGCTTTTTTTTTCCTTTCCTTTTTTTTTTTTTTTTTGAGTCCCTGTAGCTGGAATTGGACTATAGATGCACACCACCACACCAGGCTAATTTTTGTGTTTGTAGTACAGACGGGGTCTCCCCACATTGCCCAGGCTGATTTTGAATTCCTGGGATCAAGTGATCCACCTGTCTCAGCCTCTTAAAGTGCTGGGATTACAGGTGTGAGCTACTGGGCCTGGTGTTTTCAAGCTTTTTAATAGCATCATGCAGATTACTGACAAGTCATGCCTATTTAGTCCAAGCAGTCATATTTTTTCTTCCTGGATGCCGTATCCATCAGGATGGGCTAGGATATGCTGCAGTAACAAATATCCTCAAACTCTCTGTGGCTTAAACCGCGAAGGTTTATTTCTTCCTCACACTTCGTGACATAGATTAGCTGGGGCTCTTTCCATGGCTGGAGGCTCTGAGTCACCCTCACTCTAGGACCCAGCCATTTTCTGGAGTGTTGTCAGATGCTGTGCTGGAGGTACTGAAAGCTCTGGTGGGTCTTCCACCAGCAATTAAATGCTTGAAGCTTGTGTGACACACGCTGCTTCCACTCCCAGATCACTGGCCAGAACTCGTCATTTGACCCCCATCAAAACCCCAAAAGGCTCAGGAAGAGCAGTCCCCTTGAGTGCTCAGGAGGCAGCAACCAGAAATATTCAGGAAACTGAGTACTCCAGTCACCAAGTTCTTGAAAGCAAACAGACTTTCCTTTCTGTCCCAAGTCAGCCTGCTAGCCAACAATTAATTAGCTGAGATTTGTGCATTTTGACTTTACCAAGTATCTCAGCCTATTTTCTTTTGCTTAACTGAATACCACAGACTGGGCAATTTATGGCGAAAGGAAATTTGTTTCTTACAGTTCTGCACGCTAGAGAGCACAAGGTTGAAGGGCTGCATCTGGTGAGAACCATCCTGCTGATGGGGCCTCTACAGAGTCCCAAGGTGGGGCAGGGTATCACATGGTGAGGGGCCTCACAAGAGAGAGTGAAACCGGTTTTTATAACAGACACAATCTTGTGATAACTAACCCCCTGCCAATAACCCATTAATCCATGAATGGATTAATTCATTCATGAGGGCAGAGTTCTCATGACCCAATCACCTTCAAAAGATCCCACCTCTCAACACTGCCGCCATTGGAGACCAAGTTTCCAACACACAAACTTTTGGGAGTCATATTCAAGCAATAGCACCAAGTTCAAAAGTAATTTAGAAAAGTTACATCAACTTGAACAGCATCTAGGAGCTTAGGGAAAAATTATGCAAATTAAGATGATTATTTTTTAATTAATCAATTTATTTATTTATTTTTAGAAACAGGGTCTCACTGTGCCACCTAGGCTGAAGTGCAGTGGTGCAATCATAGCTCACTGTAACCTCGGACTCCTGGCTCAAGCAATCCTCCTGCCTCAGCATCCTGAATAGTTGGAAATACAGATATGTGTCACCATGCCTGGCTAATTTTTTATTTTTTGTATATATAGGGTATCACTATGCTGCCCAGGCTGATCTCAAACTCCCGACCTCAAGCAATCCTCCTGCCTTGGCCTCCCAAAGTGCTAGGATTACAGGTGTGAGACACTGCACTCGGTCACAAATTATTCTGCTCTCGTTAATGACACTATAATGTTTCTTCACCCTACTTTGCTGAAAACCAAGAAGACTGCATTTATTTATAGATATCTTATAATTCTATAGTCTTGTTTGGGTACCCAATAACAAAAGCAAATATAAATAGGTTACTTCAAACCCTTTGAAAACATCTATTGCATGATCATACGTCTATTTACTGAGAGCTCACTATGGGAATGTCATTTGTCTACGTGTTTAAGGGTTATCTCATGATATCTTCACCCCTGAGATGAGTTGTTATTATTCCCATTTTACAACAGAGAAAACCAAGACCCAGAGAGGTTAAGTAACCTGCCCAAAGTCACGCAGCCAGGGAGTCCCATGTTATGTTTTGCTCCTGCATTGCTAGAAATTGCTCATTGCAAATAATACTATTCTGGCCTCTGGGGATAACAGGATCCCCTGAAGGTAAGAGAGGGGCATCTCTTCAAAACAAGTGCTGCTCTGGAATTCTCCTGGGTTCAGAGGCACACTCCTCACCTCAGTTTGGCACGATTAAAGAGATCCTGCATGGGTTTCAGCCATTGAACTTTGCTGCCAGTTCAGGAAAGCCAGCCTGGCAGTAGATCTTTTCTTAAGTCTTTGCACTAAATCATTATTTATCCAGGAAAGCACATGACTGAGCAGAAGTGAACAGGGCACAGGTGGTCTCCTGAGCGCTTATGTACATCTGGGAGGAGCTGGGCATGTGCGCACACACAAAGACACACATGTGCAGAGCACAGACACATATACACACAGAACACACATATACACACATATGCATAAACAGACGCATATGCAAACTACACACACTCATATAAACATACACTACACATAACGTACAATGCGCACACATGCACAGTATACACATATGCATGCATACACACACATAACACATGCATACATACACTACATGAATACACACATATACACTACACATACACAAAATGCACACATATGCACAGTACACACATACACATGCATACACATAAACACATGCATACACACATGCACACAATGCACACATATTCATAGTACACACATACACACATACATACACTACACACATTTATTCACTACACATATGTACAATGCACACATATGTGCAGCACACACATACACATATACACATATGCATAAACACATGCATACATGCACTACACACATACAGACAATACACATACATACATATATACATGCTACACACATACACACGGTGCACAGACACACTACACACATTCACACAATACACATACACACATATACAAACATACCACACACACACACTACACATACATATACACACATACTACACACATACACACAATGAACACACACATATACACACACATACTACACAATACACTATACACATATACACACATACTACACACATACACACAATACACATACACACATACTACACATGTACACATAATGCTCACACACACACACACTACACACATACACACAATACACACACATACACCATGCCTTCCGGGCGCCTGTTATTCAACCTCAAGCAGGAAATTCCCAGCCATTCATTTCTGTGTTTTTCTGTCTGGCCTCACCCTTTTGAGGAATGTACAGAGGACACAGGGGACTCAACGCCAAAGATCAGAGGGTGAGAAGCTCAGCGCCTGAGAACCTTGGGGGGTGGGGGCCGGTGGTCCGGTGCAGTGAGCTCCAAAACTTTGGCCAGGCATCAAATCCCCTAATTTGGAGGCAGTGCAGGGTGAACTGAGGAAGAGGAGAGAGAAGGAGGCTGAGGCAGGGGTCGGAGAATGGTGCAGCCTGAAGGGGCAACCCCCACGCCTGAAGCCTGAACTCAGCAGGTCAGAAGTGGGGCTCAGGAGCCTGCAGTTTTGAGACTCTGTGTCTCACACTTTTCTCTGTAATGCTCAGGCTGAGTTCTGGAGAAAGACCTTGAGTTCTATCCCTGCTCTGCTGCTTACAAGCTGCGTCACCCTGAGCAAGTCACGTGTCCTTTGAGAGCCTTTCTCTCTCTTTTTTCTTTCTTTCTTTTTCTTTCTTTCTTTTGTCTTTCCTTCTTTCTTTCTTTCTTTTTTCTTTCTTTCTTTCTATCCTTCTTTCTTTCTTTCCTTTCTCTTTCTTTCTTTCCTTTTTTTCTTTCTTTCCTCTTTCTCTCTCTTTCTTCTTTCTTTCTTTCTTTCCTCTTTCTCTTTCTTCTTTCTTTCTTTCTCTTTCTTTCTTCTCTCTTTCTCTCTCCTTCCTTCTTTTCCCTCCCTTCCCTCCCTCCCTCCCTCCCTTCTTTCCTTCCTTCCTCTCTCTTGCTCCCTTTCTCTCTCTCTCTCCCCTGTTTCTTTTTTTCGTTTTTTTGAGGCAGGGTCTTGGTCTTTTGTCCAGGCTGGAATGCACATGCATGATCATGGCTCACTGCAGCCTCTACCTCCCTGGGCTCAGGTGATTCTCCCATCTCGGCCTCCCAAGTAACAGGCACTACAGGCACACGCCACTGGGCCCAGCTAATTTTGTATTTTTATAGAGATGCGGTTTCACCATGTTGCCCAGGCTGGTCTCTAATTGCTGGGCTCAGGTGATCTGCCCGCCTCTGCCTCCCGAAGGGCTGGGACCACAGGCTTGAGCCACCACGCCCAACCTGAGAGCCTTGCTTTCATCATTAGTAAGATGAGGATCATTGTACATAAAGAATTTCACACATTGCCTGGCACATGGTAAACATTACATGAACAATGTCTGCTATTATTTTATAACTAATGTTATATAATAACACCCGTACTCCCCCAGGGTGACAGTGGGCAGGTCCAGGCAGCAGCTGCCATTTGAGATAGAGCAGGCTTGGGTCAGCTCTCCCGTTTCCTACCATCCCCTCTACCTGCTGGATCCCCCAGACCTTGTGCCCACATCAGTTACCATTTATCACTGCCTTTCTCTTGTTTTTCTTATAGTGAGGATATTTATCTCTGAGCCCAAGTCTCCATCAAAAGTAGGTCAAGGGCCAGGAGTGGTGGCTCATGCCTGTAATCCTAGAACTTTGGGAGGCCGAGGGGGGCGGATCACAAGGTCAGGAGATGGAGACCATCCTGGTTAACATGGTGAAACCCCATCTCTACTAAAAATACAAAAAAAAAAAAAAAAATTAGCTGGGCATGGTCGCACGCGCCTGTAGTCCCAGCTACTCAGGAGGCTGAGGCAGGAGAATCCCTTGAACCTGGGAGGTGGAGGCTGCAGTGAGCCAAGATCGCCCACTGCACTCCAGCCTGGGTGGCAGAGTGAGACTCTGTCTCAAAAAAAAAAATGGTCCCATCCAAACTGTGCATTAATTGTGGGAATGGCTTCAGCCAACATTTAGCTCTGAAACTGAAAGAAAATGAAACGACACAAACACTCCAGGATCCCTGGGGAATTGCTCTGGACTGAGCCAGAATACAAGTCTCTCCCACTCCTGCTTCTCATCCTGAGCCTGCTGAGAAGGCTGCAATCTTACCTAAGAATGTGATGAAAAGACAGAGACACATCTTTTCATTTCAAAGCCTCTGTTGGTGTCTTGTGTTGCTGCTGGGTGGTGGGCAGGGAGAGTTTGGGGGCTGGAACGAGGCCTGCGGTGGACTTCCTTCCTGGGGGTGGGAAGGGGCAAAAGCTACACAAGCTTGGGTTTGGGGCAGAGCAGGGGGAGCTCACTGAAGAGGGGAGAGCCGGAATTTACAGCATTGCACAGAGGCAGAGTGATTCCTACAAGCCCGAATCTATGAGGTTTAGCAGGTAGTGAAACAAGGGAAGCCAGCAGGGTATGCGAGAAGCCATGTGCCCATCATGGTCTGGCTTTCCTTGACCTACTTTTTTTTTTTAGACGGAGTCTTGCTGTCACCTGGCCTGCAGTGAGTGCAGTGGTGGGATCTCAGCTCACTGCAGCCTCTGCCTCACAGGTTCAAGCCATTCTCCTGTCTCAGCCTCCCAAGCAGGCGGGATTACTGGGGTGTGCCACGACACCTGGTTAATTTTTGTAGTTTTAGTAGAGACAGGGTTTCACCATGTTGGCCAGGCTGGTCTTGAACTCCTGACTTCAAGTGCTCTGCCCACCTCGGCCTCTCAAAGTGCTGGGATTATAGGTGTGAGGCACTGCGCCAGCCCTTGACCTACTTTTGATGGAGACGTGGCTCAGAGAAAAATATCCTCACTACAAGAAAAACAAGAGAAAAGCAATGATAAATGGTAACTGATGTGGCCACAAGGTCCAGGAGATCCAGGAGGTGGAGGGGATGGTAGGAAACCGGATTCCTGACCCAAGCCTGCTCTATCTCAAATGGCAGCTGCTGCCTGGACCTGCCTACTAAAAAACACCATTCATGTAGACATTGAATCTAAGATATGATTGATGGTAAGATGTTCTGATATTTAACAAATTACTAATAAAGAAAAAAGCCTGCCAATTAAGCTGTGACAAGCCATTGATTACAAAACAAGTCTCAATTCCACACATGTCACAATGTGAAAAGGATGCATCCTAACATTCATGAAATATTGGATACCAGTAGGCTGGACTTGGTCTGTGGCAGCCTTGTGCAGTTTCCAACCTGCACAACGGTACACAGCAGCTCTTATGAAGCCTCCCAGAACACTGAAGAGCTTAGGGGCCACCACAAGGCTCACGCTTGGGGCACATCTATGAACTCCCAGGTCCCTTAAGAAGTAATCCCTCTTTGATCTTCATCTGAACAGGAAGGCTGCAAAGAGGAAACTATGGGCCAGTTTCCTCCCATGGGGCACTAGTTCACTGAGAGTGGTCCCAGGGCCCCTGGGATGGTGGTTCAGCAGGCATGGGGTAGGGCTTCATGAGGGATTCTGAGTCCTGCCAGACTAGGAGAGGCCTCACACTCACATGTATAAGACCCAGAGAGGTGAGGGCCCTGGCCCAACATCACACAGCCGGGCAGAACAGAGCTGGGCTGAGGGCTCAGCACTCCTCACTCCAATCCCTGGTGCTTCTTCTCTTGCTGACTGTAAAAATGTCTGCTCTTCTGCCCCAGGTGAACTGGAGATAGGGGTCTCCAGGGCTGAAAGGGGTCTTGCCGCCACCCCCCGACCCCTCCGCTCCTGCCCCACTCCTTCCCCTCTGAAGCCCTGGTTGCTGGACTTGTCCCCAGAGGAATCACCCATATTGATTCACAAGACTTTTAAATTTTATTAGTAAAATACAAAATGGCACAGACATTGGTGATGAGGGTTGGAAAAGTAAAAGAATCAACCTACTCTTTCCAAAGTCTTCCTAGATCATCCTTGTCCATGTCCTGCTTGGAGAAATGAACAAAGTCCATGGAAGGGGGACCAGCTGGCCCCAGCAGCTTCCTCACAAAGGAGGCAGGGCCCTATCACAGGGTGTCCCACCCCTGGAAGGCTCTCCCAGCCTGGAAGAGCCAGAACAAAGTGCATCGGACCCACTCCCACCCTCTCTGAGCTGTTAGAGTGACCCCACCTGAGCCAGGCCTGAGCTTCCTGAATATACTGCGCCACGCCCAGCACGGGAGTGCAGAGGCTGGGTGGGCAGGGCGGCACAGCGTCTTGCTCTCTGTGGAGCAGAGCTGGGTTTCCTTCCCCCAAGCACCCATCTGTGAAGGAGTGTTCCTAGCACCTGGGTAGAACCCAGCCCATAAGAGGCCCCTCAGGTAGAGGGCAAGGGTCGGGGACAATCCAAGGGAGAGGTGAGCTGCCACCAGGGACCCTGAGGGGCCAGGCCAGCTGGTGCGGCCCCATCCAGGCATGCTCAAGCCTTCAGCAGGCAAAAAAGGGAACCCCTGACTTTATGCCTACAACTTCCCCTTTCCCATGTCCCAGCCCCCTTCCCAGGTAGTGTCCCTTTCAGAAACAAACAAGGGACTCATGGAAAACATCATGGAAATCCCTGGTCTTGTCTGCGGTGGGGACAAAGATGAAGGAGAAGGTCTTGGAGGGCAGAGAACAGTGTTTTCAAGGAGTGAGAGAGGTGGGAGGGGAATCCAGCCTCAGGAAAGAGTCTGGCGTGTGTGGGGTGGGACCACAAGGGTCTTGTGGCCTGGCTGCCTTCAGGAGTCTCTGAAGAAGCGTCAGGAATGTGGCTGCTCCTGGAGCCTTTCCTGGGCTTCTTAGACAGGTGTCTGGAGCCCTCCCTCCTCCCTCTTAGGGGGTGATGGGAGGCAGAGCCCAGGCTGTGTCAGTGGCTAAGCCTGGGCGGGGCCTTCAGGGATGGTCTCTGCTCTGCCCACTTCCATTTGGGGGCCCACAGGGCAGGATCTGTGCTATCAACTCACTCCCTTGCAGGCCCTCTGGGCCTCGGGGTCCAAAGACAAGTTAGTCCATTGGCAGCGACTGTCTAAGGTGCTCTGCTGATAAGGACTGTGAGCTGCATCCAGGGGCTGGAGAGAAGGGCCTCAGGTCAATGAGTGATGCCAGGGGGACAGGTATTCCTTACCTCCCTCTTTCCTTTCACAGATGGGAGTATGTTGGTGGGTTGATGGTGGAACTAGGATCAGAACCCAGCCTTCAGACTTAGCACAGTGTAGACCAAAGAGGAAAGCCACCAGATACCCTTATCTCCCCTTCCCACAATGCCTAACCAAGGGCAGAGCCTCACTGGAAGCAGTGCCAAGAAAGACCACACTAGCCTCATGCAAGAAAAGACATGTCACCAGTGGGGGCGTGGGCTCTGTACAGAAGACGGGGCTGGGGGAGATAGCACCGCAGGTGGCCGGGGTGACTGGCAACTGCAGCAGGACCAAGAGACACAATGAGGTTGTGGGGAGTGGGCAGAGGGCCTGGCCTGATGCTCATGTGTGAGATGGGAGGACTGTAGTACTCACAGGGCAGCGTGGGTCAGAGGGGGCTGGGCATTTAATAAATAATTGTTCATTGGGGCTGGGATGGTGTCAAAGGGAACCTCTAACCAGCCAGCAGCAGAGGAGAGTTTTGGGGCTGGGGTGAGCTGGGAGGCTACCCCCTCTGTCCCTGGCAGGTGGAGAATGGTCAAGGCTGGCCTCCTGCGGTGTGCTTGGGAGCTTGGAGCTTGTGCACCTGGAGGATCCCACCTCCCTGCTCCAATCATCCCAGCTCAGGCCAGGCCCTTGGGTGGGGGTGGGTATGAGGATGAGGGATCCCAGGCAGCTGTCTGAATCAAACAACTAGACACAGGCCGGAGGAGTTCACACGGGCACCAGGACATATGAGTTACTACCACAGCTCCGGGGGATGTAGCGAAGGCCCTCCGCCATCTCTCCCGCCATCTTTCGAGGGCAGCCCTGGAGGCTCTGGTAGGTGAACATGGCCACCCCCAGGCAGAAGAGGAGGCCAAGGAAGGCCAGCAGCCCCACCGCCTGCCTCCGGGTGGCAGCCTGGGCGTCAGGGACAGGAGTGATAAGGACGCCCAGCCTCTGGGGGTCCATGGTGGCATGGATGGGTTCCTCAGCCTTAGGGGTCCAGCTGCCTGAAGCCACTGGCTCCCTGCTGGGGGTCCTTTCTGAGGAGACAGGGACCACAGAGACGTGGGCCATGCTGCCAGGCCCCCAGTCCTGGAAGGCATCCGTGTGCGCTGGCACGGGACCCATCTCCTCCCGCTCCAGAGAGTTCTCTGGCCTGGGGCTCTGTCCCTGACCCCACACACGCTGGCCTTCAGACGGAGCATTCTCCTCTGGGGCTGGGGAGGACGTAGTGGAGGCCTGGGTGGAGGGGTCCTGGGTGGACAGGGCCTCAGAGGTCTTTCCCTCAGCCCAGAGGCCGGGCCCAGGTTGGTGGGGAGCAGAACTCTGCCACGTGGCGGCAGTGGAGGCGGGAGGCACTTGGAAAAGCTCCGTGCCCACAGGCCCTCCATCCTGAGCCTTTGGTGTCAGGGGGAGCCCGGTCCCTGAGGAACCAGTCACGCCTGTCGGCAGCTCTGGGGAGGTCCCCAGGGCCCTCTGTGCCTCCTGGGAAGAAGGAGTCGGCTCCAGGCTACTGCTTTCGCCTGTGGCTTTGGGCTCCAGGACCACAGACTCGTCCATTCCCCTGGTGGCAGGGGTGGTCCTGGGCTTCACCTCGCCGATCTGCTTCTCGAAGGTGCCGCCATTTCGAGTTAGGGCAGCAGCCTGGCGGTCCAGATGCTGCATCGCGTCCTTGACCCATTGCTCCTTCGGGTCGGCACAGAACAGCCTGTGCTGTCTCGTCTCCAAGCTACAAGGGAGAAAGACAGGGATCCAGTGATGCCCAGATACCAGAAACCCAGGCCAGCGTGGTGTGGGGGCACAGCACCAATGCTCTGCAGGTGAACACACCCGGCTGGAAACCCTGCCCTCCCACTTAGCGGCTGTGAGGCAACTGACCAGCTGGGGCAACCTGCCCTTCTGAGCTCCCAGGTCCTCATCTGAGAAATGGAGATAGGAAAGCCTCCCACCTGTAGGGTGACCAGCCATCCCAGAAAAATTGGGATGGAGGGGGTGCTCAGGATGGGGGACTTTCCATTTTAAAACTGGGGAAGTCCCCAGGCAAACAGGGATGAGTTGATCACCCTACTTCTGTGTTACTGTAAAAAAAGGTAAATTATGTGAAGTACCCGGCTCAGAATAGACCAGTAGTAGCTGAAAATAATCACAATGTCGATAACATTGTTACCATTAAGGCTGGGCTTTGAGTCTTCTGCTGGGGGGGACTTCAGGTGAGCTCTGTATGGGGCCTCCTCACTCTGGAACAGGCCTTATGAGACTTCTTGAGTCTTGTTGCTCCTCTCCTTCGGTTTCACAGCTACAGGCTGTGCTCTGGGCCCCTCTCCTCCCCTCCTGATGTATGTTCATGGGCAGAAGGGGCTAGAGCCAAATATGTGGCAGCCTCACCGGGATCCCGAGTGCCCTCCAAATCTTGAACTTCCTCTGAAGCCCTGTGTGGCTGGTTCACCACCAAGCCACACAGCTCAGAGCTGACAGAGGCCCTGGCTCCATGCCACAGCCTGTGCTTGGCATTTTGCCCATGTTTAAACCTTACATCCATTCCACAAGGTGGCTACCAGGCTCATCCCCATTTTACAGATGAGGAAACCAAGGCTCAGAGAGGTGAAGTAAGGGCACCTGGCTCCAGGATGCCGGGAAGCCAGAGAAGTCCAGGAAGCAAGTATGACCCTGCAGGCCCCCTGGGCACAGTGATCCCCTCCGCCACTTCCTTCTTCCCCTTCATCTAGAAAACAAAAAATACTTGGGGGTGTCTTGGGGAAGTAAGCCTTGACCGATCAGCAAAGAGGTCTGGCAGGAGCACGCTCAGTACCTTGCTCACCTTAGAAACTGCATAATTGAGGAGAGGAAGTGCCAGACTTCCTTTAGCTGAGCCTAGAAAGCAAAGGGCCATTGGCCATTTCCTGCTGCCCGGCCCCTAGGTCTGGCTGAGGCTGCTTTAGGTCCCAAAAGTCAGTCCTGGGGAAAGGCCTCAGGGCTGGCTGGTTAGACAAGACCCAAGAGAGCCCCCAGGAGGAGCAAGTGACCAAGATGGCCAGGGTCCTCAACAGCCAGGGGGACAATGGCTCAATCCCTCCCCCAAGTCTCGAAATGGCCCTGTTTCCTGTCTGTCAAATGGAGATAGTGATCTCTGCAACTCCTACTGACAGCACCCTGCCAGGCACTTTATTTATTTCTCTTTGTCTTTTTCTCTTTTTCTTTTTTTCTTTTCTTTTTCTTTCTTTCTTTTTTTTTGAGATGGAGTCTCACAGTGTTGCCCAGGCCAGAGTGCAGTGGTGCCATCTTGGCTCACTGCAACCTCCGCCTCTCCGGTTCAAGCGATTCTCCTGCCTCAACCTCCCGAGTAGCTGGGATTACAGGCGCCCACCACCATGCCCGGCTAGTTTTTGGATTTTTAGTAGAGATGGGGTTTCACCATGTTGGCCAGCCTGGTCTTGAACTCCTGGCCTCAAGTGATCCACCAGCCTCGGCCTTCAAAAGTGCTGGTATTACAGGCATTAGCCACTGCGCCCTTGCCAAGCACTTTAGTTACATCCTGTCCTAGCTACCCATTTTACAGACAAGGAAACCAAGGTGCAAAAAGTAAGCAATGGAAGCAGGGCCACCCGGCCAGTAAGAGGGAAGGCAGGATTTGCAACAGGTCTGTTAGAGTCTAGAAACTGCATTTTAAGTAAGACCGTCATGCTTTACGCCTACCCACACCGCCCCATGAAATATAGTGGGTTCGAGCATGGGGTAACATGTGCTTTAGCCCAAGAGGAATTACCACCCTTCATGGCTGCTACAGGCCACAAGCCAGGGTGGCTGCCACCCAGCCACACTGGGCCATTCAGGAAGCCACTCTCCACCTTAGCCATGTGGCACAGAAATTAAGGTCACTGAGGTGGCCTGCAGGCCAGGGGCAAGAGAATCGTGTGCTGAGGCCTTTGCCTGGGAGCCCAGGTCTGGGAGCAGAGGTGTGGACGTAGATTCTCAGAGGTCTGGGAATATTCCAAGGGCCCGTACGGGATTTCAGAGGCCTTGAGGGCAGTACCTACACGATTGCACGTTTGCCGCACGATGCCTGGTTCTGTTGATAGTGGATGAGCAAAGCTACAGGTATCTTTGACGTCATCTTGCTGCACGTGATTTTGCATTTCGTCACACCGTGGTGCTGTCCTGAGTCCAAAGAGGTTCCTGGTCAGCAGGGATGTCTGTGGGCATCTGGCTTCCCAACCCCGTGCCAGATTGTCCCAGCCACACCACCCAAGCCAAAGCTGATCCCCTGTACGCCCTGGCCTTCAAGGCCTTTGACTCAGCCTCCCTCCCCCACCAAACTTCTGTATGCCTCAGTTTCCCCACCTGTAAAATAGGAACAAAAATAGTATCTACCTCATAGTCTTATTGTAAGAATAAGAAACGTGAATTCTTATTTATAGAGTTCTTTTTGCCTGGCACATATTAGGAGTTTAATTTTTTTTTTTTTTTTGAGGTGGAGTTTTGCTCTTGTTGCCCAGGCTGGAGTGCAAAGGCATGATCTCAGCTCACTGCAACCTCCACCTCCTGGGTTCAAGTGATTCTCCTGCCGCAGCTGCCTGAGTAGCTAGGATTACAGGCATGTGCCATGACCCCTGGTTAATTGTGTATTTTTAGTAGAGACGGGGTTTCTCCATGTTGGTCAGGCTGGTCTCAAACTCCTGACCTCAGGTGATCTGCCCTCCTTGGCCTCCCAAAGTGCTGGGATTACAGGCATGAGCCACCATGCCTGGGTTAATTTTTAAAATTAAGTGGTCCATTGTGCAGCATGGGGGATGAATCTGAGAGTGACAGGGACCTGCTAAGATCACACAGCCAGCAAGTGATGGAACAGGTTATCCTACCAGGCTGGCTCTAGTTCCCACCGGGCCTGTGGCCTTGCCTATCCCCTCACCTCTGCCTTATTTCTTCCCGCTGTCTTTTTTTTTTTTTTTTTTTTTTAAGAGATAGGGTCTTGTTCTGTTGCCCAGGCTGGAGTGCAGTGGTATAATCCTAGCTCACTGCAACCTCAAAATCCTGCACTCAAGAGATCCTCCTGGCCAAGCGTGGTGGCTCACACCTGTAATCCCAGCACTTTGGGAGGCCGAGGCAGATAGATCATCTGAGGTCAGGAGTTTGAGACCAGCCTGATCAATGTGGTGAAACCTTGTCTCTACTAAAAATACAAAAATTAGCCTGTCATGATGGTGTGCACCTTTAGTCCCAGCTACTTGGGAAACTGAGACAGGAGAATTGCTTGAATCCGGGAGGCAGAGGTTGCAGTGAGCCGAGATCATACCACTGCACTAAAGCCTGGGTGACAGAACAAGACTCCGTCTCAAAAAAAAAAAAAGAGATCTCTTGCCTCAGCCTCCCAAGTAGCTGGGACTACAGGTGCATGGTACCATGCCTGGCTAATTGTTTTAAGAGACAGGGTCTTGCTATGTTGCCCAGGCTGGTCTTGAACCCCTGATCTCAAGCGATTCTCCCACTTCAACCTCCGGAATAGCTGGGATTACAGATGCAAGCCACCATGCCCAGCAATAAACTTTTTTAAAAAAATATAAGTACAACTGCTTTCTAAGGAAGGTGGGGTCTGCTGAATAGATGATCCTTTGTTCTGCTGCTAAGAGCCAGAATAAGCCTGAGAGCAGTTGCTGAAAGGTACTGAGTCATCCTGCCTAGGAGGGAAGAGGCATTTGAAATTCCTGGAGCAAGAAGAGTAAGGAGGAGGGTTGGAGATGGACGGTATGAATAGGGTGGGGGCAGAGCGGGGCGGAAGGGGCAGGCAGTAGCTGAGTGTCACGTGGAACCAGAGAGAAACCCCGGGACAGGACAAATAAACCCAACTATTTGATATAAACATTTGAAGTTGTTTACATTGCATTTCCACCTTTTCTCTTCCCCTATAATCTCCAGCAAATTTTTTTCTGCTTAGTATGAGCTCAAGGAGGATAAGTATAAAAAACAAGGAAGAGGCCAGGCGCAGTGGCTCACGCCTGTAATCCCAGCACTTTGGGAGGCCGAGGTGGGTGGATCACGAGGTCAGGAGATCAACACCACGGTGAAACCCCGTCTCTACTAAAAATACAGAAAAAAAAAAAAAAAATTAGCTGGGCGCGGTCGCGGGCGCCTGTAGTCCCAGCTACTCGGGAGGCTGAGGCAGGGGAATGGTGTGAACCCGGGAGGCGGAGCTTGCAGTGAGCCGAGATGGCGCCACTGCACTCCAGCCTGGGCGACAGCGGGACTCTGTCTCAAAAACAAACAAACAAACAAACAAACAAACAAAAAAACAAGGAAGAGCTTGAGTTTCAGATCTGGGTCAAGGTTATGTGCAGCAAAAGCAAGACCCCAGAGGGTTTTGCAAACATCTGGAGGCCAGGGCAGTCAAGAGAGCAAGCTGATCTTATCTAGCCCTTCAGAGCCTGGGAAACCCCCAGCGCATCCCTGGGCTCCACCAGAACATGAACTGCTCATGCATAAATACTTACATATATGTGGCCATGCAAACATACTCCACTTTCCCAAATACAGGCGCATGCACGCGTGCGCACACACAGAGACTTTGTAGAGTCTGCTGCTTCCTCTCTCCATCGCTCCCCCTTAGCTTTGGCCCACCCTGCTTTGTGGGAAGGTGGTTTAGGGCTGACAGGTCTGGGTTGAGTCACCAAGGAGCAGCACTAGTAGCTTCAGGGGGTTGGGGGCTGTGTGCAGGAGGGGCTCCCCAGGTCACAGGGCTGTCCTTTCTCTCTGAGTAACCAGGATATAAAAGTCACTGTGTGGGCTGGCCACCCTCCTTCTGCAATGGGACCTCAGACTGACTCACCTGCAGCCTCCCCAGGCCCTATTGAGTGAAGCCAGGTAGCAGTCCCCTAAAATGGCCTGCAGGTGTCTTCTTTGGGAAGCCCCAGAAAATACGGTGCCCCTGAGTGACCAGAGACAGGAGGAGGCAAGGGAGGCTGCCCAATGGATAGGAAAGAAGGTCCATTCTGTGCGCCCCAAATCCAAGATGGGGAAAGCCATTGCCCACCTCCAGGGCTTTAAAGAGCCACAGAGTCATCCTGTCTCCAAAGTCCCCACCCTCTGCCACGGTCCCTGAGTGGTCCTGGCCCGGCTCAGTTCTTGGTTCTGCCAGGAAGATTGTTTAACTAACCTGGGGAGCCTGTCCCTTCTCAAAGCTGTTTTCCTTTCTGTAAATGGAGACAATGCCTCATCCAGCCAGTCATATATTATCTGTCATAGGAGTGTCAGGAAGGCAGGGACCTCGTCTGTCTTGGTATCACAGTTTCCCAGCGTCAATCACAAGGTGGATACTCAATCAATATTCATTGAATGAAATTAGTCTCAATTTACTTATCTCTCTTTAATGCATCTATCTACCTATCCATCCATCAGTCCACCCACTCTTATCAATCTTCTACCCATTCCTCACCCATCTGCCACCTCCTGCCCATCCCCTATTCATCTCCATTCATCCATCTACCCACTCCCTCTCCCCTGCCTACCACCTGTCAATCTTCCACGCCCTTTTATCTCACCCACTCATCCATCCCTCATCATCCCCTCCCCATCCCTTCTTCCATCCATTCATCCATCCATCCATCCATCCATCCATCCATCCATCCATCCACTTCCTGATTCAGCCAACACTGGCTGGAATTACTTTTGAGTATATACAAAAATCTCAGGCCCTCTTATCCTTAACCTTGAGCTCTTTCTCCCATAGGCACTGATGCTGAGTTTGGAGAGAGTGCTTCCATCCCAATAAATGCCATCAGATCACTCTGTTTATTCAGTCAACCAACAAATGCCTGTTGCTCTTGCCAGGCCCTGTGCTGGGTGCTGTGAGGTACAGTAAGATGAACAAGGAATGCCTCTGGCCTCAGAAGGCTCCCAGCCTGATGGACAGGTAAAACAGGCACACAAAGTATCAGAGCTTTTATTTATTTATTTTTAATTGAGCACCTACTGTGTATCGGACCCTGTGTCCAGCATGTACACATCTGCTCTCTTTAATTCCCAAAATCCCTGCAAAGGGAGTATTATTATCCCCACTTTACAGATGCAGAAGCTGGGAATAAGAGAGGTTAAATGTGCCCAGTGCCACACAGCTGCGTGGTGACAGAGCTAGTTTTCTACCCAGTCCCTAAACACCCCACTGTTCCAGGCTACCCTAGATGCCAGGTAGAAACACGGTGTTCCAGAACATACCACAAACATACTGGGGTTTACATGAGGGAGAGGCCACTTCCAACTTCAAATGATCAGGGGAGGCTTCTTGGAGGAAGTCTCCTTTAGGCTGGACCTCAAGGACTTCTAAGAGTCTTCCAGGGTCTTAGAAGGAGACTCAGGGAATGTCCTGGGTTGCTGGATGAGGTGATAAAGAGAGAGCTTGAGCCATTGCCCAGCTGTGTGTCCTGAGCAAGTCACTCGGACTCTCTGAGCCTCAGTTTCCTTACTTGTAAAATGGACGTGACAATACCTGCTTCACAGTGTGGTTGTGAGAATAAGCATTTTTTAACATCTGGAGCATTTTTCCCTTAGGGCAGGGTTTCTCAACAGTGACACTACTGACATTTTGGACCAGACAATTCTTTGTTTTGGGGGCTGTCTCGTGCACTGTAGGAGGTTTAGCAGCATCTCTGGCCTCTACACACTAGAGGCGAGTAGCTCAACTGAACCAAAAACTTTGGGACATTTGTAACAAGTAAAAAATGTCTCTAGAAATTGCCAAATGGCCCATGGGGGAGCAAAATTACTCACTGAAGACCATTGCTCTAGAGATATCCACATGGCTCCCTCCGTCACCCCCCTCCAAACTGTGCAAAGCCACCTACTCAGTGGGCCACCCTAACCCCCTATTTAAAATGTCAACACCTCTCTTCTCCCCTCTCTATTTTTCTTTTCCTTTTCTTTTCTTTCTTTTTTTTTTTTTTTGAAATGGAGTCTCACTCTGTCACCCAGGCTGGGGTGCACTGGCACGATCTGGGCTCACTCCAACCTCTGCCTCCCAGGTTCAAGCAATTCTCCTGCCTCAGCCTCCCAAGCAGCTGGGACTACAGGCATGCACCACCATACCCAGCTAATTTTGTATTTTTAGTAGAGACAGTGTTTCACGATGTTGGCCAGGTTGGTCTTGAACTCCTGACCTCAGGTGATCTGTCCACCTTGGCCTCCCAATGTGCTGGGATTACAGGCATGAGCCCCTGCGCCCAGCCACCCCTCTCTATTGTTTGATCACAGTGCCTTTTCTCCTTCCAACAGACCACACTGTTTACTGATTTACTTTGTGTATTATCTGTCCTCTGCAGTTGAATTACAGCACCCCGAGGGCTGAGGTCCTTGGCTGTTTTATTTATTGATGCCGCCCCAGTACCTAGAACCAGGCTTGTCACAGAGTAGGTGTCCAATAACTATTTGTTGAATGAATGGACAAAATGCCTAAGGAAGCGCTTTGTGACATAATACCTTAATCAACAGAAAAATGGAGGAATTTTTATTTAAATTCGACAGGGGCCTGGATCTGACACTCTTGAATTTATCCTCCCATGCCCTCCCCATCCACCCCCACTGCTAATGAGGCGGGTAGGCTATGGGAGCTTAAAACAGATTCGTTTTTTTCTCTTTCTTGCCAGGACTTGAGTGGGAGTGAATGCGTCAGCTCTTGGAGTGGGGTGGGGGGGGGGGGGGCAATGCTCTGCACTGACTCGTAGCTGCAGGTTTGTTATATAAAGCACAGAAGCCTCCTGCTTGACACAGCCCCACAAACCCACATTTGGGGACTGACGCAGCTGCCCCACACTAGTCAGGGCAGCAGCTACGAACCCCCAGCCTCCTCTTGGGGTCTCTCTGGCTTCCAAACCACCTCCTCGTCCTGTAGGGGCTCCCGAGGGCCTCTCAGAGCCATACATGTCAGCGCGGGAGAGGACTTCCATGGTGAGCCTGGTCAAATGCCCAGTTTTACAGGAGGAGAAACTGAGGCTGAGAAAGGTTCCAATAATGCCCAGGATCTTCCAGTAAAGCCAATGACCAAGATGAGGGCAGAAGCCTGGTTCTAAAGCCTCAGGCTGCTAGTCTGAGCACCCAGGGTCCCCCAGGGTCCCCTTTCCATCCTAGCCTAGGACCCTTCCCCCTCTCAGCTTAGTAAAAGTAATCCTCCTCCTCCACCCTCTTCAAAACACCCCCATAGGCATTGGAACCTCATCACCCTCCCCCAATCCACCGGAGAGGTAATAGCTATATTTAAAGATGCAGCAACTGGGACCAGAGGAGGCAAGACCCTGCTCAGGGTCACACAGCAAGACTGTGGCAAAGCAGCCACCATCTGACTCCCCACTTTCCAGATCTCACTGTCCCCAGACACCTCAGGCTTCAGGGCCCAAGCCCAGAAAGCAGGAAGCCAGCAGGAATTCACCTCCACCACCCTCACGTGCCCACCCACCCACGCACCTGCTCCCTGCCCCAGGGTGAGTTTGCTCCATGGAAATATCTGGATGCTGGGGACTACTTCTCATTCTCCCAGACTTGCTGTGTTCCCACAGGCAAAGTCTCACCTTCTCTGAATGTCACCCTGCCAGATGGTGGGGTCACTCCCTGAGGAGGGGGCTGGCTAGCGGTTCATACAGATGATGTGGCCCACAGAGGTGGTGAGTGTGCATCTGTGCTCTCTCCTGCATTCAGTCCCATGAGTCTTACCCTCTCCTGCCCTACTTGCTGGCTGTGCATCCTCGGGCCAGTTTCTAAACCTCTCTGGGCCTCCATCTTATCCATATCAGGTAGGATGGTTAATTATGTACCCCTACCAGGTCCTGGGCTTCATTCAGTAAGCAAGTGACTAGAGGCAAAAGCATTTTCTACACTGTGCTTGGAGGAGGAAGACAGCATGATGGGTAGACACAGGCAGAGCAACTGGGGCTATAGACTAGCACAGCAGCGGCAAGCCCCAACCATGAGCTGCAGTGACCTTGACCTTCACTCGTCCTGGGCCCCCTAATCCTGGGGGCTTTGAAAACAGGACAGGAGAAAGTTCCAACTGTGGCCTGGCCCAGGGCCAGGGCTGCGGGTTACATATTAACGCCTGATGGAAAGAGCCAGCCACTGTCAGCCAGGGCCTCCCACCCCGGTGCCCACCAGGAGCCTCTGCAGGCTCCCTCCACCCCCACCCTCCTGGCACACCCACATCTGGCTCCCTTATGCCACCCACACCACCTCTCCGTGCTTCCAGGCACAGCCACTTTGTTCGCTGGGCCAGGCAGGGCAGTCGCTGGCAACTGGAAATCTGTCCAGCGCTGCATCTGGGGGAAGGGAGGCGCCCAGCCCCCTCCCGCACATCCCTGGGGAAGGGGCTGCCACCAGCCTTGAGCTTTACCCAGGCAGGGTCTAGGGCCCCTGATGTCAGGCTTGAGGGATAGACAAGGGGCTGGGGGCTCCCTACCCTGTTCGTGCCCAAGTCCAGGACCCACTTACCGGCCAGCAGGACGGTCAGATGGCAGAGGGTGGCCAAGCGGAGCAGCCACGAGAGAGATATCGGAGCCATGGCTGAGGGTGGGCAAGAGTCCCGGCGGGGGCCAGGCAGGCGGCTAGAGCCAGGCGGCAGAGCTCAGTGCTGTCCCCTCGCCGCCGCCAGAGCTCTGTGGCTTTTTATAATGGGGTTGGCTGCCTCCGCCTCCAGCCCCCGCAGGCAGGAGGGTGGGAGGGGAGAGGAAGGGAGCCAGTGTGCAGCCGCTGGATTCCTCAGGATGTTGCCAAGGAACCAAGCCGGCTTTGTGGCCCTGGGCTTCTCACCATCCTAGGCTCGTCATACTGGGACCTTCCCCGGGAGGCTGGACCAGGCCTGCCTGGGTACAAAGGCCTCCTCTCCTGCCATGAGCTGGGAACACGCCCTAGGATCTGGCCTGGGGCCCTTGCTCCTAAGTGGGCAACACACAAAAGGCCAGCAGGCCACGGAATAGAGAGTGGGGTGCCAAGGGGCTGGGAGGGACTCAGGTCCCCTCCATCCTGGGTCTGACAAACTCTTCTTTGATCCAGGGAATGCCTCGCCCACATCAAGATGGACCCCCAAATTTCCCCTCTTAGAATCCCAAGCTCCTGGGGGACCTTGTTGATCTATGCATCTCCAGAGCCCAGCAGGGAGCCTGAAGTCAGCAGGGGCTCAGTGCAGGGTCTGCTGAAAGAAGGGTTGAGTCCAACTTCATATGGATAGATGGGGAAACTGAGACCCGGAGCCACCCCAGGTTATCCACAGCATCAGAGTGGAGGACCCCCCTCCCACCACCATGATGAGCAGAATGGGGACAGCTCAGGACCCAGGAGAGAGCCCTGGCCTCCCTGCCTCCACCTCCCGGCCTCCTGCTCCCTGCTTTGCACCCACTCCCACCTCTGCTGTGGCCCCTGTTAGCCCAAAGAACAAGGTGGCTGCCAACCCATCCCTGATAACTCTGTGGCTCTTGGCTCCTCAACTCTGCAGCCATGCCCTGGATAAGCCTTGCCTCTCGTGGGGCCTGAGTTCTCTATCTGCCCAAGGAGAGCATTGGGCTAGTGCACTGGGGAGGGGGCTTCTCAGCACCGGCCCTCCCAGGTCATTCTCCATGAGAGGTGGCGACAGGACCACACAGGGCCAGCCAACACGCTCTCACCGAAGGGTGCAGAGGCTTACCAGCCTTGGGAGCACATTAAAACACAGTCTGCCTTCATGGCAGCCTTCCCTAAAGGCAGTGGCAACAATCCCTGAGACTCCAGAAGAGTCTGCAGCTCCGCCTTGGTCTAGGACTGAGCTGCACTGGTATCTCCGGGCTGCCAATCTGAGGGAAACCAGTTGTGGAGCCAACATCCCACGCTATGAGCCAGTTGGGCTGGGCAGAGGGGCCACAGATCCCAAGGCCAGGGACCTCTCTCTCCTCAACCACCGCCCCCCACCCCCCACCCAATGGGCTGCCTGGGGCATGGGGTTAGGGTTTAGCAGGCTAGATACTTCTTGAAGTAGTGGAGCACCCTTGTCAAGAGCCAAGGTCCACTCATGCTCAGAGAATCTGTCCTGGCCTGTGGACATGGGAAGCTAGTAGCCTTCTCATTCCCAATGTCCAATCCCTCTTTTTATAACTGGGGAAACTGAGGCCCAGAGAGGGACAAGGAGGGATAAAAACGAGGTCATGTTTTTTCTGCTCTGTTCATGTAAGAACAGAGGAGGAGGCCGGGTGCGATGGCTCACGCCTGTAATCCCAGCACTTTGGGAGGCCGAGATGGGTGGATCACCTGAGGTCAGGAGTTCGAGATCAACCTGGCCAACACGGTGAAACCTCGTCTCTACTAAAAATACAAAAATTAGCTGGGCGTGGTGCACACCTGTAATCCCAGCTACTTGGGGGGCTGAGGCAGGAGAATCGCTTGAGCCTGGGAGGCAGAGGTTGCAGTGAGCCAAGATCACGCCACCGCACTCTAGCCTGGGTGACAGAGTGAGACTCTGTCTAAAAAAAAAAAAAAAAAAAAAAAAAAAAGACATTTTCTTAGGTTCACCAGCCAGGAAATGAGGGATCCTGGATTCGTCCCAGCCAGCTGGCTCTGAGGTCTGAGCTCAAGACCAGTAGGGTCCACCACCTGCCTCCACCCCCACTGCGAGGACCAATGTGAAGACTAAGTGAGTTTATGTCCATAGGGTGCGGGTCAGAACCTGGCATAAAATAGAATACAGAATGCAAAGCACAGCTCTGCTTTTCCTCATTCGACCCTTTGGGCACCCTCTACCTTTCCCAGGTCCAGCTTCTACCCCCATAAAATGGGAATGATCACCCCCATCTATCTCATTAGGATGTTAAGTACTGAATTTAGATTTAATTTGGACACAATAACCAGGCTTTCAGGCTAGCCAGACCTGAGGCTAAACAGGACTCCAGGCTGGATGCGGTGGCTCACACCTGTAATCCCAGCACTTTGGGAGGCCGAGGCAGGAGGATGACTTGAGCCCAGGAATCTGAGACCAGCCTGGCGAAACCCCCTCTCTACAAACATGGCGAAACCTCCTCCCTACAAAAAATATACGAAAATTAGTGTGGTGGCCTGTGCCTGCAGTCCCAGCTGCTCAGGAGGCTAAAGTGGAAGGATCAAGTGAGCCCGGGGAGGTTGAGGCTGCACTGAGCCGTGATCACGCCACTGCACTCCAGCTTGGGCATGGAGTGGGACCCTGTCTGAAAAAAATAAATAAATACATCAGCAGGACTCCACCCCGGATAAGGGGTGTTCCCTTAGGCAAGTGACTTAACCCCTCTCTGCATTTCAGCTTCCCTATATGTAAAATGGGATGCAAACAGCCACCTCATCAAGCCACCATGACAGTGAATAAAACTAAGGACTTTCACAGTGCCTGGCAAGCAGGAGACATTAGTATCTGTTATTGAGCCCGGTGCGTGCCGGGCAATGTGGTGGGATGGGGTACACAAAGGCAAGTGAGCTGAAGTCCTTGCCCCCAGGAGCTGTAGCTCAGTAGGAGATAGAAGTTGCCAGCCCTACCAGAGGGCTAGAGTCTGTGGGCTCGGGGAGGAAGGGAGAACTGCATGCTTGTTGGGGAAACAAGAAAGGTGGGTGAGAGAGATGATCTTTCCATCTGAAGATGGGCAGAATTTTGCTTTGTCTCTTTAAAATTTCTGTTTTGGAAAATATTCAACAATACAAAAGACAAAATCGTACAGACTTTCAAATCTCCACCAATGGCTGGGCGCAGTGGCTCACGCCTATAATCCCAGCACTTTGGGAGGCCGAGGTGGATGGATCACCTGAGCTCAGGAGTTGGAGACCAGCCTGGCCAACATGGTGAAACCCTGTCTCTACTAGAAATACAAAAAATTAGCCGAGTGTGGCGGCGGGTGCCTGTAATCTCAGCTACTTGGGAGGCTGGGAGAGGAGAATTGCTTGAACTTGGGAGGCAGAGGTTGCAGTGAGCCGAGATTGCACCACTGCACTTCAGCCTGGGCAACAAGAGAGAAACTCTGCCTCAAACAAACAAACAAACAAACAAAACCCCTACCACCAATGATTAGCATTTTTTTTATATTTGTTTTATCTTTTTTATTTTTATTTTTTAGCCAAACCATTACAAAGTAAATTATAGATGCTTGACACTTTGCCCCTAAATATTCCAGCATGCATCTCCTTAGAATAAAGCTATTGTCTTACATAAATATAATATCATCCCATCTAACAAAATTAACAATAATTCCTATATGTCATCTAACACCCAGTTCATATCCAAATTTCTCCAGTTGTCCCAAAAATGTATTTTGTAGTTTCTCCTCTGTTTCCTTCTTCCTGCCTCCTTTCTTCTCTCCCTCACTCCCTTTCTTTTTTATTTATTTTTATTTTATCTTACTTTATTATTTTATTTTATTTTATTTTTTATTTTATTTTTTGAGACGGAGTCTCGCTCTGTCGCCCAGGCTGGAGTGCAGTGGTGCCGTCTCGGCTCACCGCAAGCTCCGTTTCCCAGGTTCACGCCATTCTCCTGCCTCAGCCTCCCAAATAGCTGGGACTACAGGCGCAAGCCGCCACGACCTGCTAATTTTTTTTTTTTTTTGTATTTTTTTTTTAGTAGAGACGGGGTTTCACTGTGTTAGCCAGGATGGTCTCTATCTCCTGACCTTGTGATCCGCCCGCCTTGGCATCCCAAAGTGGTGGGATTACAGGCGTGAGCCACCACACCCGGCCATTTATTTATTTTTTTGAGACAGGGTCCCTCTGTGTCACCCAGGCGGGAGTGCAATGGTGTAATCTCAGCTCACTGCAGCCTTGACTTCCCAGGCACAAGCGATCCTCCCAGCTCAACCTCCCAAGTAGCTGGGACCACAGGCTTATGCCACCATGCCTGGCTAATTACTGTATTTTTTTTTTTTGTAGAGATGGGGTTTTCCCATGTTGCCCAGGCTGGTCTCAAACTCCTGGGCTCCAGCAGTCTGCCCACCTTGGCCTCCCAAAGTGCTGGAATTATAGGCGTGAGGTACCACACCTGGTACCTCCCTCCCTCCCTTCCTTCTTTCTATCCTTTATTCCCTCCTTTCTTTTATTTTTTGAAGGAGGATCCGATCTAGGTTTATGTGCTGCATATGGGTATTTTTGAGTCTACATAGACCACTTGCACATTTTTTAATGACTTCAACTTTCTTAAGAGTCAAGTCGGCCGGGTGTAGTGGCTCATGCCTGTAATCCCAGCACTTTGGGAGGCCAAGGCAGGCAGATTACTTGAGGTCAGGAATTTGAGACCAGCCTGGCCAACATGGTGAAACCCTGTCTCTACTAAAAATACAAAAATTAGGTGGGCATGGTGGCATGTGCCTATAATCCCAGCTACTTGGGAGGCTGAGGCTAGGGAATTGCTTGAACCCCGGAGGTGGAGGTTGCAGTGAGCTGAGATCACGCCACTGCAATCCAGCCTGGGCGGCAGAGTGAGACTCTGTCTCAAAAAAAAAAAAAAAAAAAAAAAAGAGCAAAGTCAAGTCCATTGTCTTATATGGTGTTCTCATTCTTAATTTAGTTATTTAGTTATTTCCTTGTGATGTCACCTAATTTGTTCCTCTATCCTATTTATTTCCTGTAAACTGAGAGTTAGATCTAAAGGCTTGATTAGACCCAGGCTACATACTGTTGGCAAGAATCTATTATGAGTAATACTGTACACTTCACATGGACCAGTTGCTCCACTTTTCCTTGGATGGGTGGGATTGATGGATCGATGGGTGATTGCTAGACATCTTTATTGTAGAAGAATTAGTCCCCTGGTGATTTGCAAGTCAGCTGTGGCATGCTGGGCTGGCACCCTGCCGCATGCACCTAGGCAAGATTTTGACAGACCATTCCAGGCAGAGGTGAAAGCCTCACCAAGGTGGAAGGCACAGTATGTATTCAGGGGTGAGGAATGGCCAGATGCCATTGGCTCCAATGGAGGCTGTGGCTGGGCCCAACTGCAGAGAATTATGAAGCGGGAGTGAAGAATGAGGATGCTGTTCACAGGCCTGAGAGCTGGGAAGGTCTTGGACTGAGGGATAACTAGAGTAATGATGAGAAAAAAAAAATGGGTAGCACTGGACAGCAAAAAGTTTCCTCTGGGGTGGGGTAGGGTTGGTGAGAACGGGGGTGTCCTTGTCCCCACCTTCCACAAGCCCTCAGGTGGCCAGGACCCTGTGCCCCAGAGAGCAGGGAGCCTGTGCTGTTCTTGAGGGACATGAGGGACTCCCCCAGCCCCGGAAGTAGCACAGAAACAGCTCTGGAGAGGAGGATGGGGAGATGGGGGCACTCCTGCAGGACCAGGGTGGGAGAAGGGATGGGCATAACCAGGGGGCCACCCTTGCCGCCACCTCCAGGGCCCCTGGGGCCGAGCCCCACCCAGCTCTCCCAGCTTATCTTTTCTGGCCAGTAAGGAGGATTGCCCACGTGTGCTTAGCATTTCCTCTGCCTGTGACCACGCTGGCTGTACCAGAAGGAAGGGGCCTCGATCTCAGAAGTGACCACGTGGAAGGTTGCCTAAGACTGAGAATGCTTGATTAGACTTCGTGTGAGAAGAAATAGCTTCTGCTGAGTTGAGCCACTGAGATTTGGAGGTGTTTGTTGCAGGAGGTAGCCTTTCCTGACTAATACTCCCTCCCTTTCTCCAGTGTCTGCCCGTGCAGGGGGAAGGTGAAGGCTGAGTGGTTGAGTGATTATGCTGCTGAAAGCTCGAGATGTGGGGACTGCTTTAATGGTTTCATCAAATCCTCCTGACAGCTGGTCCCAAGGTGGGCTGGGAACTCTGGGACAAATGTCTGGGCTTCTCCATCAGCACCTGTGCAGCCACCTCCCAGGCCCTTGTGTTCAGCCCTGACTCCCACCACTCACAGGGTGACCTTGGGCAAGTCACCACCTATTTCAATGGGAAGGCTTCCCCAGTGGGATAGAGGGGATCATGGTGCCCCCTGCCCCATCTCACAGGGAGAGCAAATGCCAGGAAACCAAAGCAGACACTATTTTAAAGGATTTATTTTCCAGAAGTCCTGAGGGGCAAGGACAGGACAGGAGGGAGAAGGAGATCCCAGGACGCTTGAGGGCCCCGTTCATGGGCAGTAGGCAGATTAGTCCTTCTAGTGCCTGTGGCAGGCAGGTTGACCCTGGGTTTGGGAGGGACACAGGGCCTGGATGACACTGAGCTGGATGCCTAGGCAGTGTCACTCCCCACACTTTCAACCTGAGCCCCACAGCAAGCCTATAAGGTGGACATTCTCACTGTGATTTGTCAGGCTGGGTTCAGGGAGTGAAATGGCCTCCTCCAGTTCCACAGCTTCAAATACCCTACAGAGCGGCACCAGGCTCCCTCAGAAAGGATCAGACACTTGTAACATTTATGTCCTTTACCTGGGACACTGCTGTCCCATACCGGCTGTATGAAAAGAATATTTCTCAAGAGGAAGAGGAAGCCAGGTGCGGTGACTCACGCGTGTAATCCCAGCACTTTGGGAGGCTGAGCCAGGAGGATCGCTTGAGCCCAGGAGTTTGAGACCAGCCTGGGTAACATGGCAAAACCCCGTCTCTGCAAAAATCAGCCAGAAAGGCATAGATAGACCCAAATCCCAGTCTTTAGCCTGGCCTGACCACCTGAGAATGGTCTCTACCCAGGATTCCTTCACTCAATTACACCCTACTCTTTGCCTCCTGCCACAGAGAGAGAGAGAGAGAGAGAGCTACGCTACCACAGCCAGCTTCCTCCCAGGGCCAGGAAAGCTCCATCTTGTCCCCCTCTCACAGTTCCTAAAATTCTTCCATTCATCCATTTGGCCTCTTAAGTATTTACTCTGTTTTCAAATACATATATAACTCCAGCTTATAATACCAAGTCAAGGGTAGTCATTCACACCATAGCATGAATTTGATTGTCAGCTATGTAAGGAAGGAGGCAGGGAAAGTGGAATGGGGGAGTACTCTGAAGAGGCCAGGCCTGGGTATTGGAGGTTGGAGGACCACCCAAAAAAAGCCTGAGGGGAGAAGGAAATGTAAGCAGACACGACACATAGGTAAAGCGGGGAAGAAAGGTATGGGAGTCTCCTATTAGGAAAAAAAGGGGGAGGCTGGGTGTGATAGCTCACGCCTGTAATCTCAGCACTTTGGGAGCCCAAGGAAGGTGGATCACTTGAGGTCAGGAGTTCAAGACCAGCCTGGCCAATATGGTGAAACCGGTCTCTACTAAAAATACAAAAATTAGCCAGCCGTAGTGGCACACACCTGCAATCCCAGCTACTTGGGAGGCTGGGGTGGGAGAATCGCTTGAACCCAGGAGGTGGAGGTTGTAGTGAGCCGAGATCATGCCACTGCACTCCAGCCTGGGTGACAGAGTGAGACCCAGGGAAGAGGCCAGGTGCTGTGGCTCACGCCTGTAATCCCAGCACTTTGGGAGACTGAGGTGGGCGGATTACCTGAGGACAGGAGTTCGAGACCAGCCTGGCCAACATGGTGAAGCCTCGTCTCTACTAAAAATACAAAAATTAGCCGGGCGTGGTAGCGGGGACCTGTAATCCCAGCTACTCTGGAGGCTGAGGCAAGAGAATCACTTGAGCCCAGGAGGCAGAGGCTTCAATGAGCCAAGGCCACACCACTGCACTCCAGCATGGGTGACAAGAGCGAAACTCCATCTCAAAAAAAAAAAAAAAAAAAGGCAGTGGGGGAAGAAAGGTGAATCTGGGCAAATTCGGGGCTTCACATTGACCCAGCTGGCCCATTTCTAGTGACCTTAAGTCTCTGTATTGCTATGTAACTGCCTTTTGGCAGGGAGAGGGGAGGGACATTAGTTTTATTGATTTTGTCTGCAGCCACTTTCTGGGCTCTGATTCTGAGCCGGGGCCTGTCTGCAGAGCTCTATGCTAGAGGCTTGGAGACTAGAGTAACTTAGCTAGAAACCTTGGTCCAACTAGTGGAAAGGTCGGGGAGATAACCCCCAAATCCCAAGAATCTGCGGAGACTGTGACTAGGGTTATTAAGAGGGGACAGAGGGCCAGGGGACATCTAATACATGAAATGGAATTACCAGCTGCTTGGGCGAGCAATGCCTTGGAGGGCTGGTGGGGCTACACATGTGCAGGTGGTGGGACTTTCTGGATGTCAGCAACATCCCAGACAAAGACCCAGAAGTGGGATGTGTAGTATGGGTTTGGAGAACAGGGAGCTAGAACCCAACATGCATGAAGGGAAGTGGGCAGGCTGGAGACAGAGATGGAACCCAGATCCAGAGGGCCGCATGGCAGGCTTGGGACCTCAGCTTAGGGCAGTGGGGAGTCATGGAAGGGTTTAAGCAGGGGAATCGATGATGGGAACAGGACCCTCTGGCTGCAGGGAGGGAGGCA
Organism: Symphalangus syndactylus; assembly: GCF_028878055.3. Classification (NCBI taxonomy): domain Eukaryota; kingdom Metazoa; phylum Chordata; class Mammalia; order Primates; family Hylobatidae; genus Symphalangus; species Symphalangus syndactylus. The sequence goes on from NC_072433.2 coordinate 36,434,899, forward strand.
GAGGATGGGTTAGAGGGTTCGGGGGGAGATGGGAGTGACAGCATGGAGGTGACCAAGGGTGACAGCCACAGGGATGGAGATCAGGGAATGCAGAGAGTTGGCACAGGCTTCCGTCGGGGAGCAGCTGTAATGGCAGGGAGGTAGGGCTCCTGAGCCTTCCTGGAGGAGCCAAGGCCACGGTCATCAGAGTAGGCTCTTCATTGGCCCAGCTTATCGAGAATCATCTTCACCCAGGGCACTCTGGGATCGGCACAGATCTCCTTATCCCTGAAGGTTAGCAACCTGGAAGGAGGAGACCCCAGAGACAATGCAGCAACATTAGCACGCAGCAAGGATGCCACACCCTTGGGAGCTTAGCATTTATGAGCCACCTACTTTATGCAGGGCTCAGCATTTATGAGTCACCTACTACACATGACATTATCTGCTAAATAGAGTGGTTCAAAATTTACAAGCCACCTGTGGTGTGAAAAGAATATTTCTCAAGAGGAAGAGGAGGCCAGGAGCTCACGCCTGTAATCCCAGCACTTTGGGAGGCCGAGGCAGGAGGATTGTTTGAGGCTAGGGGTTTGAGGCCATCCTGGGCAACATGGCAAAACCCTGTCTCTACAAAAACATACAAGTCAGCCAGGCATGGTGACATCTGCCTGTGATCTCAGCTACTTGGGAGGCTGAGGTGGGAGGATTGCTTGAGCTCAGGAGGTCAAGGCTGCAGTGAGCCCAGATCTCTGCTCCACTGTACTCCAGCCTAGGCAACAGAATGAGACCCTGTGTCAAGAAAAAAAAAAAAAAACAAGGAAGAGGCAGCAAGGACTTCCAGGACCCTCAGCTCTTTAGTCCCAGCCTTGAGTTCCAGATCAGGCCATGAAATAGAATCCCCAAGAGTTGGGTTTTGTTTTTGTTTTCTTTTTATTTTTTGAGATGGAGTCTCTGTCACCCAGGCTGGAGTGTAGTGGTATGATCTCGACTCACTGCAATCTCCACCTCCTGGGTTCAGGCGATCCTCCTGCCTCAGCCTCCGAAGTAGCCAGGATTACAGGTGCCCACCACAACGCCCAGCTAATTTTTGTATTTTTAGTAGAGCTGGGTTTTCACCATGTTGGTCAGGCTGCTCTTGAACTCCTGACCTCAAGTGCCTGTCTCGGCCTCCCAAAGTGCTGGGATTACAGGAATGAGCCACTGCGCCAAGCCAGAATCCCCGAGTCTTGTAATATCACTTAACTACTCTCAGACTCAAGACACATTCTTTCTAGGGTCCCTTCTGGCTCAAAATCCAGTGATCACATATGATTTGATTGATTGATTGATTGATTGATTTTAGAGACAGGGTCTCACTCTATTGCCCAGGCTTGTCTTGAACTCCTGGCCTCAAGTGATCCTCCCAACTCAGCCTCCCAAAGTCCTGAGACTACAGGTGTAAGCCACTGCACTCAGCCTTTTTTATTAAAAAAATAAAATAAAATAAAGACAGAGTCTCACTAAGTTTCCAGGCTGGCCTCAAAATCCAGGGCTCAGGCAATCCTCCTGCCTCAGCCTCCCAAGTAGCTGAGAGGCACTACCGTGCCCAGCAATTGAGCATCTATTATGTGCCAGACATTGAGCTCTTCACCTTCCTCTTACTATTACTGTGCCCTGTAACACTCAAGAGGCCCCCTAACCTTTTGGTGCTCATTTCCTCACCTGTGAAAAGGGGGTCATGATGGCACCTACTGCATAGGATTGTTTCAAGGATTAAATGAGTTCATATTTATAAAGTGCTTACAGCAGTGCCTAGCACTTAGCAAGCACTCTCTGTGTGTTTGATAAATACAAATAAGTCAAATAAGTGTAGGTTATTACTTCATTATACTGTTGGGGAAACTGAGGCTCAGAGTTAAAGAGACAAGAACTCTGGGAGGGCTTCCTGCTTCAGCCTTTTTTATTATTCACCTGCAGATCCCTCTAAGAGATGGTGTCAGCAATAAGGAGGAGGAAGATGAGAAGAAGATAATAGAGGCCCAAAGCGGGTCATGTCCCCAAACCCCAAATCTCCAGGTGTGAGATTTGGTGGGCAGCAGGTTCTGAGCAGTTGGAGAAGCAGCCAGAGAGGCTACTGCAGAGAGGGCAGGACCTGTCACCCGGCCAGGTGCAGGTGCAGGCCCCAGGCCAGGGAAAAGGAGGCAAAGAAGCCAGAGAAACAAGCAAAGGAGAACAAGAAACTCAGGAGAAAGCCCTGAACGAGGAACCAGGAGTGAGTTCTGGCTCCAGCCTGGGCAGCCTTGAGCAGGTCACTGTCCCTTGCTAAGCCTGTTTCTCCATCTCTACTGTGGGAGTCGTTGAACCTCCTCATAGGATTGTTGTGAGAATTAAACCAGTTAACACAGGTAATGATCAGAACAGTGCCTGGCACTTGGGAGGCACCTTGGAAATTTTAGCTCTTAATGTTATTCTTCTGGTCAAAATGGGCTGCCTTGGACTTCTGGGAGCCTGGAGAGGATCCAAGACACTTCTGGTGTGAGCTTTTTTTTTTTTTTTTTTTTTTTTTTTTTTTTTTTTTTTTGAGACAGAGTCTCCCTCTGTTGCCCCAGGCTGGAGTGAGGTGGAGCGATCTCGGCTCACTGCAACCTCCACCTTCCAGGTTCAAATGATTCTCCTGCCTCAGCCTCCCAAGTAGCTGGGACCACAGGCATGCACCATCACACTCAGCTAATTTTGTATTTTTAGTAGAGATGGGGTTTCACCATGTTGACCAGGCTGATCTCAAACTCCTGACCTCAAGCGATCTGCCTGCCTCGGCCTCCTAAAGTGCTGGGATTACAGGCATGAGCCACCACGGCTGGTTCACCATCCATTTTTGCCCAGAACCTGGGAGCATCTTTGCTGACTCAGTGGCACTAGGTATACTTCTATACCTGCTATACCCAAATATCCTAGATGCCACAGCTACTGACTACCTACTGCCATGCCCACACTGTGGTGGCACCCTGTTCACTCAGCTCTGCATCCTCAGAATCTGACATGTTGCCTGACACCTAGTAAGCACCTGATGATATTTGCTAAATGATCACATTATTTTTGTTTGTAGTCCACCCAAGCCTGAACTGAGTCATCTCTTCCAGCCAAGCCATCCTGGCAGGCATCCGGTAGCCCTGCCACATCCCTCTCATCCCTGAGTGTGTCCCACCCACCAGCACCTGGGCCATCCCAGGCTGTACCCGTGAGGCCCACCAAGGCCCTGTGGCCCCAGCTCCCTACTCACACCACGCCAGGCCTCGGGCAGGAGTCTGAGGTCCAGTAGAAGTGTTTCACCACACGCAGGGGCAGACGGTAACGGACATAATCACGGCAGCAGACGCTGTCTTCCATGTTGGCGCCGTAGGGGCCTAGGGGAGGGGCGCCCAGTGAATTCACAAGCTGGAGCCCAGAGAGGTCACCCTCAGCCCCAGCCCCTGATCTCGGTCTCTCCAGGCTCCAGGAAAGAGATGCAGTTTTTCTGTTCTCATGTGGAAGGATGGTGACCAGAGGATTCTGAGCCCTCCAAGACCCTACCCTTGGAGCTTCTGAGAAGCCACTTAGGGTCCAATGTCTACACTCTGGGACAGTCAGCTCTAGGAGCAGGGATTCAGAACAACTAAGCATCAGCTGTAGCCTGAGGCCTAATTTCCTCCTCTGACCAAAGGGGTAATTACAGTACCAGCTTCAGAGGGTCTTTAATGCATGAAAAGCGCTCAGAAAGCCCAGCAGCTGGGAACAATTCTTGTTTATAGCTGCCCGACCCCACTCCAATGCTCACTCCTCCACCCAACACAGCACAAGTATAGAGTAGGGTGGAGAAGAGGAGTCAGGAATCCGTGATGAGGACAGGTTTTGGACAAAAATGAATAGTGAGCCCAGAGCAGTGGCTCATGCCTGTAATCCTAACACTTAGGGAGGCCAAGATGGGAGTTTCACTTGAGGTCAGGAGTTCGAGACAAGCCCGGTCAGCATGGTGAAACCCCATCTTTACTAAAAATACAAAAATTAGCCGGGCATGGTGGCGGGTGCCTATAATCCCAGCTACTCAGGAGGCTGAGGCAGGAGAATCACTTTAACTCCAGAGGTGGCGGTTGCAGTGAGCCGAGACTGCGCCACTGCACTCCAGCCTGGGCAACAGAGACTCCATCTCAAAAAATAAATAAATAAAATGAAATAAAAATTAAATTTAGGCTAGACGCAGTGGCTCATGCCTGTAATCCCAGCACTTTGGGAGGCCGAGGTAGGAGGATCATCTGAGGTCAGGAGTTCGAGACCAGCCTGGCCAACATGGTGAAACCCTGTCTCCACTAAAAATACAAAAATTAGCCAGGCGTGGTGGTGCATGCCTGTAATCCCAGCTACTCGGGAGGCTGAGGCAGGAGAATTGCTTGAACCTGGGAGGTAGAGGTTGCAGTGAGCCAAGATTGCACCACTGCACTCCAGCGTGGGCAGCAAGAGCGAAACTCTGTCTCAAAAAATAAAATAAAATATAACAAAATAAATAAAAATAATAATAACATTTTAAAAAATGGATGGCGGGAGGGCAGCACCAGCTTTCCAAGGGAGAGCCCCTTGCCCCAACCCTGCCTTCCCCGACTCAGACCTGACCCGTAGAAGCTCCTCACCCACACCCCTAGGGCCCTATGCTTGAGTTTTCTGGGGCAGGAGATCCTGAGGCTGTGCCCACCACAATCCCCAACCCAGCTGAGACAGATCCTAGACTCCAAGCCTTCGAGACTGCCCATTCAACAGACTTGTAAACTGAGACCCAGAGAAGCGCTGCGACTAGCCGAAGGCCGCAAGAGCCATCAGCAGACTGAGGTCTTCTGCTCTCGGTCCAGTGCTTGTCCAAGACATGAGGAAGACACCCCACTGTCCTCCCTGGCCTCTGTAGGGGGCCTTCCTGCTCCCCAGACTCACCTGCCTCAGTTGCTTGAAGCACCACGGCAAGGAGGATGAGGACAACCAGGAGCGCGGTCTGTAGGCGAGCCATGCTCTGTCCTGTATGTCTCAGCCCAGGTGTCTGCAAAGGGACATAGGAAGACCTGCTATTTAAGGTGCTGGATCCACCCACAAGCTTCACTTACTTACCTCTTAGTCACCGGGGTGCCCAGAGTCACTTGACATTCACATCTCAAAAGGAGAACTACCTCCCACTTCCTCCAAAGTGGAGAAATTCTCTTTGGCGGGGAACCACTCAGAGGGGACCCCCCCTCAACTCTGTCCTCTCCTCTGGTTTCAGACGGACTTGTAAAATCCCCCTCTTAGAGGCTTGTGCTCCCTAGGGTCTCCTCGCTGTGTGGCCTTGGGCATGTCTGGGTGTCTCTGGGACTTAGTTTCCCCAGCTGGAAATGGGGGAGATGGTTTCACAGCTCTGTTGACTTCACTGATTGTAAATCAAGTGAGAACATGGACCAACCCTCACCTAGAATTGAGGCCTGTCTTGTACCCTTAATGACGGCATTACTGATCTCTCTTCAATGGGAGAGGCCTATGGACCCATTGACCCATCGCCAGCCTCTTCTGGGGCTTCTCGCGAAGTCCACATTTGGGCCAGGTCGTGGATTTCTCAACGGTTTATGGAAAGCATCCACCCACACTTCTATCCTGCCTGATCTTCCTTCCCAGTGGCTGCCGGGCTCTCCCTCTCCCACTCCCGTCTCAGTCCCTCACCATGTCCATGTCCCTTTGATTCTGCTTCCTAAATCTCTCTCAGATCTGCTCCTTCTCTCCAACCCCACTGTCTCTGCCCAGTCCAGGCCACCTCCACCTCAGGCTGGGATGCTGGCCCCCCTCAATGCCATCCCTACTCTGCAGCAGCCAGCGTGAGCAGTCCAGAGCTACACACTCTCTCTCCTGCTTCAAAACCCTGCTGTGGCTCCCCATTCACCTAAGGGCAGGGCCCGGGCTCCTGTCTGTGGCCTTCAAGTCCCTGTTTCCGGACAGGCCTTTCTCTACTGGTCTCCCTCCCCTGAGGGATCACACCACACTCCTCACACTTCCTCAAAGGGGACTGCGGCCTGTCCCTGGCCTTTAATGTCACTTTCCACATCTCTACCGCATAAACTCCTACTTATGCGTCAAAGCTGTTTGAAATGTCACGTCCTTGGTAAGCACACCCTCTCAGGTCTTCAAAGCCTTCTAGGGGACCTGGAATGTGGCCCTGAGCAGACTGGGTCAGGTTTTCTCTTTCTCAAGCCCCTCCCTAGAAGCCAGACTCCAAGCTCTAGGAGGCTGGGGTCTCCCTTCATTTTTCTTGGCATTCCCAGGGCTCTCTGAGGATCAGGCACATGGTGGGTGCTCAGAACACATGGGCTGGGTGCGGTGATTCATGACTGTAATCCCAGCACTTTGGAAGGCCCAGGCAGGTGGATCTCCTGCGGAATTCAAGACCAGCCTGGCCAACATGGAGAAACCCCATTTCTACCAAAAATACAAAAATTGGCTGGGCATGATGGCATGTGCCTGTAATCCCAGCTACTTGGGGGGCTGAGAGGCAGGAGAATCACTTGAATCCAGTGAGAGGCAGAGGTTGCAGTGAGCCAAGATTGCGCCACTGCACTCTAGCCTGGGTGAGAGAATGAGAGTCCATCTCAAAAAAAAAAAAAAAAAAAGAACACATCTAATGAAGGAGGAAACTGAGGTTCAGACAAAGAGAGGACTTGCCCAGTTCACAGAGCCACACAGAGGCTACGCCAGGCCTGGAACTCAGAACTTGGGACTCCATGTATAAAGGGACCCATCCATTCATCCAATTCCTTCATTCAGCAAATATTTATTGAACGCTGTGGTAAACAGAATAATGGCCCCCCTAAATGTCCACATTCTAATCCCCAAAACCTATGAATATGTTACCTTACATGGTAAAAAGGACTTTACAGATGTGACTGTTTACGGTTTAGGATTTTTGTTGTTGTTGTTTTAGCAGCAGGATCTCACTCTGTCACACAGGCTGGAGTGCAGTGGTGCAATCACAGCTCACTGCAGCCTTGACCTCCTGGGCTCAAGCGATCCTACTGCCTCAGCCTCTCAAGTAGCTGGGACTACAGGTGTGTGCCACCACGCCCTGCTCATTTTTATTTCTTGTAGAGATGGGGGTCTCACTATGTTGCCAGCGCTGGTCTTGAACTCCTGGCCTCAAGCAATCCTCCTATCTCGGCCTCTTGAAGTGCTAGGATTATGGGTGTGAGCCACCATACCTGACCTAGGATCTTTAAAGAGGGAGATTTATTGGATTATCTAGACAGGCCCAAGGCAATCACAGAGTTATTTCAAGAGGGAGGCAGTGGGTCAGAGTCAGAAGAGATGATGGATGACAGAGCAGAGGTCCCAGTGATGTGGAACTGTGAACCCAGGGATGCAGGCAGGCTGGAGAAGCTGGAAGAGGCAAGGAAACAGATTCTCCCCTAGAGACTCCAGAAAGAACTTATCCCTCCCCACACCTTGATTTTAGTCTACTGAGACTGATTTAGGACTTCTGACCTCCCAGGCTATTGGATAATAAATTTGTGATGTTTTAAGCCACCAAGTTCATGGTCATTTGTTACAGCAGCCAGAGGAAGCTCATACAAGCACCTACTATGTGCCAAGTTCACTGCCAGAGCCTGGGAAGGCAGCCTGAACAGGAGAGTAGGGGCCCCTGCTCTCATGGAGTTTGTCTTCCACAACAGACAAACGTGGCAAACAAGGTAATGTCAGGCTGGGAGGAACACCGGGAAGCGAATGAAATAAAGAAGCAGCTTTGGGATAGGCAGTCAGGAAAGGCCTCTAGAAGGGGGTGACATTTCAGCTGAAATTCAAAGATAGAAAGGAGGCCAGGCACGGTGGCTCATGCTTGTAATCCCAGCACTTTGGGAGGCTGAGGCAGGCAGATCACTTGAGGTCAGAAGTTCAAGACCAGCCTGACCAACATGGTGAAACCTCGTCTCTACTAAAAATACAAAAATTAGCCATACGTGGTGGCATGCACCTGTAATCCCAGCTACTTGGGAGGCTGAGGCAGGAGAATCCCTTGAACCCGGGAGGCAGGCAGAGATTGCAGTGAACCGAGATCGCACCATTGTACTCCAGCCTGGGTGGCAGAGCGAGACTCCATCTAAAAAAAAAAAAAAAAAGATAGGAAGGAGCCTGCCAGGGAAAGACACAGCAGATGCAAAGGCCCAGACAGAGTGAGAGGGCTGAACAGCTGAGACAGAGTGGGTAGAGACAGAATGGGTAGAGATGCAGAGCACAGCTGAGTGGAGAGGCTGGCAGGCAGGGACCGCAGGGTTCCTCTGAGCTCCTGCTAGGATGCAATCTAAAGTGCATGGCATCACCTCAGAGGACCTCTTTTCAAAAGTCATGACCCAGGACCAGCCACAAAAGAACAAACACTGTATGATTCCACTGCTTTGGGGAACCTGGAATAGTCACATTCACAGAGACAGAAGGCAAAATCGTGGTTGCCAGGGGCTGGAGGTGGGGGAATGGGCGTTAGTGTTTCATGGGGACACAGTCTCCATTTTGCAAGATGAAAGTTCTGGAGGTGGATGGTAGTGATGGTTGCACAACAATGTGAATGCACTTAATTCCACTGAACTGTACACTTAAAAATGGTTACAATGGTAAATGTATGTGATTCATATTTTTACCATTTTTTAAAAGGTGCTCCCCTACAATTAAATCAAGTCCCTAGTATTAATTACCAGTTGACAAGAAATACAGGGGCTAGAGGAAAAAGATAAATGGCCCTGTGAGGAAGCAATCAGACAACCCCAGAAGGTGGAACCTTCCAGATGCTCTTCAGGATAACTGTCCTCAGATCATCAAAAAGTTAATGTTGGTCTGGTGCGGTGGCTAAAGCCTGTGAGCACTTTGGGAGGCCCTGGCAGGTGGATCACTTGAGGTCAGGAGTTTGAGACCAGCCGGGCCTGCATGATGAAACCCTATCTCTACTAAAAATACAAAAATTTAGCTGGGTGTGGTGGTGCATGCCTGTAGTCCCAGCTACTTGGATGACAGAGGCATGAGAATCACTTGAACCTGAGAAGAAGAGGTTGCAGTGAGCCGAGATCACGCCACTGCACTCCAGCCTGGGCAACAAAGTGAGTCTCTGTCTCCAAAATTTAAAAAAAAGTTAATGTTGTTTTTAAAAATAATAAAGTGAATAGAGCATTTAAGATTAAAAGAGGCTTAAGAGACATAACAGCCAAATGCAATACACGGACCTTGATTGAATCCTAGTTTTGAAAAAACAGTCAGGGCACAGTGGCTCATGCCTGTAATCCCAGCACTTTGTGGGTCTGAGGATCGCTTGAGGCCAGAAGTTTAATACCAGTCTGGGCAACATGGTGAAAACCCCTCTCTACAAAAAATACAAAAAAATTAACCGAGTGTAGTGGCATGCGCCTATAGTTCCAGCTACTTGGGAAGCTGAGATGGGAGGATCACTTGATCCCGACAGGCAGAGGTTACAGTGAGCCAAGATCACACCACTGCACTCCAGCCTAGGTGACAGAGTGAGACCCTATCTCAGAAAAGAAAAAGAAAAAACAAGGGGCCAGGCACAGTGGCTCATGCCTGTAATCCCAGCACTTTGGGAGGCCGAGGCAGGTGGATCACCTGAGGTCTGGAGTTCAAGGCCAGCCTGGCCAAAATGGTGAAACCCCATCTCTACTAAAAATACAAATATTAGCTTGGCGTGGCGGTGCGCACCTGTAATCCCAGCTACTCAGGAAGCTGAGGTAGGGTAATTGCTTGAACTCAGGAGGTGGAGGTTGCAGTGAGCCAAGATGGCACCATTGCACTCCAGTCTGAGCAACAGTGTAAGACTCCATCTCAAAAAAAAAAAAAAAAAAAAAAAAGAAAAAAACCGCTCTAAAAGATCTTTTGGGAACCAGTGGGGACATGTGAAAATGTGAATATGGGCTGAATAGTATAGTAGATATTAGTGCTTTATTGTTGATTTTCTTCGGTGTAATGTAGGAAAATGTCCTCATTCCTAGAAGATGGAGTATTTAGGGATAAAGGTCATAAAACACTGAAGTATTTAGGGATAAAGGTCATGATCACCTTACTTTCAAAGAGTTCATGGGAAAAAAAATGTGTGTAGATATATATGATATGTATGCAATATGTGTGTATACATATGTGTATGCATAACTATAGATGTATGTGCCTATCTACATATGTGTATATATATGAATATGTATGTAATATATGTGCATATATGTGTGTATAGCTACAGATGTATGTACATATCTATATATGTGTGTGTATATATATGGATGTGTATGTAGTATGTGTATATATATGTGTATGTATAACTATAGATGTATGTGCATATCTATGTGTATATATATGAATATTTTTGTAATATGTGTCTGTATATGTGTGTATATACGGATGTGTATGTAGTATGTATGTGTTTATATATATGCATATGTGCATGTATAGACATAGATGTCTGTGTATATGTGTGTATAAGTGTGTATATGTGTGTGTGTGTGTGTGTGCATATCTGCCAGAGAGAGAAAGGAGACACTAAGTATATGTGGTAAACTGAGCATCAACAATGTTGCAGCTTGGCAGCGGATAAACTGGTGATCACTGAACTACTCTAAGGACTTTCCTGAATATTTAAAATGTATCATATAAAGGGAGCTGAAGGTATTGTGTTGGGGGGAAGAAAAAACAAAATAAATAAGAATAAAATGTGTCATAATAAAAACTTCAAATGGCGGAGAAGAAATCTTCTTTAAATGTGGAAGTCATCCTGTGGCCTATGGGCGGCTGTTGGAGGACTGAAAGTGCATGACAGAGAATTGGCCTGGTGGCTCTTCATCTGAACCTGGGGTTTTCTTACCGGGGCACTCCAAGGCCGAGGTCCCCCCTGGAGAGCCCCTGAGTCCCCAGGGACTCGGCAGGGCTCCAAGTCCTTGCTGCTGGCTCAGCCTTTGCAGCAGCCACCCTCCCCATCACCCCTATCCCTGGGCTTATAAGGAAGGTAAGTCACACCTGGGGGCCAGCAACCTTTGCACCCCCAGTGCCCTTGACCTCCTGGGAGCTGGAGAAGAGGCAGGCATGGCATTCAATGCCATGGCCAAAAAGGACACGGGGAACCAGCTTTCAAAGAAAGGAAAGGGGAGTTCCTCTTGGGGCTGCAGGTGGGGAATCACCAGAGACACAGAGGGCAGCTGTTGCTGATGGGAGTGTCTTCTCTCCTCCTGTCAGGTGTTTTATGTTGGTGTTATCCTTCTGTCTACGCTGCAATGTGTGGAAAGCTCCCAGATCTAACCCTCTTTTCCTCAACCTTCCTTCTTCTTTTGTTTAAATTAATGTGCTTATTAAAAATACATTAAGGTAGAAACAACCCAAATGTCCATCAGCTGATGAGTGGATACAAAAAATGTGGTATATGTATGATCCAGGAATCCCGCTGCAGGGTATTTATCCAAAAGGAAGGAAATCTGTGTATCAAAAGATGTCATACACCCATGTTTATTGCAGCACTGTTCACAATAGCCAAGATATGGAATCAACCTAAGTGTCCACCAGTGGAGGAATGGATTACAAGAATGTGGTATATATACACAATGGAATGCTATTTAGCCATAAAAAAGAATGAAATCCCATCGTTTGCAGCAACATGGATGGAACTGGAGGTCCTTATGTAAAGTGGAATAAGCCAGGCACAGAAAGACAAATATCATATGTTCCCACATATGTGGGAGCTAAAAAGTTGATCCCATGGAGGTAGAGAGTACAATGATGGGTTACCAGAGGCAAGGGAGAGGTATGGGGGGGATAAACAGTAATTGGTTAAGAAGTAAACAATATAGTTGGTTAGAAGGAGTAAGTTCTAGTATTTGATAGTATAGTGGGGAGATTACAGTTAAAAATAATTTATCGTATATTTCAAAATAGCTGGAAAAGATTTATATATATATATATATATATTCTTTTTCTTTTTGAGGCGGAATCTCACTCTGTCACCCAGGCTGAAGTGCAGTGGCACGATCTTGACTCACTGCAAGCTCCGCCTCCCAGGTTCACGCCATTCTCCTGCCTCAGCCTCCTGAGTAGCTGGGACTACAGGCACCCGCCACCATGCCCAGCTAATTTTTTTTTTTTGTATTATTAGTAGAGATGGGGTTTCATTGTGTTAGCCAGGATGGTCTCGATCTCCTGACCTCATGATCTGCCCGTCTTGGCCTCCCAAAGTGCTGGAATTACAGGTGTGAACCACTGCACCTGGCCTGGAAAAGATTTATAATGGTCCCAACATAAAGAAATGATAAGCTGGGCACTGTGGCTCACGCCTGTAATCCCAGCACTTTGGGAGGCTGAGGTGGGCAGATCATGAGGTCAGGAGATCGAGACCATCTTGGCTAAGACGGTGAAACCTCATCTCTACTAAAAATACAAAAAATGAGCCAGGCGTGGTGGCGGACGCCTGTAGTCCCAGCTACTCGAGAGGCTGAGGCTGGAGAATGGCATGAACCCAGGAGGCGGAGCTTGCAGCGAGCTGAGACCGTGCCACTGCACTCCAGCGTGGGCAACAGAGCAAGACTCTGTCTCAAAAAAATAAAAAATAAAAAAAAAAAAGAAATGATAAATGTTCGAGGTGATGGATATCCTAATTACCTTGAGTTGATCATTACATATTGTATACAGTTATCAAAATATCACATGCACCCCCAAAATATATACAACTATGAAATCTCAATTTAAAACATAAAATATATGCGGTATATACATGCAATAGAAAATTATTCAGCCTTACCCAGCATTTTGGGAGGCCGAGGTGGGCAGATCATTTGAGGTCCAGAGTTCGAGACCAGTCTGGCCAACATGGTGAAACCCTGTCTCTACTAAAACTACAAAAAACTAAGCCGAGCATGTTGGTGCATACCTGTAATCCCAGCCACTCGGGAGGCTGAGGCATGAGAATCGCTTGAACCTAGGAGGTGGAGGCTGCAATGAGCCGAGATGGCGCCACTGCACTCCAGCCTGGGTGAAAGAGTGAAACCCTGTCTCAAAAAAAAAAAAAAAAAAAAAAGAAAAAGAAAAAGAAAAAAAAAGAAAAGAAAATTATTCAGCTTTAAAAAGAAAAGAAATTCTAGAACCAGTCACAAAAAGACAACAGGTCTTATACACCACTAATATAAGGTACCCAGAGCAGTCAACTTCACAGAGACAGAAAGGAGAATGGTGGCTGCCAGGATGGGTCTGGGAGGTGGGGAATGGGGAGTTATTGTTTAATGAGGGTGGAATTTCATTTTGGGAAGATGAAAGCATTCTGGAAATGGAAAGTGGTGATGGTTACACAACCATGTGAATGTACTTAATACCACAGACCTGTACACTTAAAATGGTTTAGATGGTAAATTTTATGTTACGTATATTTTAGCACAACAAAAATACACAACAACATATAAATGTGTATTTGTACAAGTGTATAGTTTATATGTGGAAAGATACACAAACAATCTCTATTAGCTGCCTCCAAGGACTCAGGGTAGTGGGTGGTGCAGGTGCTCAGAGGGGAGGACTTACTTTCTACCAAACGCCCTTACGTATGATTTGAACATTTTTCTATGTGCATGACTGACCTATGCAAAAAGATAAAATTTTAAATTCATGCATTACAAAACGGGTAGAATGAAAAGCAGTTTTCCCACCTCTGAGATGCTCCTCACCCCCATGCCAGGTTTAAGTTCCTTTCCTCAGAGGCAAACAGGCTTAATGATTTCTTGTTTGTCCTTCAGAAATAGGCTATGCATATTGCAAGCTTCTGTGTAAAGGAAGGAAGATGGGAAGTGAGGAGGAAGAAAGGGAGGAAGGGATGGAAGGAACGAAGTATGCAGGGGGTAAAAAGGAAGGAAGAAAGGAAGGGAGGGAGGGAAGGAAGAAAGAGGGAGGGAGGGAGGAGGGAAGGGGGGAAGGATGGTGGGAGGGAAGGATGGAAGAGCGAGAGAAGGAAGGAAGAAAGAAAGGAGGGAAGAAGGAGGCAGGAAGGAAGAGCAGCAGATAAGATATACAAAAACACTGTTTTGCACCTTGCTTTTTTCACGTAAAATGCATCTATCAAAACATCTAGCCAAACCATGTTCTTTCTATTGGCTGGGTGGTTTTCCATGATATGGATATACCATAATGCCTATAGCCAGTCCCCTACTGATGGATATTTTGGGGTTTTCCAGTCTTTTTCATTTATAGAATAATGTCAAAATAACCTTCCTTGAGTGTACTTGCAAGGGGGAATGCTTCTGGTGGGCAAATTCCTGGAAGTAGGGTGGCTGGGCTTTTATATATCCACAGAGATTTAAAAAGAAAGCCCCTGCCCTGAACAGCTGTCTCGGAGCTTCCTCTTTTCAGCAGATGCAGGGGGTGCCCCAGGACAGGCTCTGCATCGGGTTGGGAGGACCACTTCAACCACTGATTTCTTTCTTTCTTTTTTTTTTTTTTTAAGATGGTATCTTACTCTGTCACCCAGGCTGGAGTGCAGTGTCACAGTTACAGCTCACTGCAGCCCCGATCTCCCCAGGCTCAGGTGATTCTCCCACCTCAGTTGTTGTATTTTTAGCAGATATGGGGTTTCACCATGTTGCCCAGGCTGGTCTCCCACTCCTGGGCTCAAGTGATCCACTAGCCTCAGCCTCCCAAAGTTCTGAGATTACAGGCGTGAGCCATCGCTCCCAGCCCGAGACTTTTTTTTAATAGAGATGGGGTTTCACCATGTTGCCCAGGCTGGTCTCGAACTTCTGGGCTCAAGGAATCTTCCTGCCTCCACTTACCAAAGTGCTGGAATTACAGGCATGAGCCACCGCACCCGGTCGACATTTTCATCACCACAAAAAGAAACCCCATATCATTAACAGTCACTCCCCATTTTCCCCTATCCCCAACTTCTGGCAACCGTGAATCTATTTTCTATCTCTAAGGGTTTATCTTTTATGGGTATTTCATACCCATGGAATCATATATATAATACGTGGCATTTTGTGTCTGATTTCTGTCACTTAATGTTTTCAGAGTTCATCTGTATTGTAGCATGTATCAGCACTTCATTCTTTTTCATTGCTGGATAATATTCCACTGTATGGATGGACCACATTTTGTTTATCCATTCATCAGCTAATGGGCATTTGGGCAATTTCCACTTTTTGGCTCTTGTGAATGAGCCAAATGCTCATTCACAAACAATGCTGCTACAAACAATTGTGTGCAAGTTTTTATGTGAACGTGTTTTCCATTCTTTGGGGCATATATGTGGAAATGGAATTGCTGGGTCATATGTTAACTCTAGGTTTAACTTTTGGAGAACCTACCAGGCTGGTTTTGTTACTGGATTGTGCCGTGCAGTTCTGGGCTCTTGGTGTCCTAACAAAGAAATGGAAGAGACACACACGGAAAGCAAAGCAAAGCAGCAACAGGGTAAGAAGCGCAGTGTCCACTCTCAGATGAGGGAGCGGATTGACCTCTGCAGATGAGATCAGCATCAGCTTGGTGTAATTTGGGTCTTTTCATGAGTTTTTTTCTTCTCATCCCAAGGCTGCCTAATCTCTAGCCAGTGTTTGGCTTTTGATTGATAGATGTGTTGCTCAGTTACTTTGGGCCCTTGTGCGCTTCTGTGTCTCCTCTATCCCATAATTTTAAGTACATGCATGATATACAGCCCATATGCATGAACCTTAAGTAGCTGATAATCATGCAGGATTATGTGAAAGCTTTTTCTCTAATGTGCATGCCCATCTCTGAAGAGCTTCCCCTTAGTGGTTTGGTCTGGATCTTGCGGGCCATGGGGTCCTTGCTCACTGCCTTTTTTTTTTTTTTTTTTTTTTTGAGACGAGTCTCCCTCTGTTGCCCAGGCTGGAGTGCAGTGGCACAAAATCGGCTCACTGCAACCTCCACCTCCCAGGTTCAAGTCATTCTCCTGCCTCAGCCTCCCTAGTAGCTGGGATCATAAGTGGGCACCACCATGCCCCAGCTAATTTTTTTGTATCTTTAGTAGAGACAGGGTTTCACCATGTTGGCTAGCCTGGTCTCAAACTCCTGGCCTCAAGTGATCCACCTGCCTCGGCCTCCCAAAGTGCTGGAATTACAGGTGTGAGCCACTGCCCCCTCTCTCCTTGCTCACTATTTTATCTCACTTTTGTTTTGGCTGCGGAACCTCTGCTTTTCATCTCACTTCTTGCTCATCCACCCCTTCACCTTGTTTCTGTTCTCTGCTTTTACTTATTCTGTCCTTCATCCAACTTTCAATTCCCGTTGCTATTCTCCTGCCTCATTTTCAAGGAGGTTCTACCATTTTATATGAGTGTTCTCTCTATTTCCCCACCAACCTTTGCTATTGCCTGTCCTTTTGATTACAGCTATCCGAGTGGGGGTGACATACCGTCTCTCTGGCTTTGATTAGCATTTCCCTAACGACTAATGATGCTGAGTATCTTATCATGTGTGTATTGGACATTTGTCTATTTCCTTTGGAAAAATGTCTGTTCAAGTCTTTTGCCCATTTTCCATTTTTCGGTTATATTGTTTGTCTTTTTTGTTGTTGACTTGTAATGGTTCTTCATGTATTTTGATATTAGATCTCTATCAGATGTATGATTTACACATATTTTATTCTTTGGGTTGCCTTTTCACTTTATTGATAACGCCTTTGGAGCACAAAACCTTTTCACTTGGATAATATCCAATTATCTATTGTTTCTTTGGTTACTTGTGCTTTAGATATTATATCTAAGAAACGGTTGCCTAACCCATGGCCATGAAGATTTGCTCCTATGTTTTCTTCTAAGAGTTTTATATTTTGATTCATTTTGAGTTACATTTGGTAAATGATGTGAGTGAGGGATCCAACTTTAGTCTTTTGCATGTGGATATCCAGTTATGTCAGGTTATTTATTGAAAAGACGATTCTTTCCACCATTGAATTATCTCGGCACTCTTATCAAAAATCAACTGCCCATAAATGTATTCATTTATTTCTGGACTCTCAATTTCTACACAATCTTTTTTTTTTTTTTTTTTTTTTTTTAAGAGACAAGGAGCTTGCTCTGTTGCCCAGGCTTGCAGTGGTGCAATCACATCCTTGAACTTCTGGGCTCAAGCCATCCTCTCTTCTCAGCCTCCTGAGTAGCTGAAACTATAGGCATGCAGCACTGTACCAGGCTAATTTTATTGTTTGTTTGTTTTTGGAAAGACAGGGTGTCACTTTGTTGCCCAGACTGGTCTCAAACTCCTGGGCTAAAGCGATCCTCCCACCTCAGTCTCCCAAAGTGCTGGGATTACAGGTATGAGCCCACACCCAGTCCACAATCTTGATTACAGTCCTTCATAGTAATTCCCTCCTCCTAGGTCTTCTTATTTTTTTAATTTTCAAACAAATCTTTCAAATATGCAGAAAAGTAAAACAAATCTTGGGATCCACAACCTAGATTTAACAGCAGTTAACATTTTACTATCTTTTGGTTCACTAAGAAATAAAATATTTTAGATAGAGCCAGGATGGTAGCTCGTGCCTGTAATCCTAGCACTTTGAGAGGCCAAGGGGGGCAGATTGCTTGACCTCAGGAGTTCAAGATCAGCTTGGGAGACATAGTGAGATCTCGTCTCTACAAAAAATAAAATAAAATAAAATAAAATAAAATAAAGAAATAAAGTATTTTAGATACAACCAGAGCTACCCTACCCCTACCCCCACCCATTTCCCCTCCCTATCTCTTTTTGGGTAACCACAAAACCACCTAGGAAGTCACTGGCGTCCTTGCCAAGGATGTCATTGCACTTTTATAGTCTTATGAATAAGACATAGCACTGTTCTGTGGGCCTTAGTATTTTACGTAGGCAGCATCACATAGGATGTAACCTTTTACAACCTGCATGTTTTGTTCACGCTTATCTTTGTAAGCTTTTTCCCCATGTTGATCCACATGAATCTAGTCCATTCATTTTTACTTTGAAGCAAGTTCTATTTTGGTTTCATCCATTGTTTATTCCTGGATTCCCCTGTCAGTGAATATTTGGTTGTTTCTAGATTTTCACTATTACTTGTAGTTCCATAATGAATGGACATTCCAGTGTGCACCTTCTTGTTCCCTTCATCTTTTTGTTTATTTTTGGCTCTAAACTTGGTTATCCACTGAGGGACTTGCTTCCCCTGCAGGCTTCTAAGAGGTGGCTATTATCTCCTCAATAGCTGTTCTACTGTGGGGCTGGGGATAGAAGAGGCATTGCCCCTTGCTCTTTATAGCTACTTCCAAACCACACATTTTTCCTCCCTAAAATCCCCAGCTTTTTTCCTTAGTTTAATTTTTTTAAAAAAATAGAGACGGGGTCTCACTATCTTGCCCAGGCTGGTCTTGAACTCCTGGCCTCAAGTGATCCTCCTGCCTCAGCTTCCCAAAGTGCTGGGATTACAGGTGTGAGTCACCTCACCCAGCCCCACAGCTTCTTTGACATGCAAGTCACCACTTTACCATCCATTGCTCCCTCCGGTTGCAGCCATCTACACATCCCTGTCATTCCCCCTCCTTCCATGTCTGTTACAGCTCCCAGCTTATAGTCATTCTCTCCAACATGATTCTGACATAATCATGATTTCCTTTTGGGGGTGTGTGTGAACATGTTTTAATTGCAGGATTCTTAGATATAGTGGTTAATCCATTGCTCACAATTCCTTACTAACTAAGAGTGCCTCATGCTGGAAACACACGCCCTCCCCTTACATTACATTAAACTCAGGTGATCACATCTCTTTTTTTAATTAATTAATTTTTTTATTTTTGAGACGGAGTCTTGCTCTGTCACCCAGGCTGGAGTGCAGTGGTGCCATCTTGGCTCACTGCAAGCTCTGCCTCCCGGGTTCACACCGGTTTTCTCCTGCCTCAGCCTCCCAAGTAGCTGGGACTACAGGCGCCCGCCACCACGCCAGGCTAATTTTTTGTATTTTTAGTAGAGACGGGGTTTCACCGTGTTAGCCAGGATGGTCTTGATCTCCTGATCTTGTGATCCGCCCGCCTCGGCCTCCCAAATTGCCGGGATTACAGGTGTGAGCCACCACACCTGGCCGATCACATCTCTTTAACACAGAGTTCTTGTGTTAAAAGATTCTCATCTTTGTTAAGCCAAGACTGTGGTGCAAAAGGAATATTTCATTAGCTGAAGTCACTACTATTTGCTAGAAACATCCATTACTTTAGAATACTTCAACTATAAAATACATTGAATTTTCATGTATCTTAACCATACACATGTGTAACTAACACTAAATGCAGTTCAGTCATTAAAAATTAAGATTCTGGGTTGGGTGCACTGGTTCACGCCTGTAATCCCAGCACTTTGAAAGGCCGAGGCAGGAGGATCGCTTTAGGCCAGGAGTTCGAGACCTTAGCCTGGGCAATATAGCGAGATGCTATCTCTACAAAAGAATTTAAAAATCAGCTGGGCATGGTGATGCATACCTGTAGTCCCAGCTATTTGGGAGGCTGAGGCAGGAGGATTGCTAGAACCCAGGAGGTCAAGGCTGCAGTGAGCTGTGATCGCACCACTGCACTCCAGCCTAGGCAACAGAGCAAAACCCTGTCTCAAAAAAGAAAAAGAAAAAAGACATTCTGGGAGCAGACTACAAATATACAATCTGGCTGAATTCCCCAGGTAAGACCCTCTGCATTATTAATTAATTGCTAATACCAAACTGAGAGCTCGGTGACCCACACAGTGTACAGCTAGGAAAGCAAACAAGGCCTTCATATCTCGGAGCCACGTGGTGATTTCAGTAATCAGCCTTTCTGTCCCATGGTCCCCTTTCCTCCCATGAGCTTGTCCTCCACCTGCCTCAGGCCCTCACTCCCAAGGTCATACCCTGAACACTGTCATTACCAGTAGCTGCCCTTGCATAATCTCAACATAAAACACCCCACTCCAACCACCACCATCTGTCTGTCCAGCTCATTGCCTTGAGCATCCAACTGCAATAGTCCTTTAGGCTCACCCAGGCTGATCCTGCCCTTTTCCTTTGCCTCTCCTTCACGTCCTTAATTGTCACCTTGCTAAGCTCCCAACTTCCGTGGGAGCTTCTTCCCAAATAACTTCAACTCTCATTCCTGCTAACTCCTGGTAAAACCGGAATCCGGAAAATCTAACTCTCCACCAACTCTGCACCTGCCACAGCGCAGCTGACATGGCTGGAGAAAACCACCCAGTGACGCTAATGGCAATCCAAGATCACTCACCTCAGTGCCACCCAAAAGTCCCACTGCGTTTCCCTGACTCATTTGCTCTCCCACTCTCTTTGACTATTTCATACTTTCCTCTCTCCACTCAAACCCTCAAACTCCTCCTCACTGATCTGCACTTGAAACCTGTGACCCTGATTCTCATGTCCCCGAGAAAGGAGAAGTTACCAGAAGACCACACCCACCTGCAACCATCGCATCTGCCCACTGCATTTTCCTTGTTCCTCACTCAAGGATAAGCTTGTCCAACCCAACGCCTGTGGGTTGCATGAGGCCCAGGACAGCTTTGAATGTGGCCCAACACAAATGAGTGAACTTTCTTAAAACAGGAGATTTTTTGGACGATTTTTTTTTTTTTTAGCTCATCAGCTATCATTAGTGTTAGTGTATTTTATGTGTGGCCCAAGACAATGCTTCTTCTTCCAATGTGGCCCAGGGAAGTCAAAAGTTTGGACAGCCCTGAAGGACATCACTCCTCAATTCTCCTGTTTCTTTCCTGCATCATCAATCTCCTCCTTTCTACTGTATCATTCTCTCTCTCTCTTTTTTTTTTTTTTTTTTTTTTTTGAGACAGAGTCTCGCTCTCTTGCCCAGGCTAGAGTGCATTGGTGCAATCTCAGCTCACTGCAACCTCTGCCTCCCGGGATCAAGCGATTCTCCTGCCTCAGCCTCCCGAGTAGTTGGGATTACAGGCACACACCACCACACCTAGCTAATTTTTGTATTTGTTTTTAGAGACGGAGTTTCACTTTGTTGGCCAGGCTGGCCTTGAGCTCCTGACCTCAAGCGATCCACCTGTCTCAGTGTCCCAAAGTGCTGGGATTACAGGTGTGAGCCACCATGCCCCGCCCTACCGTATCATTCTCACTGGCATGCAACAAACCAGTAATTCACCCATCTTAAGAAAACAGTGCATTAGGAAAACAGATCCCACATCCCCTTCCGGGTGCTGGACCTTTACAGTAAAACTCAAAAGAACAGTCAATACTTGCTATCTTCAATTCTCCTTTTCCTTGTCTCTTCATTCCAATTCTGATTGCAAATACTTCTTAGGAATTCCTTGGGATGGCAGAGTCACGAGAGGAAGATCCACTTCAGAGAGGGGAGAGATGAAACCCTGGAGCACACTTTATTCCTGAGGTTCTAATAGGGGATTAAGAAAATACTTATGGTTTATGTGGGAGAAATCGTTGAACACGTGAAGGATATAAATGTCTTCTGTAGTTAAAAAAGGAACCATTGGAATCAGGTAAACTAGCATGTATTAGATAATGTAACGTCAGATGTCATAACAAACAAACCTCAAATTGTATAGTGGCTCAGATACAGTAAGTTTATGTTTCACCACATAAAGTCCAAAACAGACGTTCCTGATTAATGGGCAGCTCTTCTCCAGCTGGTGGTTCAGGCACCCGGACTCCTCCCATTTGTGGTTCTGCTGTTGTTAACAGATCGCCGTGTTCATCTGCATCAAGTCATAAAAGGGAAAATAGAAGCAGGCCTGGAGTGTGGGAAACGCTTTTGGTCCAAGCCTGGAAGTTGGGTGCATCAGCTCTGATCACATTCCATTAGCCAGAATTCAGACACCTGACCTCACCTCTTTGCAAGGAAGTCTGGGAAACAGAAGAGGTGTGCTCAGAAGAGGAAATAGGTTTGGCAAAGAGCCAGCCAGGCTCTGCAAATAATGGACGTCCTCCAAGGAATAATGATTGGGCAAAGAGAAGATGACTTACCCTCCAGGACTTTGTTCTGAATAAGCAGCTTGTCCTGGCCTGGATTTCCAGAGCAAGTCCCATTGTAAAACCACAGTTGCTCTTTCTTCAAGAAGAAAACCCTTAGAGAAGCAAACAATTCTACACATTCCATCTACCTCTTCTGCCATTTGGTATGTTTTGTGGGTTTCCAATTGGCTTTTTGGTGTTCTATAAAAATGAGTCATCTTATAGCCTGTAGGGTGAGGGTGTGAGTAGTATGGCTATATCCTAAGTCTCAGAGATACGGGCTCTGCCACCAACTGGCAGTGAAGCTTGACTACCAGGCCCCGTGCCCTTGGGACTCAGGCCCTGACTCTGTGAAATGGGATTGGTCATGCGTGCCACTGCCAGGCTATTTGAGGATCAACAACTTGCACATTCTCTGCTCCAAATGATCTTTACAACAGCCTTTGGTGGTTGAAAGGTTATAAATGCCCCTTGCACATTTCACAGATGGAACACCCAAGCTGGAGGGTGACATGCTTGACCCAGGGAAACTCCAACTCCCAGTCCCCAGACAAGAGGTAGTGGCTGAAACTGAGAGGAGGTGACATCTTATAGGGAAGGAAGCAGAAAGGGGAAGCAGAAAAGCATGAGGAATGGTGTGAGGGGAAGAAAGAAGAAGAAAATGTATGGACATTTATCCCAGAGCCCAGGGTTCTTTCCATAGTGCCTCCCAACCCTCGGTTCCCTGTTATTTACTCACTCTGAAACCTGGTAATCTGGACACAGATGGAGAATTATAGAGAAGGACGGGGGGAACCAAGAGCGTTTGGAATCTCAGGAGCCTTCAAACTGGACAATGAACAGTGTCATCTCTTTCTGTGGTCAGTGGCCATCTACCTAAGGAATGGGTCCCCCAGGACCAATCATGTGGCAGAAGGCTCCTCCTCTTGCCCTTCTTTTAGTGTGGGATCCTGGAAGTTACTGTCACAGGGATGCTGTATCTACATGGGCTTGCACTCCTTGTATGGAAAGAATTATTATTTTTTCAAGTGGTAAAATGTTAACACTTGGTGGATCAGGATGATGGAAATAGAGGATTTCTTTACTCAATTTTTGCAAATTTGCTGTAAGTTTGAAATTGCTTGAAAATAAAATGTTAAAAAATAAAAAAGAAGACGAAGAAGAAGAAGAAGAGCTGGGCGTGGTGGCTCACACCTGTAATCCCAGCAGTTTGGGAGGCAGAGGCAGGCGGATCACAAAGTCAGGAGTTTGGGACCAGCCTGACCAATATGGTGAAGCCCGATCTCTACTAAAAATACAAAAATTAGCCAGGCGTGGTGGTGGGTGCTTGCAGTCCCAGCTACTTGGGAGGCTGAGGCAGGAGAATTGCTTGAATCCGGGAGGCAGAGGTTGCAGTGAGCCGAGATTGCGCCACTGCACTCCAGCCTGGGTGACGGAGCAAGACTCCATCTCAAAAAAAAAAAAAAAAAAAAAGAAGAAGAAGAAGAACCTAGAAACCCCCTCATGACCTCTTCTATCATAACTCCCCTGCCGCTGCCACCAAGGAAAGCCCATTCTGGCTCCTAATACCTAAACTAGTTATTTCTATTTGAATCATAGAGTAAGTGACTGGGTGCACTGGGTGCTCATGCCTCTAATCCCAGCACTTTGGGAAGCTGAGGTAGGAGGATTACCCGAGCCCAAGAGTTCGAGACCAGCCCAGGCAATGTAGTGAGGCCCCATCTCTACAAAAAAAAAATATATATACAAAAATTAGCCAGGCATGGTCGTGCAAGCCTGTGGCCCTAGCTACTAGAGAGGCTGAGGTGGGAGGATCACTTGAGCCTGCGAGGCCAAGGCTGCAGTGAGCCGAGGTGTGACAGAGAGAAACCCTATCTCAAAAAAACAAACAAAGAACAACAACAAAAAAAACTGAATCATACAGAAAGCGTTCCTTTATGCCTGACTTCTTCTCTTTTTATGAGACAGCGTCTAGCTCTGTCACCCAGACTGGAGTGTGGTGGCACGATCACAGCTCGCTTCAGCCTCAACCTCAGCTATCCTCCCACCTCAGCTCCCCTAGCAGCTAGGACTACAGGCATGAGCCACTGCACCTGGCCTGTGCCTGACTTCTTTCATTCAACATTATGTTTAGGAGATTCAGCCATGTCTTTGCTTGTCCTTTTACTTCATTCTCATTCTTCCACAGTATTCCATTGTAAGAATGTATCATATATGGATGGGACTTCCAGAATGACTGAGTGAGGAAGCTCTGAAACACCCACCCACCCACACAAAGCCCTCATTCTTTTCTCATTAAAGTTTAAGACTTTTCAAAGTAAACACTTCTCAATTTGTTACATACTGTGTTAGTTTTTTCTTTTTTCTTTTTTTGAGACAGAATCTCACTCTGTCACCCATTATTCTACCTACTACTTATAATTTTGATCTATCTCCAGTTTTCAAATGGTTATTTTTTCTAACAGTTTTGCACAGTTTTGTTATAAATTTTTGTATTTTGTTATAAGTTTTGCTAAGTTTTGTATTTTTAGTAGAAATGGGGTTTCGCCATGTTGGCCAGGCTAGTCTCGAACACCTGACCTCAGGTGATCCACCCGCCTCAGCCTCCCACAGTGCTGGAATTAGAGGCATGAGCCACCGTGCCCTGCCAAGAGAAATTATTTTTAAAAGAACCAATAGAAATTCTGGATTTGAAAAGTGTAGTAACTAAAATGAAAATTTCCCTGGAGGGGCTTAAAAGCAAATTTGAGCTGACAAAATAAAGAATCGGCAATCTTGAGAATAGATCAGCAGAGGTTATACAAGCTGAATAATGGAGAGAAAAAAGACTGAAGAAAATGAACAGAGACTCAGAAGCCTGTGGCCCATCATCAAATGAACCAACATCCAGGTAACAGGACTCTGAGAAAGAGGGAAAAAATAGAGAAATGGGCAGAAAAAATATTCAAAGAAAAAAACGGCTGAAAAATTCCAAAATTTGATGAAAACATTAATCTACACATCCTAGAATCTGAATGAGCCAGAAGTAGGATAGAATCAAAGAGATCCACACATGAGCGCATTATAAATAAACTGTTGAAAAGAAAAAAAATAAAAACTTGAAAGCAGAAAAGAAAATCCATCATATACACAGAAATGACAATAAGATTAACACATGACTTTTGTCAAAAACAACGGAGAAAAACACAACAAACTAGGAATAGAAGGAAACTACCTAAGCATAGTTATGTACAGATTAAAACAAACCTGATAGTGAAAGACTGAAAGCTTGTTCTCTAAGACCGGGAACAAGTAAGGATGCCTGCTTTCACCACTTCTAATAACATAGTATTGGAATCCTAGCCAGAGCAATTAGGCAAGAAAGAGAAATAAAAGGCATCCATACTGACAATGAAGAAGTATAGCTAGAGTAGCTATACTAATATCAGACAAATAGATTTTAAGGCAAAATCTTTTACTTGAATTAAAAGAAGATGTAACAATTATAAACATATATGCATCTAGCAGCAGTACCCCCAAAATATATGAATCAGAAATTGACAGAATTGAATGGACAAATAGAATTGAAACAATAGGCCGGGCGCAGTGGCTCGTGTCTGTAATCCCAGCACTTTGGGATGCCGAGGCAGGTGGAACACCTGAGGTCAGGAGTTTGAGACCAGCCTGGCCAACACGGCTGCCTATAATTCCATCTACTGAAGAGGCTGAGGCAGGAGAATTGCTTGAACCTGGGAGGCAGAGGTTACAGTGAGCCGAGATCATGCCACTGCACTCCAGCCTGGGTGACAGAGCGAGACTTCATCTCAAAAAAAAAAGAAACAATAATTGTTGGAGACCTCAATACCCAATAATGAACAGAACTAGCTAGAAGATCAATAGTAGAAGACTTGAACAACATTGACAACTAGATCTGCTGGGCTCAGTGGCTCACACCTATAAGCCCAATACTTTGGGAGGTCGAGGCCAGAGGATGGCTTGAGCCCAAGAGTTTGAGACCAATCTGGACAACATAGTGAGACCCTATCTCTGCAAAAAGTTTAAAAATTAGCCAGACGTGGTGGTGTGTGCCTGTAGTCACAGCTACTCAGGGTGCTCAGGTGGGAGGATTGCTTGAGCCCAAGAGGTTGAAGCTGCAGTGAGCTATGATCTTGCCACTGCACTCCACACTCCAGCCTGGGCAGCAGAGAAAGATCCTGTCTTCAAAAAAAAAAAAAAAGTATATCTTACAGACATCTATAGAACACTCCACCCAACAATAGCAGAATCCACATTCTACTGAAAGGTGCATGAACAATTCTTTAGGATATACCATATGTTAAGCCATAAAACAAGCCTCAATAAATCTTAAAGGATTGAAATCATCCAAAGCATGTTTTCCAACCACAGATGAAAGAAATAACAGAAGGAAATTTCAGAAATCCACAAATACGTGAAAAATAAACTTCAAAATCCTAAATAGCCAGTGGGTAAAAAGAAATCACAGGGAAAATTAGAGACTTGAGATAAATGAAACAAAACACAACCCACCACAACTTATAGGATACAGCTACAGCTTCCTCATAAATGTCTATATTAAGAGAAAGACTTCAAATCAGTAACCCAAAATTCTGCCTTAAGAAATTAACTTTTTAAAAGAGCAAAATAAACCTAAAGCAAGCTGAAGGAATGAAATCATTTAGATTAAAGTTGAAATAAATGAAATAGAGAGTAGAAAAACAACAGGGAAAATTGATGAAGCCAAAGGTTGGTTCTCCGAAAATATCAACAAAACTGGCAAACCTTTAGCTAGATTTACCACAGATAAAAGAGAGAAGATACAAATTAACAAAATCAGGGCCAGGCGTGGTGGCTCACACCTGTAATCCCAGCACTTTGGGAGGCTGAAGTAGGCAGATCACCTGAGGTCGGATGTTCAAGACCAGCCTGACCAACATGGAGAAACCCTGTCTCTACTAAAAATACAAAATTAGCTGGGTGTGGTGGCGCATGCCTGTAATCTCAGCTACTCAGGAGGCTGAGGCAGGAGAATCACTTGAACCCAGGAGGCAGAGGTTGTGGTGAGCTGAGATCCCGCCATCGCACTCCAGCCTGGGAAACGAGTGAAACTTAGTCTCAAAAAAAAAAAAAAAAAAAAAAATCAGGAATGAGAGAGGAGGCATTAGTACCCACATTACAGAAAGATAAAGGACTATAATGGAATACTATGAACAATTCCATGACAACAAATTAAATAATGTAGATAAAATGTTTACACTCCTAGAAAGACACAAACTCACTAAAGAAGACATAGAAAATCTGAATAGATCTATTTACAAGTAAAGAGATTGGATTAATAATCAAAAAGTTTCCAGCCAGATGTGGTGGCTCATGCCTGTAATCCCAGCACTTTGTGGGGATGAGGCAAGTGGATCTCTTGAGCCCAGGGTTTCAAGACCAGCCTGGGCAACATGGCAAAATTTCATCTCTACAAATAATACAAAAATTAGCCTGGCATGGTGGCATGCACCTGCAGTCCCAGCTACTGGGAGGCTTAGGGGAGTGATCACCTGAGCCCAGGAGGTCAAGGCTACAGTGAGCCATGACCACACCACTGCACAGACAGAGTGAGACCTTGTCTCAAACAAAACAAAACAAAAAATTTCCCACAAAGAAGAGCCCAGGCGCAGATTTAACACCAGTCTTTCTCAAAACCTTCCAAAAATAGAAGAGGAAGGAATATTTCCTGACTCATTCTGTAAGGCCAATATTACGCTGATATCAAAACTACAAAAACACATCACACATACACATGAAAAGAAAACTAAAACCAGTATCTCTTATAAATATAAATGCTAAATTTCTCCAAAAAAAAAAAAATCCTCCAAGACCAAGTGGAATTTATCTCAAGAATATATGGTTGGTTTGACATATAAAAATCAATCAATACAATATACCATATCTGTAAAATAAAGGACAAAAACCACATGATCCTCAATAAACACAGAAAAAAAATTGACGGGTCAGGTGCAGTGGCTCACACCTGTAATCCCAGCACTTTGGGATGCCAAGTTGGGTGGGGATCGCTTGAGGTCCGCAGTTTGAGACCAGTCTGGCCAACATGGAGAAACCCCATCTCCACTAAAAATACAAAAATTAGCTGAGTGTAGTGGCATGCACCTGTAGTCCCAGCTAGTCGGGAGGCTGAGGCAGGAGAATCGATTGAACCTGGGAGGCAGAGGTTTCAGTGAGCCAAGATCGTGCCACTGCACTCCAGCCTGGGTGGCAGAGCAAGATTCTGCCTCAAAAAAAAAAAAAAAAAAAAAAAGAGAGAGAGAAATGAAAAAGAAAAAAAATGACAAAGTCCAACACCTTTCATGATTAAAAAAAAAAACTCAAAAACTAGGAATAGAAGGGATCTCAAGCTGATAAAAGGCATCTATGAAAAACTACTAACATCAGTCTTAGGGGTAAAAGACTGAATGATTTTCCCCTAATATCAGGAATAAAACGAGAATGTCTGCTTTGGCCATTTCTATTCAACATGTTGTTGGAGGTACTAACCAGGCAATTAGGCAACAAAAAAGGCAATCAGGTCAGAAAGGAAGAACTATTCTTATTTACAGATGATACCATCTTATACAAAGAAAATCCTAAAAGAACTACAATCAAAGCCTACTAAACAATGAAGGCAGTCCAGGTGCGGTGGCTCATGCCTGTAATCCCAGCACGTTGGGAGGCCAAGGTGGGCAAATCACTTGAGGTCAGGAGTTTGAGACCAGCCCGGCCAACATGGTGAAGCCCTGTCTCTACTAAAAATACGAAAATTAACTGGGCATGGTGGCAGGCACCTGTAATCCCAGCTACTTGGGAGGCTGAGGCAGGAGAATCACTTTAACTAACCCTGGATGCAGAGGTTGCAGTGAGCCGAGATTGCGCCACTGCACTCCAGCCTGGGTGACAAAGTTCTCAAAAAAAAAAAAACAGAAAAAAGGAAGCAAACAAACAAAAAACAACGAAGGAGTAGAACGAGGTTGCAGGCTAGAAGAACAATATTAAAAAATCAATGTGGCTGGGCTCGGTGGCTCACGCTTGTAATCCCAGCACTTTGGGAGGCTGAAGTGGGCAGATCACAAGGTCAGGAGTTCAAGACCATCCTGGCCAATATGGGGAAACCTCATCTCTACTAAAAATACAAAAATTAGCCAGGCATGGTGGCAGGCACCTGTAATCCCAGCTACTCGGGAAGCTGAGGCAGGAGAATTACTTGAACCCGAGAGGTGGAGGTTGCAGTGCACCGAGATCATGCCATCACTCTCCAGCCTGGGCAACAGAGCAAGACTCCATCTCAAAAAAAAAAATCAATTGTATTTATATATAATACTCATGAACAATAAAAAATACAATTAGGAAAATAATTCTATTCATAATAATATCGAAAAGTATAAAATACTTTGGGGCCGGGTGCAGTGGCTCACGCCAGCAATCCCAGCACTTTGGGAAGCCAAGGTGGGAGGATCACTTGAGGTCAGGAGTTCAAGACCAGCCTGGCCAACATGGTGAAACCCCACCTCTACTAAAAATACAAAAATTAGCCACATGTGGTAGCACGTACCTGTAATTCCAGCTACTCAGGAGGCTGAGGCATGAGAATTGCTTGAACCCACGAGGCAGAGGTTGAAGTGAGCTGAGATTGCACCATTGCACTCCAGCCTGGGTGACAGAGTGAGACTCTGTCTCAAAAAATAATAATAATAACTTCGGAATAAATTTAACAGACATGCAATATTGTTACACTGAAAATTACAAATCTTTGCTGAGAGAAATTAAAGAAGGTTTAAATAAATAGACATTCTCTACAAATCAGAAGACTCATTATTAATAAGGAATTTCTCTTCTATTTCATCTATACATCCAATTCAATTCTTCTCAAAATCCAAGCAGGCTTTTTCTTTTTTTTTTTTTTTTGCAAAAATTGACTAGCTGTTTCTAAAATTTATTTTAAAAGGCAAAGGGCCTAGAACAGCAAAAACAATTTTGAAAAAGAGTAACAAAGCTAGAAGACATAATTTCCCAATTTCAAAACTTACTATAAACCTACAGTAGTCAAGAGAGTGTGGCACTGAATAAGGATAGACATATAGATCAATGGAACAGAAGTGAAAGCCCAGAAATACACCCTTAACAACGATGCCAATTGATTTTCAACAGAGGAGCCAAGGCAATGCCACAGGAAAAAAATAGTCTTTTCAACAAATGATGATGGAACAATGGAATATCCATGTGCCAAAGAATAAAGTTAGATCCCTATATCACACTATAGGCAAAACTAAACTAAAAATGGATCAGAGAACTAAATATAGAGTTAAAATTATAAAATGCTTAGAAGAAAATTGTTGTGACTTTGGGTTAGGCAAAGATTTCATAGATATGACAGCAAAAGCACAATCCATAAAATTTTAAAAATTGATAAATTGGATTTCATCAAAATTAAAAGCTTTACAAGATACCATTAAGGAAATCTAAACATTGGAAGAATGTATTTGCAAATTATATGTCTGCTTAAAGACACGTATCCAAAATATATAGAATACTTACAACTCAATATCAATAAGTTAAATAATCCAATTTTAAAAGTAGATATAATAATTGAATATATATTTTGCCAAGGAAGATATATGAATGGTAATAAGCACATGATAAGATGTTCAATATTTTTATTCATTAGGGAACTACAAACCACAAGAGATACCATTTTATACCACAAGAACAGCTATAATTTTTTTTTAAAAGGACATAGTAACAAGAGTTTGTGAGGATGTGGAGAAACTAAAACCCTTATCAATTGATGATGGGAATGTAAAATGGTGCACCCAGTTTGGAAAACAGTTTGTCAGTCTCCTTAAAATTTAAACATAAATTTTCCATGTGACCTGTCAATTGCACACCCAGGAACATTTGTCCATGAGAAACGAAAATACATGTTCACACAAAGGCTTGTTATAGGAATGTTCATAGCAGCATTACTCTTAGTAGCCAAAAAATGGAAACCAAAATGTTCATCAGTTGAAATGTGGGATGTCCGTACAATGGAATACTATTCAGCCATTAAAAAGAATGAAGTGCTGGTACATGCTAAAACATAGATGAACATCAAAAACACTATACTAAGTGAAAGTAGCCACTCATAAAAAGCCACATATTGGATAATTCAATTTATTTGAAATGTCCGGAAAGGGCAAATCTGCAGAGATAACAATTAGATTAACAATAGTTGACTGGGGCTGGTTAGAAAAGGGAGTGACTGTTAATAGTCATGAGGGATCTTTCTTGAGTAACGGAATGTCCTAAAATTGAATTATGGTAATGATTGCACAACTCTGTAAATTTACTAAAAATCATTGAATTGTACACTTAAAAATAAAATGAAATAAAATAAAAAGACCTGACTAAAACAAAAATAGTTTAAAAAGATAAACTGGCTGGGCACGGTGGCTCACACCTGTAATCCCAGCACTTAGGGAGGCTGAGGCAGGCGGATCACAAGGTCAGGAGATCAAGACCATCCTGACTAACACGGTGAAACCCCATCTCTACTAAAAATACAAAAACTTAGCCAGGTGTGGTGGCACGCACCTGTAGTCCCAGCTACTTGGGAGACTGAGGCAGGAGAATTGCTTGAACCCGGGAGGCAGAGGTTGCAGTGAGCCGAGATTGCACCACTGCACTCCAGCCTGGGCGACAGAGCGAGACTCCATCTCGAAAAAAAAAAAAAGATAAACCACAAATATGTAAATAAACCAGTTTGTTTATTCATTCTACTGTTGATAGATATTCGAGTAGTTTCCAGTGTGGAGCTATTATAAATACTGTTACTGTGAACATTCTTGTATATGTCATGCAGTAAACATCTGTAAACTTTTTCATTGTCTTTTGGAGATGCGGTCTTGCTCTCTCACCCAGGCTGGAATGCAGTGGTGCAATCATAGCTCATTGTAATCACAAAGTCCTGAGTTGCCAGGACTACAGGCACATGCCACTGGGCTAACTTAAAAAAAAAAAAAATTGCAGAGATGAGGTCTTGCTATGTTGCCCAAGCTGATCTCTAACTCCTGGCCTAAATGGATGCTTTCACCTCAGCCTCCCAAAGGGGTGAGATTACAGGCATGAGCCACCATGCCTAGCCCATATGTACACATTTCTGTTGAGTGTATATCTAGGAGTAGAACATCTGAGTCATGAGTATGCATATATTCTGCTTTAGCAGATACTGCCAAAGACTTTTCCCAGGTTCTCTACCAATTTACATGTCCTTTGGCAGTATATGAAATTTCTACTTTCTCTATGCTATGATTTGAATGTGTCCCCCAAAGTTCATGTCCTGGAAAATTAATCCCCAAAGCAACAGTATTGAGAGGTGGGTCATTTAAGAGGTGATTAGAGATCATGAGGGCTCTGTCTTCATGAATAGATTAATGTCATTATGGCAGGAGTGATTTAGTTATCATTGGAGTTGGTTCATGATAAAAGGGTGAGTTCTACCTCCTTCCCCTTTCTCTCACATGAGCACTTCTGCCCTTTCACTTTCCACCATGGGATGATGCAGCTAGAAGGCCCAGGTCAGATGCAATTCCCTCGACCTTGGACTTCCCTGTCTCCAGAACTGTGTGAAAGAAATCTCTTGTTCTTTATAAGTTGCCAAGTCTTGGGTATTTTGTTATAGCAGCATGAAATGGACTAAGATACTCTACTTCCTTGCTGACATTTGGCATCTGTTCAGCCATTCTGCTGGGCGTGTAGTGGTTCCTTATTATGGTTGTGAAAGTGAACATTATTTTAAGTTTTTCTCTTTTGGTTTTTGGCTATTTGGGAATCCTCTTTGTGAAACGCTGATTCAAATATTTTTGCCCTTTTTTCCCCTTAAGTAGTCTGTTGTTTTCTTATTGATTTTTGTAGAAGTATTTTTTCTGGATAAGAAATTATTTTTTCCAAGCCAGTCACAATGGCTCTTGCCTGTAATCCCTTTGGGAGGCTGAGGTGAAAGAATCATGTGAGGCCAGGAGTTCAAGACCACTCTGAGCAACATAGCAAGACCCTGTCTACAAAAAAATAAAATGAAATGAAATTATTTTTTTCCACTCTTTGGCTTGACTTTTCACTTTCTTTCTTTTTTTTTTTTTGAGACGGACTCTTGCTCTGTCGCCCAAGCTGGAGTGCAGTGGTGCAATCTCAGCTCACTGCAAGCTCTGCCTTCCGGGTTCACGCCATTCGCCTGCCTCAGCCTCCCTAGTAGCTGGGACTACAGGCACCTGCCACCACGCCCGGCTAATTTTTTGTATTTTTAGTAGAGACGGGGTTTCACCATGTTGGTAAGGTTGGTCTTGATCTCTTGACCTTGTGATCTGCCCGCCTCGGCCTCCCAAAGTGCTGGGATTACAGGCGTGAGCTACCGCGCCTGGCCAACTTTTCACTTTCTTAACAATGTCTTTTGATAAGCATAAGTTTTAGTTTTAATGTAGTCTAACTTATCCTTTTTTTTTTCCTTTATGGTTTTAGTGGTTTTTTGTTTGTCTTTTGTTTTTTATTTTTTTATTTTTATTTTTTTTTTAGACAGTCTCACTCTGTCTCCCAGGCTGGGGTACAGGGGCACAATCTCAGCTCACTGCAGCCTCAGCCTCCTGGGTTCAAGTGATTCTCCCACCTCAGCCTCCTGAGTAGCTGAGACTATGGGCACATGCCACCATGCCTGGTTAATTTTTGTATTTTTAGGAGAGACAGGGTTTCGCCATGTTGCCCAGGCTGGTCTTAAACTCCTGGCCTCAAGTGATCCTCCCATCTTGGCCTCCCAAAATGCTGGTATTACAGGCATGAGCTGGATTTTAGTGTTTTGTTTGTTTGTTTTTTGAGACGGAGTCTCACTCTGTCACCCAGGCTGGAGTGCAGTGGTGTGATCTCAGCTCACTGCAACCTCTGCCTTCTGGGTTCAGGCAATTCTCCTGCCTTAGCCTCCTGAGTAGCTGGGATTACAGGCACCCGCCACCATGCCCAGCTAATTTTTGTATTTTAGTAGAGATGGGGTTTTACCATGTTGACCAGGCTGGTTTCGAACTCCTGACCTCAAGTGATCCATCCGCCTCAGCCTCCCAAAGTGCTGGGATTACAGGCATGAGCCACCACCCCCGGCCAGTTTTAGGGTTTTTTGATGTACCATTTAAAAAATATTTGCCTATTTCAAGGCCACAATGATATTTTCCTGTTTTCTTCTGAAATATTTATTGTTTTACCTTTCACATTTAGATCGACAATAAATCTGACGTTGATTTTGTATATACTGTAAAGTAAGGGGTCAACATTTATATTTTTCTATTTGGGTAACTGATTGATGCAACACCACTTTTTAAAAAAGCACTGCAGATTTATAGTAAGTCTTGAATTTGGGGAAGTTCTCCAACTTTGTTTGTTCATTTATTTATTTTATTTTTTTATTTTTATTTTTATTTTTTTTTTGAGACGGAGTCTCGCTGTGTCGCCCAGGCTGGAGTGCAGTGGCATGATCTCGGCTCACTGCAATCTCCGCCACCTGGGTTCATGCCATTCTCCTGCCTCAGCCTCCCAAGTAGCTGGGACTACAGGCGTCCACCACCACGCCCGGCTAATTTTTTTTGTATTTTTAGTAGAGACAGGGTTTCACCGTGTTAGCCAGGATGGTCTCAATCTCCTGACCTGGTGATCCACCCACCTCAGCCTCCCAAAGTGCTGGGATTACAGGCGTGAGTCACTGCGCCTGGCCGTTCTTTTATTCTTAGTTTAATTAATTAATTAATTAATTTTTATTTAATTAATTTAAAATTTATTTTTTATTTATGTATTTATTTATTTTGAGATGGGGTGTCTCTCTATCTCCCAAGCTGGAGTGCAGTGACACAATCATCACTCACGACAGCCTTGACCTCCTGGGCTCAAGGGATCCTCCCACCTCGACCTCCTGAGTAGCTGGGACCACAGGCATGCACCACCACACTTGGCTAATTTTTTAAATTATTTATAGAAATGAGGTGTCGCTACGTTGCCCAGGCTGGCCTTGAACTCTTGGCCTTAAGCCATCTTCCCGCCTTAGCCTCTCAAAGTGCTGGGATTACAGGCAAGAGCCACTGTGCCCAGCCCCAACTTTGTTCTTATTCTTCAGGATTACTTTGGCCATTCCTGGTTTTCTGCTTCTACATATAAATTCTAGAATGAGCTTGCAGTGAAAATCATTCTGAGATTTTACATTAAGTCTATAGATCAATTGGAAGAAATCAGAAAAATTCATTATGAGTCTTCCAATCTATGGTCTTGGTATGTCTCTCCATTTATTTAGCTATCTTTAACTTTTTTGGAAAATTTCTTTTTAGTTTTCAGTGTACAGGTCTTGCATGTCTTTCATTGTAATAATTTCTAGTTTTTTTTGGAGGAAGGCAAAAAGATATATATATTTAGAGTTAGCCAGCTGGACTCAGTTTAGATGATCCCAACTTTGTTGGCAACATCCAAAGCATCATCATCAGAAGCCAGTCGAACATGTGCCTTCTTCTCTCCGTCAGGCTGAATCAGAGTGATGACCTTGGCCACATCAGTGTCATAGAGCTTCTTCATAGCCTGTTTGATCTGGTGCTTGCTGGCTTTAACATCCACAATGAACACAAGTGTGTTGTCTTCTATCGTTTTTTGTTTTTTTTTTTTGAGACGGATTCTCATTCTGTCCCAGACTGGAGTGCAGTGGCACGATCCCGGCTCACTGCAACCTCCGCCTCCCCAGGGTTCAAGCGATTCTCCTGCCTCTGCCTCCCAAGTAGCTGGGACTACAGGCACATGCCACCACACCCAGCTAATTTTTCTATTTTTAGTAGCGACGGGGTTTCACCATGTTGGCCAGGATGGTCTCAATCGCTTGACCTCGTGATCCGCCCACCTCAGCCTCCCATAGTGCTGGGATTACAGGCATGAGCCAACGCGCCCAGACATTGTCTTTTATCTTCTTCATGGCAAACTTAGTAGCCAGTAGAAACTTGATGATAACGTAGTGTGGTCGAGCTTGTTTCTCCTGGGGTGCTCTTCCGAGGATATCTGGGCTGTCTCTGGAGTCGCAGCGTCTTGGCCACGGGAAGGTGGGTGATGTGCGGATCTTCTTTTTTTTGTGGTTGTGGACACCTTTCAGCACTGCCTTCTTGGCCTTCAAATACTTCGATTTGGCTTCAGCTTTAGGGGGGCAGGAGCTTCCTTCTTTGCCTTTGGTGCCATCTTGTGAAAAGGGTCTATTTCGAGATTTTTCATCATTTATTCTATCATATAGCATTTTAAGTTTTTAGTTAAAATGTTTCTTTTTTTTTTTTTTTTGAGACAAAGTCTCGCTCTTGTCCCCCAGTCTGGAGTGCAATGTCGCGATCTCGGCTCACTGCAACCTCCGCCTCCCAGATTCAAGTGATTCTCCTGCCTCAGCCTCCCGAGTACCTGGGATTACAGGTGCACACCACCATACCCAGCTAATTTTTTGTATTTTAAGTAGAGATGGGGTTTCACCATGTTGGCCAGGCTGGTCTCGAACTCCTGAACTCAGGTGATCCACCCATTCACCATGTTGGCCAGGCTGGTCTCGAACTCCTGAACTCAGGTGATCCACCCATCTCGGCCTCCCAAAGTGCTAGGATTACAGGCGTGAGACACCGTGTCCTGCCAATTGTTTCATTTTTTAATGCAAATGTCTATATATGTTGCTTATTTATAAAAATATAATTAACTTTCAAAGATTAACCTTGGATGCAGCAGCCATTCCAAATTCACTTATTTTTGTTTGTTTGTTTTCTTTCTTTTGCAACCAAGATCAGCTTCTGCACAGATTCACTTATTGATTCCAGTAGCTTGTCTGTAGACTTATTGGAAATTCTCTGTACCTAATCATGTCATGTAAATAATGATAGTTTGGAGCTGAGCGTGGTGGCTTGCATTTTGGGAGGCCAAGGCGGGAGAAACTCTTGAGCCCAGTTCAAGATCAGCCTGTAGTCCCAGCTACTTCGAAGGCTGAGGTAGGAGGATCGCTTGAGCCCAGAAGTTTGAAGCTGTGGTGAGCCATGACTGCACCGCTGCACTCCATCCTGGGTGGCAGAGCAAGACTCTGTCTCTAATAATAATAATAAATTTTACTTCCTCCCCAATCCTTATGACTTTTATTTCTTTTCCTTGACTTATTGCACTGGCTTCCACCTCTAGTGCAATGTTAAAGAGAACTGGTGAGAGTGGTCCAAGTCACTTGTAGAGAACACTTAGAACAGTTTGTTCAGTATACTATCATATATGTAGGAAAAGAAGGACAGGGGTTACATGTACATATAGGCTTACAATACTAGAAACCAGTAACCCATCACCAAGGCCACAACCAATTGGACTAGGGGTTATAGCTGGTACCAACAGTACTCACCCAGACCTCCCAGTGGCCAATGTAACGGGCTGGTTTGGGAACTCAATCAGTAGGATTCATCTGGAATGGAGTGATAACCTGTCTCATCAGATTTGGAGACCCACAGAGCAGAATCACAGTTTCTCACACCAGGAAGAGGTGCTTAGCTGGGATACAGGAAGGGGAGCTTTCACCACTGTTGGCAAAGGAAGATGGCCCAGAGAAAAGATTCTCTGTCTGACTATGTTTTCTGGGCATTTCATGATCTTGCTTTCCTATTGCTTCCTCGAGGGACTTTTCATCAGCATCTCAAAAACTCTCAAATCCATAAATCACCATAAAAACCATTGTTGAAAAAAACTGGCAAAAGTCCTTACCTCTGGAGAGGGTAACTAGAGGTCAGGGACAGAGAGGGAGGCTTACATTTCACTGTTATATCATGCCCATGTAAGGTTGATTGAAAAGTAAATTTAGTATTTATGTTATAATACATAAATAAATTAGATATTAAATCATTACAAGGTGGAAAAGACAATCGTTGGGAAGGCACTCCTCTGGAAGAATGTGTTAGGGTTGCCAGCCCCTCTAACCCACCGCTGCTGTGCTTCTTTTTTTTTTTTTTTAAGTTCTGGGATACATGTGCAGAATGTGCAGGTTTGTTACACAGGTATACATGTGCCATAGTGGTTTGCTGCCCTTATCAACCTGTCATCTTGGTTTTAAGCCCTGCATGCATTAGGTATTTGTCCTAATGCTATCCCTCCCCTTGCCCCCACCCCCTGACAGGCCCCAGTGGGTGATGTTCCCCTCCCTGTGTCCATGTGTTCTCATTGTTCAACTCCCACTTATGAGTGAGAACATGTGGTGTTTGGTTTTCTGTTCCTGTGTTAGTTTACTGAGGATGATGGCTTCTAGCTTCATCCATGTTCCTGAAAATGACATGATCTCATTCTTTTTTATGGCTGCATAGTATTCCATGGTGTATATGTGCCCCATTTTCTTTATCCAGTCTATCAACTGGGAATATACCCAAAGGATTATAAATCATTCTACTATAGATACACATGCACACATATGTTTATTGCAGCACTATTTACAATAGCAAATTTTTTTTTTTTTTTTGAGATAGAGTCTTGCTCTGTTACCCAAGCTGGAGTGCAGTGGCCCGGTCTCGGCTCACTGCAATCTCCACCTCCCAGGTTCAAGTGATTCTCCTGCCTCAGCCTCCTGAGTAGCTGGAATTATAGGCACCCACCACCATGCCCAGCAAATTTTTGCATTTCTAATAGAGACAGGGTTTCGCCAGTTGTCTAGGCCAGTCTCAAACTCCTGACCTCAGGTGATCCGCCCACCTTGGCCTCCCAAAGTGCTGAGATTACAGGCGTGAGTCACCACACCCGGCCCCCGCTGTGCTTCTGACATGGGGAAAGGAATGGCACAGAAGCCAAGACCCCATCCCCCGCCCACCCCAGGAAAGGCAGAAACTGGAGCCATCCACAGGGAAGTACTTGAGGAAGTGGGAGCTGTGGCTGACCTAAGGAGAATGTAGTAGCAGCCACTACAAAAAAAGATGCAGACCCAGAGAGCAGCTGGGTCACAAAGATGGCAGAGTGCCGGCTGCAGGAGGGACAGAGGACCCCCAAACCAGGGCAGGAGGCTGAGCTGCTCAAGGAGTCCTGAGCGCCACTCTGCCCTCCCCTGCTATTCCCAGCCCCGATATTCCCTGCTATTCTGGGTATTCTGCGTCCCTGCCTGGGAGGCCCATGCAAATTCTTTCTGTGTTACAGATGCGTGTAAATCTGTGACCTCCCTCTCTGGTGGACCTGTCCTTCCAGAGCACTGAGGCAAGAGGGCCCCTGCAGGGAGCGGGGGTGTCTCTCTGCTCCATCTGGGGCAGCCCCCCTGCCTCAACTCCCATTTTCCTAGAGAATCCGCTTCCCTCTTGTCCTAACTCTAGGGCTGGATCCCAATCCCGCAGCTGGGAATTTTCCAAAAGCTTCACGAGCCCTTTTTCCCCGATTGCCCTTTCTCCATACCACCCTTCAGGGGTCTTCAACACTGAGTGAGGTTGTGAGAAGGGTTTCTTGGAGCCCCAAAATTGCAAAATGGAACTGAGTGCAGAGGTAAGAGCACAGAAGGAGAATCCAGATCTAGTTCTGGACCACGCTGAACCCGAATACAGTGTTCGAAATAGCAATTAATAACTATGTGCCTATCTCTCTTTAGGTCTTTTATGTGGATTAATTTATTTAATTATCACAAAAATCTTTTGAGGTAGGTACTATTTTTCTCTCCATTTTACAAAGAAGGGAACTGAGGCTGGGCGCGATGGCTCACGCCTATAATCCCAGCACTTTGGGAGGCCGAGGCTGGTGGATTGCTTGAGGTCAGGAGTTCGAGACCAGCCTGGTCAACATGGCGAGACCCCGTGTCTACAAAATATACAAAAAAATTTAGCGGGGCGTGGTGGCGCGTGCCTGTAGCCTCAGCTACTCGAGAGGCTGAGGCATGAGAATTGCTTGAGCCTGGGAGGTGGAGGTTGCAGTGAGCCGAGACCACGCCATTGCACTTCAACCTGGGTGACAGAGTGAGACTCTGTCTCAAAAACAAACAGACAAAAAACAGAGAAGGAAACTGAGGCACCAAGAGGTTAGAATGCTTGCCAAGGTGCACAGGTATGGGTGATAGAGCCAGGATTCAAACTTAACTAGTCTGATTCCAACATCCACGTTCTCGACTCATACATTTCACTGCTCCTCACAGGCCCTGGGCAAAGCGCCCACCTCTGAGCCTCAGCTCATACTGTTCCCTCCTACAGGAATGTCCTTCTCCACCTGGCAAAATGCATCTTTCCAGACCCCAGTCTGAGAGCCCTGATAAGTCCCCAGCACATGCACACACACCAGACAGAATTTCATGGTGTCCTCCTCTGGGCCACTGGGCAGCCACTTCCCTCCAGCACAGAGTGGACATGCCATGCAGCCTTTGCCCAGACTGGGCCTCGCCCCCTGCTGAGCCAGGAGCACTTCCCAGCAGGCCCTGGGCCTGGCCCATCACACTGTCCTCAGCCTCCAGCACACAGCAGCCTTGGCCAGTGCCATTCCGTGTTCCAGATAGGACTGGCCTCCGCCTCTGACTTTCTGTGGGACTTTGGGTAAACCACTGCCTCTCTGTGGCTTCAGTTTCCCCATATCTAGGGATCCCAGGATTGAGATTTTTAAAATTTTTTTCTGATTGTTCCTCAGCTGCTGAGAGCTCTATGTCTCCCTGCCAGAGAAATCACCTGGGAACTTTCCTCTCAGACCACGCTGTGGAGAGAAACCAAGGAGCTGCCGGGGGGGCCAGTGGGACTTTCTGGGTTCCCAGCTGGACTTGGACTTTTCTAGAGGAACATCTGAGTCACCTTCCTGTCTGAGGAAGGAGTTTGGCCGCTCTGTTTTGGATGATGAAAGGCCAGGAAAGGGCCTCTGTCCAAACATCCACTCTTCCCAC
This sequence comes from Symphalangus syndactylus, assembly GCF_028878055.3. Taxonomy (NCBI): domain Eukaryota; kingdom Metazoa; phylum Chordata; class Mammalia; order Primates; family Hylobatidae; genus Symphalangus; species Symphalangus syndactylus. The sequence continues at coordinate 36,475,737 of NC_072433.2, forward strand.
CCAGACCTGATGATGACCCTCCGGTGCCAATACCCCATTGATAATCATAATCGGAAGTATAATTTATACACTACCTTCCCCTATACTCATTCACAGTGCCCTGCAGTTCCCAAGTCAAGGAGACATAGCTGTGGGATAGCTAGGACTAGGCTGGGTCAGACCAGAGCTCCAGTGCCAGGGCTGCTGCTCCTTCACCTCTCCATGCTTCAGTTTCCTCGTCTGTAAAATGGGACAAGGGCACCCGTTTTCTTAGGTTGCTATGAAGAATACAGGTGCAAACTGCACAGTGCCTGGTGCCTAGCTATTGCTCAACACTCTGGAGGGACCAATGGTCTAAGCCAGGTAGGTGCTGGCCAACACCTGACTCCGACCATTATACAGATGAGAAGATTCCCCTGAGCAACTTGGGAGCAAACAGAAGGTGTTCTATTCATCTCCATGTCACCAGCATCTAGCACATGATAAATATCCAAAAAGCCTAAGAAACGTTCCACTTCCCACTCGGCCCCAGTAGCTGTGTGTCTTTGGGCAATCTGCCTTCCTTCTCTGGGCCCAGCCTTTTCGGGATGCTTAAGCTCACACTTTAATATCTAGGTGCAAGGGAGCAGTGGATTACATTAGGAACTCTGCAGTTGGCAGACCTGGCCTGGTATAATTTCTGCCTTCAACACTAACTGTGTGATATAAGGGAAGAAGGGAAGTTCTTTTACCTCTTTAAGCCTCAGGATTTTTGTGTGTGTGTGTGTGGTTTGTTGTTGTTGTTGTTGTTGTTTAGAGACAAGGTCTCACCATTTTGCCCAGGCTGGTCTCGAACTCTTGACTTCAAGTGATCTGCCCACCTTGGCCTCCCAAAGTGCTGGAATTACAGGCATGAGCCAGCCTCGGTTTCCTTATTCATAAAAAAAAAAATTCCCCCTACCTCTCAATATTGTTTTGAGACTTCAACACATGAAAAGTACTGGACACAGCCCCGGAACATCTTAAATGCTCAATTAACTAAAGATGATTTAAGGGCGAGAAGAGGAAGTTGGGGGGTTGGCTGAAATGGTTATAAACCATGTTGTGGGAACCCAGAAGAGAGAGCAACAAATTCCAGCTGGGGAGATGTAGAGAGAGGAGGCGACCCACCGGAGGCCACACAGTTATTGTGGCAGAGCTGGAGGGAGTTCCACAGACCAGACCCCTGTTTGGGCTGGAAGGCAGCCATCTCTGAGGGAGCGAGGCACTGGTTTCCTGTCTTCCTTCTGAGAATCAGAGGCACCTAAGACAAACAAACAAATAAATCTTGGCCTAAGTTCCATTTCACTCAGTGAAGGAGCCTTGTAAAAGCATGTGTCTGAGCAGGAAAAGTTTATCCCACCCATTTCACCTTCAACTTGAAGAAGGAGCCCTGAACCGTGATTCAAGCCTGGGTTCTAGACCTCTCTGGGCCTCAGTTTCCCCTTCTGTAAAATGACCAGATTTTATAGGCATTTCTGTGCTCTTGCAAACAACCACCAAGATACATTGTTAAGTGGAGGAGGAAAAAGAACAAGGCCAGTATGCATAGAAGATGACAGTTTAAGGAGAAGGGTGGGGGAAGGTGGGAATGCCTGTATACATCAGCTTGTATATGCAGAAAATTTCCTGGAGGGCTACATGAGGAACCAGTACCGCAGGGCTTGCCTCTGGGGAAGGAAGCAGGAGTCAGGGGTGGAAGGAAAGTTTTCATCTGTTTATTCTTACTTTGCACCTTTTGAAAGTTAAATTATGTAAATGTAATCTCTGTGGGGGGGATATATATACACACACATATATACATATATATATATGCACAGTAAAAAATAGAAAAGTATTGAAATCCAGCACTTTGGTATTTTTAAAAAGTTATATAACATTGACTGCAGTTTTGGTTTCCTTTTAATACACTGAGATTCCAAGAAGAAAACCCCCAAAAGGCAGGATCTCCGGTCAGAGACCTAATGCCTGCAGGAGGAGGAAGTGGGGGCAGAAACAGGGAAAAGAGATATACAAGGTTAGAAAATTCAAACCTTATTATTAAAGGTACAGAAAAGGAAAGTGAAAGCCTTTGCCTTCCTCCCCAGAGGCAAGGTAATCAGAGGAAATCTCTAACAGCTTTTTGTGATTCATCTGGGACATGGGAGAATTAAAAGTCAATAAATAAAAAGAAAGAAAAAGAAACCGACATTCTGAAAGCTAAGTTTCCATTTGATTTAATCTCATGTCTGGTAGGAGCTGTTTCTTGCAGGTGATTTTGTCCTGTTTGTCCAGTCACTGGGTGGGGTTCCATTCTCCTTGGTCAGGTATACAAGCTGGCAGGCCTCCTGGAAGCAGCATCCCTATCTTCTCAAAGTTAGGCAATGACATTCAGAGCTGGCTCCTGGGGAGGGGGAGGCCATCCAGAGCCTACCCAGCCTCACACCCTATCCCCTGGCAAACAACCTCAAGCCCTGACTCTGGTCCTCCCTCTCCAGAACCACAGGCATCTCCCCAGCTGGGCTGAGAAATGTGTCCAGGGGTTCCAGGACACCAGCACCTTTTCCCAGCTTCTTTTTTATTATAAAAATAACACATGCTCTTGGTAAGAAATTCCAAGAGCACAGAAGAGCAGGAGCCCCCTTCTCATTCCCTTTCCTCAGGATGAACTGAGCCATCAGGGTTCTTGGCGTCCTGGTCAGCCCCAGGAGATCATAAGGGTAATGATGCCCATTTTATAGATGAGGAAACTGAGGCATGGAGAGGGGGAGAAACCATTGAGGCCATGTGCTGAAAAGTGGCAAAGGTGGGATTTGAATATGGCTCTTCTGCTCCCAAGTCTAGAACTTTCCACAAGTCTACCAGGAGTACAGCTCTGATCAGCTCAATTCCAAGTTCATAGTGCTTCTTTGCCCCATCCTTATCACTCCTCATCCCCACCACACAAACATATACATGCATACACACACACACACACACATACACATACACACACACATACATACACATACACATACACACACATACACACACATGCATACACATGCATACTCACATATACACGCACATGCACACAGACATACACATATACATATACACATACACACATTACACACATACACACATATATACATATATATACATATGCACCCACATACACACAAAACCCCACAGTGACTAACCCAGCTGCATGAAAATGCCTCCACACTCATATATACACTCACCCAGCCCAGTGCCCTCATCCCCATAGACTATTTCTGAACCAACATATACACTTGCACACACTTAATCACACATGTGCAATGTACAAAAACACACTTCAGACACTCACACGTGTTCTCACTTCCAGAGACACAAAGACACACTTCTACACACCATAGACATAGACGCTGGCACACACCCATGCCCACCAGCCTCCCCTCATACCCTCTGTCAGAGCCCACCCCTCAGAGACGCCACATCCATCTCGTGGCCAAGCCATCACCGCCAAAGTCATGTCCTCTTCTGCCTGATCAAGCCCTAGTTGTGGTCTTCTAGGTACACTATTGTGCCAGCCAGATGCCACCTGTCCCCCAGTCAAAGCTGGGCCCCTCCCTCAATGCCCTTGCCCTTCTGCCCAAGATTCCAAGGCAGCAGAATTCTTTTTATTTTATGTATTTATTTTTGAGAAAGAGTTTTACTCTGTCGCCCAGGCTGGAGTGCAGTGGCATGATCTCGGCTCACTGCAACCTCCACCTCCGGGGCTCAAGCGATCCTCCTGCCTCAGCCTCCCAAGTAACTGGGACTACAGGCATGTGCCACCATGCCCAGCTAATCTTTGTATTTTTTGTAGAGACGAGGTTTCACCATGTTGGCCAGGCTGGTCTTAAACTCCTAATCTCAGGTGATCTGCCTGTAAGCTAGCAGAATTTTTGGTTTTTTTTTTTTTTTTTTTTGAGACGGAGTTTCACTTTTATTGCCCAGGCTGGAGTGCAATGGCATGATCTCGGCTCACCACAACCTCTGCTTCCCAGGTTCAAGCGATTCTCCTGCCTCAGCCTCCGGAGTAGCTGGGATTACAGGCATGCGCCACCACGCCCAGATAATTTTTTGTAATTTTAATAGAGACAGGGTTTCTCCATGTTGGTCAGGCTAATCTTGAACTGTTGACCTCGGGTGATCTGACCGCCTCAGCCTCCCAAAGTGCTGGGATTACAGGCATGCGCCACCACACCTGGCCAAGCTAGCAGGAATCTAGGGCTTCCTGTCCTCACCTCTCCCACCCACATGGCACTAGTGCCTTGAAGACATTTGATGAAGAACCTCACAGTTCACCACTCCTGCCTCCTGAGGTGTGCACAGATAGCTTGAAAGGGACCATCTGTTCCTGAGGATCTGCACTCACCCTCGCTCCAGACCCTCTTCATCTTCTCTGAACGTTTCCAGATCCCTTACCTCAGTTTTCCCTAACAGTTCTCAGAGGATGGGGACCTGAACATTCAGTCATGGCTCCATTTGGCTCACCTGTAAATGTGATTCCTGAACACTCCAGAGACAACTAGGAACTTCATGAAAACACACAGTCCTGCCCCCAGACCCACGTGGGGTCTCTGGGGCTGGCACAGGGTGGTCACTCAATCTGATGGCCAAGAGGTCAATTGAAGAGCTGGGCAGGTGGAGAGAGGAACACCTTTCTCTTCCATAGTCAGACATAAACCAGGAGAGAACTGGATCCCCAAAATGTAATCTTAAGGACTTAAGCACAAGTACTGAGGGCCCTAGTTGGGGTGCTGTGAATATATGGGGGAAACATCCTGAACTGGGGATTTATTGGGGGATTTATTCATTTGTTCTTTCAATTAATAAATACTTCCTACAAGGAGACTGGCCTCAGTGACTGTAATCCCAGCACTTTTGGAAGCAAAGGCAGGAGGATCACTTGAGTCCAGAAATTTGAGGCCAGCCTGGGCAACATAGTGAGACCCTGTCTCTACAAAAAATACGAAAGTTATCCAGGCGTGGTGGTGCATGCCTGAAGTCCCAGCTACTCAGGAGGCTGAGGTGGGAGGATCATTTGATCCTAGAAGGTCGAGGCTGCATTGAGCCATGATTGAGCCACTGCACTCCAGCCTGGGTGACAGAGCAAGACCCTGTCTCAAAAACAAAAACAGTTCCTACAAGGAAGCAGGCACCAAGATCTGTGGGGATTGAAGAGTCCCAGTTCACATGAATGTAGGGTCTGGTGGGGACACACGTAACCTAAGACTCTCCTCTCTCTCTCTCTCTCTGTCTGTTTCTCTCTCTCTCTCTCTCTCTCTCTGTCTGTTTCTCTCTCTCTCTCTCTCTCTCTCTCTCTCTCTCACACACACACACACACACACACCATGCCAAAGGTTCTGGTGCAGACAGGGGAGCAGACCCAGGCTGGAGGTCAGGAAAGGCTCCCCGGGGAGGGAACCAGAGGAGAGCTGAGGGCAGGTGAAGGTGTTGAGCTCCTTCAGCAACTCGGAAACTTTTTCAGACCACCTGACCTAGAAAAATTTTGCATCAGACTCTCTCATTTTTATGAGGAACTTGATAAACGAAGAAACTTGCTCTATATATCTGCTGAAACCTTTGGAGAACAAAGGAGGCATCAGTAATGCTCTTTTTTTAGAATGAAAAATAATTTTCATGGCTCTTTTTCCTTTCACATTGCAAAAGCAGTGCATTTTGGGAAACATGACTCCCCCAGCCCCTACCCTCCCTCACCCTGCCCAGCATGTCTCTGGCTGGGGAACAGGGCACCTGACTTGCACCACCCCGTCATGACCTCCTGGGACTCCGAGAGTCCACCCGTTGCCTGTCCAGGCACCTCCCCTCGGCAGACCCACCTGTGCCCCTGCTGGCACATCCTCTGTTGAGGTCCCCAGGACAAAGGACATAGGATGGTCTTCTAGGATCTGAGTCCCAGCAACCATAGAGAAAGACTGCAACAAACAGGCCTGGAGAAAACAGCGTTAGGCATATCAAAATCCAGAGGGAAACGGGGAGTTATTTGAAGATAAAGAATTTCCAGAGGAAATGTCAAAACTCTGAGTGGCTTCACGCAGGTGGAAAAGGGCTGTAGCTGCTGGTTCCTGCCCTTCCCCAGGGTTGTGGTCCCCATTTCCCTCCTTGGAAGCCCCACTTGGATGGGTTTGCATCTCGGATATGGCCTGCAACACTGGGTCCAAGCAGTTTAGGGGCTAGCTCTGACTCTGGAAGGCTGGAGAAATGGCTGCACCGGCTCTGGGCTCTCACGATGCACACAGGGCCAGGAGCAGTGGCTCATGCTTGTAATCTCAACACTTTGGGAAGCCAAGGCAGGAGGATTGCTTGAGGCCAGGAGTTTAAGACCAGCCTGGGCAATGTAGACCTTGTCCCTAAAAAAAAAAAAAAAGTTGTTGTTGTTGTTTTAATTAGCGGGACATAGTGGCCAAACACCTGTAGCCCCAGCTTACTCAGGAAGCTGAGGCAGCAGGATCTCTTGAGCTCAGGAGTTTGAGGCTGCAGCGAGCCAAGATTGTACAATTGCACTCCAGCCTAGGTGATAGTGCAAGACCTTTCTCTAAAATATAAATAAGGCTGGGCCTGGTGGCTCATGCCTGTAATGCCAGCACTTTGGGAGGCCGAGGCAGGTGGATCACTTGAGGCCAAGAGTTCAAGACGAGCCTGACCAACATGGTGAAACCCCGTCTCTACTAAAAATACAAAAATTAGCCAGGCGTAGTAGTGTGCGCTTGTAATCCCAGCTACTCAGGAAGCAGATAGGAGAATCTCTTGAACCCAGGAAATGGAGACTGCAGCGAGCTGAGATCATACCGCTGCACTCCAGTCTGGGCAACAGAGCGAGGCTCCATCTTAAAAATAAATAAATAAAATAAAAATAAATAATGATTTTAAAATGATGCCCATAGAAAACGTGTAGTGATTAAAAGGAAAATGGAATATTTGTCCCTCTTTACTGCACTTTCCCCAGGACCCCTGGCTTTCCTGGAGAAATTGATGCCCCATCTCAACTGGACTCCATACCATCCTCGGTTCTCCTGAGACCCATCTTCTCTCAGTCCCACCCCTAGGCCTTTGCTCATGATGGGCTCCATGGAATGCCTTCCCCTTCCTCTCAGCCCGTATAGATCAGACCGGTCCTTCTCTGCCCACCTTCCCCAGCACATCTCCTCCTCTTTGGCATCCCTGGAGTTCTTTCTCTTCCACTAAGTCTGCATCATTTAATCAGGCAGGATCTGATCTCTTGTTTCCTGATGTTTTGCAGAGGAGCTATCTAAGCTAGCACTGCCCAATGGAAATATGACACAAGCCACATAGGAAATTCAATTGCTTTTTCTTATTCTTTTTCCTTTTTTTAAAAAAAAATACAGAGTCTCGCTGTGTCGCCAAGACTACAGTGCAATGGCACAATCTCAGCTCACTGCAACCTCCGCCTCCCAGGTTCAAGCGATTCTCCTGTCTCAGCCTCCTGAGTAGCTGGGAATAAAGGCATGTGCCACCACACCCAGCTACTTTTTTTGTATTTTTGGTAGAGATGGGGTTTCACCATGTTGGCCAGGCTGGTCTTGAACTCCTGACCTCAAGTGATCCACCTGCCTCAGCCTCCCAAAGTGCTGGGGTTACAGGCATGAGCCACCGCACCCAGCCAGAAATTAAATTTTTCTAGTAGGAGCATTGAAAAAGTAAATAGAAACAGTGGAAATTCATTTTAATAATATATTTTTATTTAACCCAACATGGCCAAAGTATAATTACATTGCAAATTAATAATAAAACAGTTGATATGTTTGTTTTCATACTGTCTTTGAAACCTACTTTGTATTTTACACTTATGATCCCTCTCAATTCAGACTGGCCACATTTCTTTTTTTATTTTATTTTATATTATATTGTTTACTTTTTTTTTTTTTTTGAGATGGAGTCTCACTCTATCGTCCAGGCTGGAGTCCAGTGGCGTGATCTAAGCTTACTGCAACCTCTGGCTCCCGGATTCAAGCAATTCTCCTGCCTCACCCTCCTGAGTAGCTAGGATTACAGGTGTACACCACCATGCCCAGCTAATTTCTGTATTTTTAGTGGAGATGGGGTTTTGCCATGTTGGCCAACTGGTCTCGAACTCCTGACCTCAAGTGATCTGCCTGCCTCGGCCTCCCGAAGCGCTAGGATTACAGGCGTGAGCCACTACATCTGGCCTGGACTGGCCACATTTCATATGCTCAAGAGCCAGTGAATGACTACTGTGTGGGCGGGTACAGGTCCAGGCTGTATTTGTCTTTGGGTTACATGTGACAGAGGTTCACATTAAACTGGCATAAGTGAAAAAGGGCATTGGCTCATGAAACTGACAAGAACAAAAGGGATAGATAAATTGAGGGACAGCTAGCTCCAGGTGTTCCAATGGCGTCAATGTCATCAGAGAGCTGACATTGTATATTTTCCAGCTTTCATTCTCAAGTAGGTTCTGGATGGCATAGCAAAGACAGCCACCACCAGCTCAGCCACCTGACCCCACACCCAGCTTCTCTATTCCAAGTGTTCCCCCAGGCCAGACTCCCAATGGACCAACTGGAATTCTGCACTCATTTCTGAACCAATCAGTGTTGTGGCTAGATGGGTGGAATGGCTGACTAGCAGACGTGAATCGTCTGACCATTCCCAGCATGAAAGGAGAGGAGAGTCAGCCTCACCTTTCCTGCTGGGACGGACAGTGGCCACGGAGGGGTTTCTCAAAGGAGAATCAGGAGGTTTGGTACCCGAAGACTAAGGGGGCCACACAGGATGGGGAGGGAGAGGGATGTGAGGTGAGAGTGGAAAGTGACCAGAATGCAGGTTGGATTGAATAAAAAGAGGCTCCCAAGAGTACTGGAGTATGAGATTGAACAGGAAAGACATGCTCTTAGTCTGGCTGAAATGTTCAAAAGATGTGATGGCTAGTAGGGCACATGCCAGTGAGAGCAGATAATAACCTTAGTGCTGGGTGCCCAGGAGTTTTGGGGGCTGTGGGAATCCCAGAGAGGGGAAGGGCCGGGATGGTCGTGGGGACTATGGGAGGCTCATTGCAGCCCCATTTACCAAGGAGGACAGCAGTATTTCCACCTGTCGCCACTGATATGGCCATAGGAAGCACATCAGGAGACCATCCAGAGGCCTCGACCTCAGACACTGCATCCCATACCCCACACTAAGCATGCAGCCCACCCCGAGAGAAAGCTCTGCACTGGTGCAGCTCTAAGCAGAACACAGAAACCTTTTAGCCCAGAAAGACAGAGCAGATGGACCTTCCCGAGGGTCTGGAGGTCCCCGAACCCAGGCAGGCAAAAGGGCTGTTATCCCAATGGGGAAGGCTGGGCATGGGACTCAGAGATGAAGACTCCTGGGGAAGGCAAGGATCATGAATGGCCTTCCCAGGGGGGAACCCAGGCTTCCTGAGCTCCACTAGAGAGGCACAAAAAGCTGACTTGAAGAGCCTAGAGAATTGACTCAGTCGTCTGTCCGTCCGTCCATCCATCCATCCATCCATGCATCCCTTTGTCTGTTCACCCACTCATGTACTATTTATTTATCAAGCTCCTGCTATGTGACAAGAATGCCCTACCTGCCAGGAATAGCCTGGTGAACTAGATGGCCAAGGTGCCTGCCTTCGCAGAGCCCAGAGCCTAGTCAGGGAGAAACACGATCAACAGATAAGCCAGCCAATGAACACGGTGACTTCAGATCTCAAATAGGGTGGCCAGATAGCAAGTGAGTGGGAGGAGAGGTGGGGGCTGCTTTAGCCACGCGCTGAGGAAGAGTCATTTGAAGAAGATGGCTCTAGACAGAGGAAACAGCCAGTTTCATAGACCCTGCGGAGGGAGTATGTTTTGTATTGGAAAACCAGATAAATGGAGGTGGGAGATGAAGGTGGGAGAAGAGGTCGGAAAGCTGGACACGGCTGACTCAGGTGAGGCAGTCAGGATGCACTGTGGTTGTGGGGAGGGCAGGCTAGAGATTCTCTCCACAAAGTCAGATTGGCAGGTCAAACTGGCCCCATAGTATTCACCAGGCACAAGAACTGTCATACTGGGCTGGGAACAGTGGCTCATGCCTATAATCTCAGCATTTTGGGAGGCTGAGGTGGGAAGTATGCTTGAGGCCAGGAGTTCAAGACCAGCCTAGGCAACATATTGAGAGCCCCCATCTCTACAGAAATTTTTTTTTTTTGCAAAAATTAGCCAGGCATGGTGGCATGTGCCTGTAGTGCTAGCTACTCGGGAGGCTGAGGTGGAAGGATCACTTGAGCCCAGGAAGTCGAGGCTGGAGTTAGTTGTGATTGTACCACTGCATTCCAGCCTGGGTGACAGAGTAAGATCTTGTTTCAAAAAAAAAAAAAAAAAAAAAGTCACACTGTTTTATTTTGCCAGGCTAACACATAAAGCATTTACTGTGTTCCAGGCACTCTAATTGCTCAGCATGTATTAACTTATTTGATCTTCTCAACAATCCTCTAAGATAGATACTGGTAATAAGCCCATTTTACAGATGGGGAAACTGGGGAACTGAGAGGCTAAGTAACTCCCCTGAGGCCACAGAGCTAGCAAATGGCAGAAGCAGGATTTGAACTCAGGTAGTCCCAGAGTCCACGCACTCAGCCACGAGGGCTCGAATTAAAATTGGCCAGCCAGGCATGGTGGCTCACACCTGTAATCCCAGCAGTTTGGGAGGCCGAGGCAGGTGGATCGCCTGAGGTCAGGAGTTCAAGACCAGCCTGGCCAACATGGTGAAACCCCATCTCTACTAAAAATACAAAAAAAAAAAACACAAAAAATTAGCTGGGCGTAGTTGTGAGCGCCTGTAATCCCAGCTACTCGGGAGGCTGAGGCAGAAGAATCACTTGAACCTGGGAAGTGGAGGTTGCAGTGAGCCGAGATCACACCATTGCACTTCGGCCTGGGCAACAAGAGCGAAACTCCATTTCAAAAAAAAATGGCCCTCTACTCCCTGCCTATCAGAGTGGTAAGCTGTCGTCTCAGCCATTCCTGGGGTTCTCCTTCTAGGGTGGCCAGAGTCTTAGGGGGCATGGGCAGAAGCAGTCCAGAGAACTTGGAAGTGAGCTCCTGGCCTTTGGTCTATTCTGGTCATCACTGAAATGCTCACTGTCCACGTGATCCACTCATAGCCAAGAAATTGAGCCACCTGACTCCCTCTATGCCAAGGGTGGACCTTGGGTCTTTGGCTCCAGCTCCCGAGGGACCAAATTTTCCCTGCCCCATCCTGTTAGACATCTTCGCCTGCCTCATCCACTTCACTTCCAGATTCCCCCATTCCCCTGGGGCTGGCCTGGTTTCTCCCCTCAGTGGTCAAGATGTCCAAACCAGGACCTTAACAGGCATTTGCTCCTGGCACCCCGTGGCTTCTGCCCTCCACCCTCAGCCAAGGAAACCTAAACAACAAAAGCCTAAACAACAAAAGCTTGGCCGTGCTACTTGGACTGCCTTACTGGGAAAATCCTACCCTTTCTTTTAAATCTCCTTCAATAATGAAAACAAACAGGACTAAAAACAGCATCTCAAAGTCCATCCTGCCATGTGAATTGGCAAGCCCTCGTGGCTTTTTTTTTTTTCTTTTTGAGATGGAGTCTCACTCTGTCGCGCCCAGGCTAGAGTGCAGTGGCATGATCTCGGCTCACTACAACCTCTGCCTCCTGGGTTCAAGCAACTTTCCTGCCTCAGCCTTCCGAGTAGCTGGGATCACAGGCGCCTGCCACCATGACTGGCTAATTTTTTGCATTTTTAGTAGAGATGGGGTTTCACCATGTTGGTAAGGTTGGTTTCGAACTCCTGACCTCAGGTGATCCGCCTGCCTCGGCCTCCCAAAGTGCCGGGATTACAGGTGTGAGCCACCACGCCCGGCCTCATGGCCTTTATTAAGGAGACAATGTAAAGAAAGTGCTTGGCACAATGCTAGGCACACAGCATTCAAGAAGGGGTTTGTTTTGTTTTGTTTTGTTTTGTTTTTGAGACAGCATCTCACTCTGTTGCCCAGGCTGGAGTGAGGTGGCATGATCACGGCTCACTGCAGCCTCGACCTCCTGGGCTCAAGCGATCCTCCCACCCCGGCCTCTCAAAGTGTTAGGATTACAGGTGTGAGCCACCACACCTGGCCTCAAGGAGTTTTGAGCCAGACAAATCAAGTTCCATTTATCAGCTATGTGACACTGGGTAATTCACGTGGTCTCTCTGAGTCTCACTTTCCTGTAAAATGGGGGTAATGATGACCTGTGTTGTGGTGCTGTGATTAACATTAAGTGAGATAATGGATGGAAAGGAAACATTCACTAATGCTCAGCTTCCTGCTTCACTTGTCCCTGGGAGGGCTGGTGATGTGTGCTGAAGTCCCGGGAATGCTAGGAATTACCCCTTTCAGGCACCTTGGCTGGACAAACACTAGGTCCTCATTTGGCCATCTGACTTCATCTGTGCAAAGTAGGGCAAAGCACAGGAAGAGCCATATCGGGGCTTCTCCAGCTGCTTGTGGGCTTTTCAAGCTCCACCCAGGGGACTTTTTTTTCCCAAGCTGGACAAATGCCCAGAGCAGGGAATGGGTGAGGCCTGTCCCACAGGGCTCATTGTTGGCATCTAGGCTGCTGATAAGGTGGAAACAGGACATAAACAGAAATGGTGGCCTTCTCCCTTCCCAATTTTGGTCTCAGGGACCTAGGGGTGCAAGGCTTCCTCCAGGCCAGGAGGGTGTCACATGAAAGATGTCGAGGGGGGACAGCTGATCATCCACCCAAACCCAGGAGACAGAGCTGTGTGGGAACCTGGTGCTGAGCCCCATCAAGGGAGCCCTTTCTCCCAGGCCAGCCAGGAGGGCAGCAGGCAGGGCGGGGCTGGTGTGGGCTCCAGTTCTGGCCCTGCCTCTGTTCCCTTCTCTCTAAAATGATGTGCACTCAGAAAGGTTGGTGATGCAAGAAATGAAGGGAGGGTCCCAGAGGTGGAGAGTGCAGGGCTTCTGCCCCAAAGAGGACCTTGGGCAAGTCACTCAGCCCACCTGAGCCTTACCTCCCAGAGCCTTACCTCTGCAAAATGGGGTGAAAGTGGGAAGCTAGCATCCCCTGCTTCAAAGCCCTTGCCTTCAAAGGAAACCAAGCATCTAGTAACCTGGCTCCCCTATGGCCTTGGTGACCTCCTATTGCATCCCTACATCCTCTCTCTTCACCCTGACACCCCACACATACACTAGCCAGCCAGCAGGGCTTGTCTGTTTTACCCCAAAACACATCCTGAATCTTGAATTCTACCACCTTTTGCAATCTCCACTTCCCTGGTCCAGCCATCATCATCTCTTACCCTCCCTGCCCTGGCCTTCTCCCTGGACTTTCAATTCTTCCCTTGTCCTCCCATCCATCCTCCACACAGCAGCCAAAGGGATAGTTTTTGAAGGGCCCTCAGGACCATGCCACTCCCCTGCTTAAAACACTCCAGGCTGGGCACAGTGGCTCACACCTATAATCTCAGCATTTTGGGAGGCCAAGGCCGGAGGATCTCTTGAGCTCAGGAGTTCGAGACCAGCCTGGGCAAAGTGTCAAGCTCCTGTCTCTACAAAAAGTACAAAAATTAGCCAAGTGTGGTGGTGCACACCTGTAGTCCCAACTACTTGGGAGGCTGAGGCAGGGATTGCTTGAGCCCAGGAGATTGTCTGCAGTAAGCCAAGATTGTGCCACTGGACTCCAACCTGGGCGACAGGGCTGGACCCTGTCTCAAAACAACAACAACAACAATAACAAACAAAAACACACCAGTTACTCTACCACAGAAGAAAATCCAAACTCCTTTCCCTGGCACTCCAGCCCTGTGTGATATGGCCTGAAACTTCCCATCACCTTATCCCTGCCACACTGGCCTTGCTGTCCCTCCAACAGACTATATTCCTCTCTGCCTCAGTGCCTTTGCACTGGCTATGTCTTTTATCTGAAATGCTGCCACCTGCAGCTTTGATTTTGCTTGTCTTTCTCCTTTTGAACTCAGTGTCAGCTCCTCACAGAGGCCCTCCCTAACCACCGTGCCTAGGAGAGCCCCAATGACTCTTGATCACTGTTAAAAGGGTATTTTTTTTTTTTTTTTTTTGAGATGGAGTCTCACTCTGTTACCCAGGCTGGAGTGCAATGGTGTCATCTCAGCTCACTGCAACCTCCGCCTCTTGGGTTCAAGCAATTCTCCTTCCTCAGCCTCGTTAGTAGCTGGGATTACAGGCACGTGCCACGACAACTGGCTAATTTTTGTATTTTTAGTAGAGACGGGGTTTCACCATGTTGGCAAGGCTGGTCTTGAACTTCTGACCTCATGATGTGCCCACCTCAGCCTCCCAAAGGGCTGGGATTACAGGCATGAGTCACCTTGCCTGGCCAAAAGGATAATTTTTAAGATAAAATCATAATTCTCATATAAATATAAAATGAACACGTCAAAGATTTTATTTTAGTCATTAATTAATGGGAGAACCTGTTCAATGTTATAGCCAATTCAAAAGAGAATTCAAAGACACACATATATTGGCAATCAGGAATGCTGAAATGAATTTATAAGTAGATTGCAAAATTGGTCAATATCCACAGAGCAATGATCAACTGCATTCTACCCTAACAAAATTCACCTGTATTTCTGTGGACAAGAATTATTTGGACATAAAAGTAATGAAAAGTGCAAGCCCTTACAGAATCAGATCCAGCTATCTTTTTTTGCCTGTTTTAAAGTCTTTCATGGCTCTTTTCCTCCTTGGCTGTCTGAAGATAGATCGCCATCATGAACGACACCGTAACTATCTGCACTAGAAAGTTCATGACCAACTGACTACTTCAGAGGAAACAGATGGTCATTGATGTCCTTCACCCCGGGAAGGCAACAGTGCCTAAGACAGAAATTCGAGAAAAACTAGCCAAAATGTACAAGACCACACTGGATGTCATCTTTGTATTTGGATTCAGAACTCATTTTGGTGATGGCAAGACAACTGGCTTTGGCATGATTTATGGTTCCCTGGATTATGCAAAGAAAAATGAACCCAAACATAGACTTGCAAGACATGGCCTGTATGAGAAGAAAAAGACCTCAAGAAAGCAATGAAAGGAACGCAAGAACAGAATGAAGAAAGTCAGGGGGACTGCAAAGGCCAATGTTGGTGCTGGCAAAAAGCCGAAGGAGTAAAGATGCTGCAATGACGTTATCTGTGGCCACTGTGGATTTTTCACAAGAACATTAATAAACTAAAAACTTCAAAAAATAAATAAATAAATAAATAAAGTCTTTCATGAGTTTCTTGCATCCTCTACCCAGCATTTAACAACACCTGGACATATTTGTTCACCTGTTTCTTATCCTTCTCCCTTCGCTCCATGCCTGAATGTATCTTGAGAGTGGAAATTCTGTTTTGTTCACAGCATCTAGAAGAGTGGCATATAGCAAGTGCTTAATAAATGTTTGTTGACTTTCTTTCCAGCTTCCAGGGCAATTTGTATTTTAGAAGAGGACACAAAAGAGGTTAGTGCTAAACCTAAAGGAAAGAATTCTGGCAGTCAATGGTGAGAGGACATTTGGGACAGGGAAAGAGGAGGGTTTCATTGTCTTTCAGATAACCAGGACCTCTGCCCATCCCCAAGGGGCTGCATCCCAAGCTCCAAGCATCTAAAGGGAATCTGATCTAAGGGTGGTAAGTGCTGCTGTTCTCTGGCTGAGGCCGCTCTGTGATACCATGTCAGACAAGTCCAAGGGCACTAAGAGGTTAATGTGACCCTACTGCTCACACCTTCTGGGCCTGACTCCTGGACTCCAAAGTTGGCTCACAGATGTTCGAGGGTCTCAGACCCTCTCTTTTAGTGCCTGTGTACAGAGAGGGGCAGCAGCTGCCATTGTAGGAATATGAATCATTAATGAGGGAATTCATTAATCAATGTGTAATTGTTACACACCAGGTCAGCGGCCCAGCCCCCTGAGATCCTAGAAATCTCGTGGAGAAGGGCACCCTCTCGGTACCAAAGTCTTCTGGTCCCTGGAAACAGCCGTGCGCGGCGTGCGTAAGCCTAGAGGGGGCGGAAGGGAAGAGAAGAAGATGCCTCGGTGGCCAGGAAAAGAGAGATGAGTCACGAAATGAGGGGATGCAGGAAGGAGGAAGAGAGGGAAGAATGAATCCATGGGATCTTCCCTACGTACATACTGTGTGCCGGGCACGGTTTGGGCACTGGGGACATAGGAATAGGTCGGGTCTGGCTGTGCAACTGCAGGCCTCGTTCTAACCCGGAGCCTGAGTAAATGAGTTATAACACATATACAAATGTGAAGCTGCAGCTGGGGCGAGTATTCGGAAGGAGAGCGCGGTAAGAGTGCCAGGCGGCCTTGCAATAACTGGGCTTTACCTAGATTGGGCGCCAGCCCACGGAAATGTCTACGAATCAGTGCAGGTATACGGACTTGATTGTATTGTGCACAAGGGAAATGCAAGATTGCTTGCAGATTTCAGGAATCAAAGCTGACACGATAGTACATGTATGCATGCAGAATGAATACATGCTGGAGGCACGAATGCATGTGTATTAAAGTAATAGTCTGCGGTCTCGGCCTTCTCTAGTAGGCCTTGCGCACCCTCTGGCGTCGCCTAGGTGCATCGCGCTGACCCTCCTTGTCCCATCTCTCCACGCCCATTGGAGCAAGTGAGTGTATCTCGCTCCACCCAACACCGGGCGGAGAACTAGGCCTAGGTCTTCGCTGCCCGCTACGCATGCGCACATTACAGAACTTGTGAAGAAGCTTTATGCAGGGTGCATTACAAGCAGTCAGGATGGCCGAGCGGTCTAAGGCGCTGCGTTCAGGTCGCAGTCTCCCCTGGAGGCGTGGGTTCGAATCCCACTTCTGACAGAGCTTAATAGTTTTCCTCATCAAGACCGCAGATCAATGAGGTTATGATGTCTTGTGTGTATATATAGGACTCATAATCTTTTTTTATTCTTTCACAGATCAATGAGGTTATGATGTCTTGTGTGTATATATAGTACTCATAATCTTTTTTTATTCTTTCACAGATCAATGAGGTTATGATGTCTTGTGTGTATATGTTCTCATAATCTGTTTTTATTCTTTTACAAAACGAGTATTTTCTTATTAACGAGGATTTTCTTTTTTAAAAAAGAATCTCGCTCTGTCGCCCAGGCTGGAGTGCAGTGGCGAGATCCTCCCACCTCAACCTCCTCAGATGTTGGGAGTTCGGAATCACACCACCACGTCCTGTCAGACTTCTTCCCCACAGACACTCATTTGACATTCATTTGACTTTGGATTGTAAAACGTACGGTCCCCTATGTTTGCGGGCCTCTCTTGGTGTGCGGTCGTCGAGATTTCTCTTCTAAAATACCGGAAAAGAGTGCTTGTCAGAAGTGGGATTCGAACCCACGCCTCCAGGGGAGACTGCGACCTGAACGCAGCGCCTTAGACCGCTCGGCCATCCTGACTTCCCGGGAAGGATTATTTTGGGGTCTGATGTAGTTCCTCTCATGCCGCAATGACGCTCGGGACCCAGAACCCAGAGGCGGTGTCCCGGGCAGTCCTGAGTCCGGCCGGCAGCTTAGGTTATCCACAACCAAACCCAGCTGGTGCAGCGAGACTCACTGCTGCTCTCAAACTGGCGCTTTCTACTGAATACACAGATAATTTACATGGAAAATCAGTTTTCCTTACCATCAACAGAAATAAACACAATGAAAACGAAATAACGTTGCTAAATTCTAGCCGCCTGCCCAGGCTGTGAGCCTCAAGTGGTGGTATTATTCTGAACTATTACTAATACCGGTCGGATGTTTCCGGCTGTGAATGGGGCACTGGCGGAGTAGGGGGCGGGGTTTGGAGAATTATTGTTGGAAGGAGGATGCTCTGTAAGGCTTTTGTCATCCGCTCCTCAGGACGGGAGGCCTTGGGTTGGGAGATCCCACTCTGCAAATGATTACCTAGGGCCTCATCCAGAAAGAGTTGGCTTTTAGACCTTTCTAATAAGCTGATCAAAGGAAAAAGTTGGAGATTGTTAAGCTTGGGGAAGAGAATTATTATCTGTCTACAAAAGCCTGATATACAAGGGGTTGGGATTGTGTCTGCCTGTCCTTTTTGATCCAAGAACTGGGGCCTGAGGTGGGGGTGCAGTGGGTGGATAGTTACAGAGGATGGGTTTGGGAGAAGAAAGAGTTTGCCGGAAAGGAAACAGGGTGACTGTATTGGTAGGGATATCCCCGTCGCTGGAGGCATTCAAGACGAGGATCGATGGTCACTTGGTGGAAATGCTGCCAAGGAGATTCAAGAGTTTGTATTGCTGCCGTAACACATAACTACAAATTTGGTGGCTTAAAACCATCCCATTTATTTATCTTACAGTTCTGGAGGTCATATGTCTAAAATGGGTCACAAGGTTACATTCCTTCTGGAGGCCAGAAGGGAGAATCCATTTCCTTTCCTCTTCCAGCTGCTGGAGACCACCCACATTCTTTGGCTCCTCAGTCCACACCACTCCAACCTTTGCTCTGTCTTCACATCACCTTCTCTGACTCTGACCCTCCTGCCTAACCTCTTTGTAACAACCCTCGTGATTACACTGGGCCCGTCTGATAACCCAGGGTCATCACCCCATCTCCAAATCCATTATTATTATTATTGTTATTATTTTGAGACATAGTCTCACTTTGTTGCCCAGGCTGGAGTGCAGTGGCATGAACTCGGCTCACTGAAACCTCTGACTCCTGGGTTCAAGCAATTCTCCTGCCTCAGCCTCAGCCTCCTGAGTAGCTGGGACTACAGGCACTCACCACCACACCCGGCTAATTTTTGTATTTTCAGTAGAGACGGGGTTTCGCCATGTTGACTAGACTGGTCTTGAACTCATGACCTCAAGTGATCCACCCGCCTCCCAAAGTGCTGGGATTACAGGTGTGAGCCACTGCGCCCAGCCCAAATCCTTAATTTAACCACAGCTGCAAACTCTCTTTTAACCATTTAAAGTAACAGAGCCACAGGTTCCAGGGATTAGAATATGATGAGGAGACTCATTATTCTACCAGTGCCCTAAAGCACAATTTGATTTGGAAGATTCCATCCAGGAGTAATTTTCTATAATATCTTTGGTCTGAAACCAACTTTCCCCACCACTTCGCTGTTCAGTCTCCCCAAAACTGCTCTGAGTTCACCTCCCCCCGATCACAAACGTGGCTGGTGGATCCCGGAGGCCCCTGCTAAACCTTGAACAGGTTGAGAAGAAGTACTGCGTTTGAATTCCTGCCGTGTGACCTTGGGTAGATCACTTCACCTCTCTGAGCCATATAGGAAGGAAGGGAGGAGTTGGAGCAGCGGTCCCTAACCCCTATACCGGTCCGTGACCTGTTAGGAACCGGCGGCATAGCAGGAAGTGAGCCCCAGGCAAGCTAAGGAAGCTGCATCTGTATTTACAGCCACTCCCCAACACTTGTATTATCGCCTGAGCTCCGCCTCCTGTCAGATCAGGGGCAGCATTAGATCCTCATAGCAGCGTGAACCCTATTGTGAACTGCGCATGCAAGGGATTAGGTTGTGCAGTCTTTGTGAGAATCTAATGCCTGATGATCTCCCATCACCTCCAGATAGGACCGTCCAGTTGCAGGAAAACAAACTCAGGGATCCCACTGATTCTACATTATGGTGAGTTGTATAATTATTTCATTGTCTATTACAATGTTATAATAACAGAAATAAAGTGCACTACGAACATAATGTGCTTGAATCATCCCCAAACCACCCTCCTAACCTACCCCTACCTCCTCTGGAAAAACAGTCTTCCACAGAACCAGTCCCAGTCCCTGGTGCCAAAAACGCTGGGGACCACCGAGTTGGGGGACTGTAACGCCATTCATCGGTTTCTTTGGGTGTAAAAGACAGAAACCCAGCTTGCCCTCGTTTTGGCAAAAAAGGGAGATCTGTTGGCTCATGAGACAGAGGGCAGGTTGGGCAGGCAGGCTGCTGGATCTCCGGGATCCCAGGAAGTGAGGGATCAGAACTTCTCCCACCTGTGCCCCTCTCTGCTTTTCTGGAGGCAGCTCTGGCCAGGGCCTTGTCTCTCTGTTCAACACCAACAGGGCCACCCTCACACTCCAGATCTTTCCACCACCGGGAAGCCTTCCCTGCTCACCCCTACAAATCGAGTTGTCTGGCACAGTCTCCCCCATCTCCCTGGGTCTCCATCCAAGCACATCTGTAATGAACATATTATCTGGGTAATCCTTTGTTTAATGGCTCTCGCTAACACCTCCCAACACCAAACTGTGGCCACTCTGTGGCTTGGTGATTAGCCGGACCCCTGGGGCTAGCGCCCGGCACATAATAGGGCTTGGTCCATATTTACTGTGTGATGAAAGAAATAAATAATACAATCCTAGTTTACAAAAATAAAAAATAAATAAATAAAAGGGTTCATACCATGGAAAAATCTCAAGACAAAGAGTTAAGTGAAAAAAGCTAAGTAGAAGCCAGAAATGGGCTGGGCGCGGTGGCTCACAACTGTAATCCCAGCACTTTGGGAGGCTGAGGCGAGTGGATCACTTGAGGTCAGGAGTTTGAGACCAATCTGGCTAACATGGTGAAACCCCATCTCGACTAAAAATACAAAAATTAGCCAGGCATGGTGGCACGTGCCTGTAATCCCAGCTACTCGGGAGGCTGAGGCAGAAGAATTGCTTAAACCCAGGAGGCACAGGTTGCAGTGAGCAAAGATTGTGCCACTGAACTCCAGCCTGGGCAACAGAGTGAGACTTCGTCTCAAAAAATAAAAAATAAATACATAAATACAATCTTACTAGGTGATCAAGGTCAACATCAACAGTGATAGGTTCCATTGATAGTAGGTATCCTTGAGTGGCAATTTACCTCTGTAGTCTTCCTTCCAAAAATACATTACTCTAAGTCTAATCATGACAAAATAATAACAGACAAATCTCAATTGAGGAACATCCTACAAAACCCCCGACCAGGGCCGGGTGTGGTGGCTCACACCTGTAATCCCAGCACTTTGGGAGGCTGAGGCGGGTGGATCACCTGAGGTCAGGAGTTTGAGACCAGCCTGGCCAACATTGTGAAACCCTGTCTCTATTAAAAATACAAAAATTAGCCAGGCATGGTGGTGGGTGCCTGCAATCCCAGCTACTCGGGAGGCTGAGGCAGGAGAATGACTTGAACCCGGGAGGCAGAGGTTGCAGTGACCTGAGATCATGCCACTGCACTCTAGCCTGGGTGACAGGGTGAGACTCTGTCTCAAAACAAAACAAAGAAAAAAAAACCCTGACCAGTACTCCTCAAAACGTTCAAGTTCATCCAAAACAAGGAAGGTCTGAGAAACTGTCACAGCCAAGTGGAGTCTATAGACATAGGATGACTAAATGTACTGTGGTATCCCGGATGGTATCCTGGAAACAGAAAAAGCACATTGGGGGAAAACTGAAGAACTCTGAATAAGTATTTAATAACAATGTAGCAATATTGGCTCATTAGTTGTGACACAAATGTAGCCTGGGCAACATAGTAAGTCCCCACTCTAAAAAAAAAATAGCCAGGCAAGGTGGCTCACACCTGGGGTCCCAGTTACTTGGGAAGCTGAGGTGACAGGATCATTTGAGCCCAGGAGTTTGAGGTTGAAGTGAGCTATGGTCATGCCACTGGACTCCAGCCTGGGTGACGGAAGGAGACCCTATCTTTAAAATAAACAAATAAATAAAAATTTTGCTCTTCAAAATTAGCCCGGCTTTGTCACCCAGGTTGGAGTGCAGTGGTGTGATCTCGGCTCACTGCAATCTCCGCCTCCTGGGCTCAAGTGATCCTGCCACTTTGGCCTCCCAAGTAGCTCGGATTACAGGAACACCACCATGACTGGCTAATTTTTGTATTTTTTTGGTAGAGACAGGGTTTCGCCATGTTGGCCACACTGATCTCAGACTCCTGGGCTCAAGCAATCAGCCCACCTGGGTCTCCCAAAGTGCTGGGATTACAGGTGTGAGCCACAGTCCAGCCAAAAACACTGTTAAAAAATAAAAGACAAGCCACAGACTGGGAGAAAATATTTGCAAGACTTTTTTTAATTGGCCAGGCGCGGTGGCTCACGCTTGTAATCCCAGCACTTTGGGAGGTCGAGGCGGGCGGATCACGAGGTCAGGAGATCGAGACCACGGTGAAACCCCGTCTCTACTAAAAATACAAAAAATTAGCCAGGCGTGGTGGCGGGCGCCTATAGTCCCAGCTACTCGGAGAGGCTGAGGCAGGAGAATGGCGTGAACCCAGGAGGCGGAGCTTGCAGTGAGCCGAGATTGCGCCACTGCACTCCAGCCTGGGCGACAGAGTGAGACTCCGTCTCAAAAAAAAAAAAGATTTTTTAAAAATCAGATATATCTGATAAAGCACTTGCATCCAGTTATATCTCAATTATAAGGAGACAACCCAATTTTAAAATGGGCAAAAGCTTTAAACAGACACTTCAGCAAAGAAGATATATGAATGGCTAATAACCACATGAAAAGATGCCCAACCGTCGTTAGTTATTATGGAAATAAACAGTAAAGCCACAATGAGACACTACTGCACACCTATTAGAATGGCTTTTTTAAAAAACTGACAATACTACGTATTAGCAATGATGAGAAGCTACTGCTAGAAGTCTCTCATATATTGCCAATGGGAATGTAAAATGGTGAGACCATTTTGGAAACTTTTTTTTTTTTTTTTTTTTTTTTTGAGACAGGGTCTCCTGTTGCCCAGGCTGGAGTGCAGTGGTGCAATCCCGACTCAGTGCAACCTCTGCCTCCCAGTTTCAAGTGATTCTCCTGCCTCAGCCTCCTGAGTAGCTGAGATTACAGGCGCCTACCACCACGCCCAGCTAACTTTTGTATTTTTACTAGAAACGGGGTTTTGCCATGTTGGCCAGGCTGGTCTCAAACTCCTGACCTCAAGTGATCCACCTGCCCCCGCCTACCAAAGTGCTAGTATTATAGGCATCAGCCACCGCGCCTGGCCAAACATTGATTCTTTTTTTTTTTCTTTTTTTTGAGACGGAGTTTCGCTCTGCTACCCAGGCTGGAGTGCAGTGGCGCGACCTCGGCTCACTGCAAGCTCCGCCTCCCGGGTTCACGCCATTCTCCTGTCTCAGCCTCCTGAGTAGCTGAACTACAGGCGCCCGCCACCACGCCCGGCTATTTTTTTTTTTTTGTATTTTTAGTAGAGACAGGGTTTCACCGTGTTAGCCAGGATGGTCTCTATCTCCTGGCCTGGTGATCCGCCCGCCTCAGCCTCCCAAAGTGCTGGGATTACAAGCGAGAGCCACCACGCTCGGCCACTGGAAAATGGTTTTGCAATATCTTTTTTTTTTTTTTTTTTGAGACGGAGTCTCGCTCTGTGCCCAGGCTGGAGTGCAGTGGCGTGATCTCGGCTCACTGGACGCTCCGCCTCCCGGGTTCACGCCATTCGCCTGCCTCAGCCTCCCGAGTAGCTGGGACTACAGGCGCCCGCCACCAGGCCGAGGTGGGTGGATCACCTAAGGTCAGGAGTTCGAGACCAGCCTGGCCAACATGGTAAAACCCCCATCTTTACTAAAAATACAAAAATTAGCCAGGCGTGATGGCGCACACCTGTAGTCCGAGATACTTGGGAAGCTGAGGCAGGAGAATCCCTTGAATTATTATATGTATATATAATTTTATTTTGTTTTTTAAAAAATAGAGACAAGGTCTCACTCTGTTTCCCAGGCTGTGTCGAACTTCTAGCTTCAAATGATGCCCTCACCATCACTGGCCTCTGCCTCCCAGAGTGTTGGGATTGGGATTATAGGCATGAACCATTCATACCCAGCCAGTTTCACAACGTCTTATAAAGTAAAACATATTGGCCAGGCTGAGCTCGGTGGATCACACCTATAATCCCAGCACTTTGGGAGGCCAAGGCAAGCAAATCACTCAGCCCTGGAGTTCAAGACCAATCTGGGCAATATAGGGAGACCCTGTCTCTACTAAAAATACAAAAATTAGCTGGGTATGGTGGTGCAGGCCTGTAGTCTCAGCTACTAAGGAAGCCAAGGCAGGAGAATCGCTTGAATCCGGGGAGCGGAGGTTGCAGTGAGCTGAGATCGCACCACTGCACTCGAACCTAGAGGACAGACTCCATCTCAGAAAAAAAAAAAAAAAAAGAAAGAAAGAAAAGAAAAGAAAGAAAAGCATAAACAAGGTGGCTGAGTGACACTGCTCACACAACGACAGAGTTCAGGGGTGGGTTTCCCCAAACCATCCTTAGGTTCCATAATCAGCCAGGACTCACAGAACTCGCTGAAAGCTGTATAACCACAGCTGCAGTTTATTACAGCTGAAGGATACAGATTAAAACCAGCCAAGGGAAATGATGTATAGGGTAGGGGCCAGGAAAGTTCCAAACCTGGAACCTCCATTATCCTCTCCCTGTGGAATCAGGGACAGCGTTACTTTCCCAGCATCAATGTGTGACAATACGCACAGACTATTGCCACCCTAGTAAACTCACTGTCTTGGTGTCTAGAGTCTTTATTGAGGTCCCATCATGCAGGCTGGGTTGACTGCCCGGGTGGCAAATCTCAGACTCCAGCTCCTCCTAAGGTCCAGCTATGTGGGTCCATATCTTGTGTCCCAAAGCTT
Source organism: Symphalangus syndactylus (assembly GCF_028878055.3). NCBI lineage: Eukaryota > Metazoa > Chordata > Mammalia > Primates > Hylobatidae > Symphalangus > Symphalangus syndactylus. Next base: position 36,500,398 of record NC_072433.2, read on the forward strand.
CCACCCTAAGCCACACTGTTCGGTGACCTGCTGCAGCCAGACCCCATGCTAAACCACATTGTTAGACTATCAGGTGTGGCCAGCTCCACCCTAAACAATGACTATCAGATATGACATTCCAAGGGTTTAGAGGTCAACACCCAGATGCTGAGCACAAAAGCTAGATCTTGCTGGGTGGGTGGTTCACGCCTGTAATCCCAACACTTTGGGAAACCAAGGCAGGCGGATCACGAGGTCAGGAGATTGAGACCATCCTGGCTAACACAGTGAAACCCCGTCTCTACTAAAAATACAAAAAATTAGCCGGGCATGGTGGTGGGGGCCTGTAGTCCCAGGCAGGAGAATGGCGTGAACCCGGGAGGCGGAGCTTGCAGTGAGCAGAGATCGCACCACTGCACTCCAGCCTGGGTGACAGAGAGAGACTCCCTCTCAAAAAAAAAAAAAAAAAAAAAAAAAAGCCCTCAAAACTAACTAGGAAATGGAGAGATGTAGGTTAAAGGGTACAGAGTGGCAAACACATAGGATGAAGAAGTGGAAAGACCTAATGTACAGCATGAGGGTTATAGTTAATAACAGTGTATTGTATTCAGGATCTTTGCTAAATGAGTAGATTATAGCTGCTCTTGCCACAGGGAGGAAAATGGGTACCCATGTGAGATGACGGATATGTTAGTTTGTTTCACTACAGTAACCATTTTACTCTATATGTATCTTACAACATATTGTATATCTTATGTATACACAATAAAATGCATTAAAAAAAGAAAAGGAACCATTCCCACAGCACCAAGCATAGGACTAGTTGGAAAAGTACTCAATCAATATTTGTTGACTGCAATCAGCAACTCGTCGAAGTTGGCTTCTGGAAGCTGTTAGATGAACCCCCATAGGAACCTTTCTGTGAATTTCCTAAAATTGTAAAAGGCAGGGTGTGATGGCTCAAGTCTGTGCTCTCAGCACTTTGGGAGGCCGAGGCAGGATGATTCCCTGAGGCCAGGAGTTCGAGACCATCCTGGGCAACACAGCAAGACCCTGTCTCTACAAAACATAAAATTAGGCCAGGCGCCATGGCTCACGCCTGTAATCACAGCACTTTGGGAGGCTGAGGTGGGCAGATCATGAGGTCAGGAGATCGAGACCATCCTGCCTAATACGGTGAAACCTGTCTCTACTAAAAATACAAAAAAAAAAAAAAAAAAAAAAATTAGCCTGTAGTCCCAGCTACTCGGGAGGCTGAGGCAGGAGAATGGCGTGAATCTGGGAGGTGGAGGTTGCAGTGAGCTGAGATCGTGCCGTTGCACTCCAGCCTGGGCAACAGAGTGAGTGTCCGTCTCAAAAACAAATAGTAAAAATAAGTTAAAAATAAAAATAAAATAAAATAATTAGCTGAGCGTGGTGGTACACGACTATAGTTCTAGCTACTGGGGAAGTTAAACTGGGAGGATCACTAGAGCCCAGGAATTCAAGACTGCAGTGAGACATGATCATGCGATTGCACTCCAGCCTGGGCATCAGAGTGAGACCCTGTCTCAACAACAATTGTCTTTTTTTTTTTTTGAGACAGAGTTTTGTTCTTGTTGCCCAGGCTGGAGTGCGATGGTGCAGTGTTGGCTCACTGCAACCTCCACCTCCCAAGTTTAAGTGATTCTCCTGCCTCAGCCTCCCAAGTAGCTGGGATTACAGGCATGCACCACCACACCCAGCTAATTTTTTTGTATTAGTAGAGACAGGGTTTCACCATGTTGGCCAGGCTGGTCTCAAACTCCTGAAATCAGGTGATCCGCCCGCCTCGGCCTCCCAAAGTGCTGGGATTACAGGTGTAAGTCACCGCACCCAGCTACAATAACAATTATAAATCTAATAGTGTAAATCCTTCAGTGGTTTAAGACCCAGGTGATCTGACCCTTGGCTGCCTCTTGAACCTCATCTTTCCCTATCTTCCCAACTCTTAGCCCTCTGTCCTTCCTCAAAGATCTCAAAGTCTTCCCTCACTCAGGGCCTTTGCACAGAAGGCAGTTTTCCCTGCCTGCAATGTTCTTCTCCTGTCTGATTCTTGTTCATCCTCCAGGTCTCTGCTAAAATGTTTAGACCTTGCTTGACCCAGTTATCTAAATGACAACCCCCAATCCTCAGAATTACTCTCTCCCTTGGCACCCTGCTCTTTTTCTGTGGTGACATCACCACTATTGGTGAGTTGCTATTTCTTGGTGGGTTTGTACATCTAGACTGTCTCCCCCACTAGACTCCTTGAAGGTGGGGGCCCTCATCACAGCTCACAGCTGTGTCCCCAGGGCCTGGCACTCCCGAGGCACACACTAAACATCTGCTTCGTGCCTGAACCCCCACTGCTGAGTAGCTGAGTAGTTGGGACCACAGCTGGACAGGCCCAGTACACAGTGGGGATTTGGTCAGAGTAGGGAACTTTTGTAGAATTGAAGAAAAATGAGGCAAGACATGTACTGCAGGTATCCCGTGTGGAGATGGGCTGCTCAGAGCCCGGGAAGGGGAGGCCAGTCCTGGCAGTAGACAGGCTGTGTGTCCCCCGACCTCATCCTAGGAATCCAGGACCCCGTGGCGCCAGTGGAGACTGTGGGTGGGCAGCTGGTTTCAGTCTGGGGACAGGTTCCTTCCCACGTTTTCTGACTGGGGGGCGAGTGAAGTTGGTTTGGGAGAAAATGTCAAAGTGAAAAACAGTGGAGTGATTCAGTCTTTTCAGTCTTGCTTGCTGCCATTTGAAAGGAATGAAAGTGGGATTAACAAAAAAAAAAAAACCACAAAATCCAAACCAAAACAAAAACACCCTACTGTTTTAGAATCGGTCTCAGAAACAATCATCTTTTTGTTTTCTGTGTCATCATAAAATTAAGGGCTCACCCGAGCTTTGTTCTGCACTTGGACTGGTCTGCACAGAGGCTGGTCTTCGAGTAACAATTTTGCAGCTACCAAGAAGCACTCCTCATTTCCAGAGTACCTACTGCAAGTAGGGTGTTGGGACAGGGGAAGGGTCCCAGGTGCATTGAGGGGAGGGGGTCGAACATCCCATTGAGTAAAGGATTAGGTCAGCATCAACCAGTGATATTTTTAAAGTGTTCATCAGAGCTTGTCTCTCGCCTGCTTAAAATACTCCAGGCCTTGGCCAGGCGCGGTGGCTCACGCCTGTAATCCCAGCACTTTGGGAGGCCAAAGCAGGCAGATCACGTGGTCAGGAGATCGAGACCATCCTGGCTAACATGGTGAAACTCCGTCTCTACTAAAAATACAAAAAAATTAGCCAGGCGTGTTGGTGGGTGCCTGTAGTCCCAGCTACTCTTTGAGGCTGAGGCAGGAGAATGGCGTGAACCCAGGAGGCAGAGCTTGCAGTGAGCTGAGATCACGCCATTGCACTCCAGCATGGGTGACAAAGCGAGACTCCGTCTCAAAAAAAAAAACACTCCAGGCCTTAAAATAAAATGTTAGCCCTTCTCCATCATTGTGGTAGGCTGTATAATGGCCACTAAAAGATATATCAGTGGCTCATGCACTTTGGGAGGTCAAGGCAGGAGGATTGCTTGAGCTCAAGTTTGAGACCAGCCTGGTCATGATGGCGAAACCTAGTCTTTACAAAAACTTGGTGAGTTATGGTGGCTCAAGGACCTGTGGTCCCAGCTACTCAGGAGGCTGAGGCAGGAGGATTGTTTGAACCCTGGAGGCGGAGGTTGTAGTGAGCCAGGATGGCACCACTGCACTCCAGCCTGGGCAACAGAGTGAGACCCTGTCTCAAACAAACAAACAAACAAACAAAACAGATCCTAATTCTTGGAACCTGTCCATTTTACCTTATAAAGTAAAACGGTCTTTACAGATTAAGTGACTAAATTAAGATCCTTTTTCTTTTTTTTTCCTTTTGAAACAGGGTCTTGCTGTCACCCAGGCTGGAGTGCAGAGGCAAAAACATGGTTCACTGTAGCCTCAACCTCCTGGGGCTTAAGCAATCCTCCCACCTCAGCCTCCTGAGTAGCTGGGACCACAGGTGTGCACCGCCACGCCCGGCCAATTTTTTTTTTTTTTTAGAGATAGGGGTCTTTGCTATGTTGCCCAGGCTGGTCTCGAACTCCCGAGCCAAACCCATCCTCCTGCCTTGGCCTCCCAAAGTGCTAGGTTTATAGGCATGAGCCACCACGCCCAGCCTCAAATTAAGATTCTTTATTTGAGGAAGACTATCCTGCAGTATCTGGGTGGCCCTAACACCATCACAAGTGTCAAGAGAGGCAGAGAAAGATGTTATCCATACAGAAGAGGAGGAGGCCATGTGACGTAGGAGGCAGAGACAGGGTTGATGCAATCATAAGTTGAGGAATGCCAGCAGGCCCCACCAGGGTTGGAAGAACAAGGATGGGATGCTCCTCTAGACCCTGCAAAGGGAGCATGACCCTTAGGACACCTGATTTTGGCTCTTCCCAAATTTTGGAAGATTTTGGCCCAGTGAAACTGATTTCAGACTTCTGGCCTCCAGGACTATGGGAGAGTAAACTTCTGGTTTTTCTTTTCTTTTTCTTTCTTTTTTTTTTTTTTGAGACAGAGTTTCGCTTTTGTTGCCCAAGCTGGAGTGCAGTGGCTCAATCTCGGCTCACTGCAACCTCTGCCTCCCAGGTTCAAGTGATTATCCTGCCTCAGCTTCCTGAGTAGCTGGGATTACAGGCGTGTACTACCATGCCCAGCTAATTTTTTATATTTTTAGTAGAAACGGGGTTTCGCCATGTTGGCCAGGCTGATCTCGAACTCCTGACCTCAGGTGATCCGCCTGCCTCAGCCTCCCAAAGTGCTGGGATTACAGGCGTGAGCCACCGTGCCTGGCCAAATTTCTGTTGTTTTAAGTCACCAAGTTATATCAGCCCCAGGGCACTAATACAGTCCTCTAAATAGCCTGTGTGATCTGGCCCTGGCCCATGTTGCCAATCTCACCCTTACTCACTTGGCTCCAGCCCCACCAAGGACCTTTTTCTGTTCTCAAAACTGGTCCAGCCTCAGGGCTCCTGCACTTATTAAATTCTTTCCCCAGATTTCCCACGGCTAGCCCCTACTCATGATTTGGGTCTCTGCATAAATGTTGCCTCTTCCCACAGATCTTCCTTGACCACCTTAACCCAGAAATCACCTGTGAGTGACTCTGTGTCACATTCCTCCATTTTACTTTAGTCACAGCGTCTGTCACTATCTGAAAGTATTATTCCTTCCTGGTTTATTACTTCTCATCCCCACCAGACAGTGGGATCCAACGACTGAAATCCTATCATTTGTGGCAACACAGATGAATCTGACATGTGAGTGAAATAAGCCAGACATAGAAAGACAAACACCACATGGTCTCTCTCATATGTGGAATGAAATAAAGAAGTTGATCTCGGCCAGGTGCAGTGGCTCACGCCTGTAATCCCAGCACTTTGGGAGGCCGAGACAGGGGGATCACCTGATTTCAGGAGTTTGATACCAGCCTGGCCAACATGGTGAAACCTTGTCTCCACTAAAATTACAAAAAATTAGCTGAGCGTGCTGACGGGCGCCTGTAATCCCAGCTACTCAGGAGGCTGAGGCAAGAGAATTGCTTGAACCTGGGAGGCAGAGGTTGCAGTGAGCCAAGGTCACGCCATTGCACTCCAGACTGGGCAACAAGAGCAAAACGCCATCTCAAATAAATAAATAAATAAATTGATCTCATAGTAGAGTTGAATAGTGGTTACAGGAGGCTGGGGTGTAGTGGGAGGATAGAGAGAGGTTGGTTAACAGGTACAGAGTTACAGTTAGGGCTGAGCATGGTGGCTCACACCTGTAACTCCAGCACTTTGGAAGTCCAAGGCGGGTGGATCGCTTGAGGCCAAGAGTGCGAAACCAGTCTGGGCAACATGGAGAGACCCCATCTCTACAAAAAAATTTTAAAAAATTAGTCGGGGCTGGGCCCGGTGGCTCATGCCTGTAATCCCAGCACTTTGGGAGGCCAAGGTGGGCGGATCACGAGGTCAGGAGTTCAAGACCAGCCTGGCCAACATGGTGAAACCCGGTCCCTACTACAGATACAAAAAATTAGCCGGGCATGGTGGCTCGAGCCTGTAATTCCAGCGAGACTCCATCTCAAAAAAAAAAAAAAAAATTAATTGGGCATGGTGGTGTGCACCTGTAGTCCTAGCTACTAGGGAGGCTGAGGTGAGAAGATCACTTGAGCCTAGGGGTTGGAGGCTGCCGTAAGCTATGATCATGCCACTGCCCTCCAGCCTGGGTGACAGAGTGAGACCTTGCCTCAAAATAAATAAAAGTAAAAAGAAAAAAATACCAATATTGTACATTTCTTTTCTTTTTTCGTTTTTGTTTTTAGATGGAGTCTTGCTCTGTTACCCAGACTGGAGTGCAGTGGCGCGATTTCGGCTCACTGCAACCTCTGCCTCCCTGGGTTCAAGTGATTCTCCTGTCTCAGCCTCCCGAGTAGCTGGGACTACAGGCACCCACCATCATGCCTGGCTAATTTTTTTGTATTTTTGTAGAGACAGGGTTTTGCCATGTTGACCAGGCTGGTCTTGAACTCATGACCTCTGGTGATCTGCCTGCCTTGGCCTCCCAAAGTGCTGGGATTATAGGCATGAACCACCGCGCCTGGCCCTAATATTGTATATTTCAAAATACAGTAGCTAGAAGTGGGGATTTTGAATGTTCTCACCCCAAAGAAGCCATAAATGTATGAGGTGATGGATATGCTAAGTACCTTGATTTGATTTTTTTACACAATGTATACAGGTACCAAAACATCACATGGTACCCCATATTTAGGTACAATTATAGGTTGCTGCAAAAGTAATCGCGGTTTTTGCTACACTTTTAAATGCAAAAACCGTAATAACTTTTGCACCAACCTAATATTACATGTCAGTTAAAAACAATTTTTTAAGTGGCTCTCCTTGAAGTGTGGGTATTTGGGGAAAAAAAATGTGGGAGCCAAGAAGCCCTCGTCTAGTTCATTTCCTGCTGTATCCACAGGGCCTGGCATGTAGCAGGTGTTCAGCAAACATTGGTTCATGAATGCATGAATGACCTATCTGTGCAAACCTCTAGGCTCAAGGGGTGTGTGTGTGTGTGTAAGGATTTTAGGGTGCATGTGTGGCAATGAAACTGTAACCTCTATATGACCTCCCATCTTCTGAGTGACCCCTCCTCCCTCACGCTGTCAGGAGCTTTCTGGGGAATATTTCATTTATTCCCTACAACGCTCTGTGAGGCAGGTTTCCTTCATATCTATATGACAGACGAGGAAACTGAGGCTCCGCGATCATCTAAGTTATATAAAATATGTTCAGAAGTGAAAACCGCATTAATAGGCAGAAAAGGACCTCCCCCTTCTACCGCTTACCCACCGCTTACCCACCGCTTACCCAGACCCTCCCCTTCCCCGCGCTGGGTCTCCCGGGACTCTTCTTTACTTTCTTTTCTATAAAATACAGACGGGGAGGGGGGGGCGGGGAATCTCACTGTGTTACCCAGGCTGGTCTCGAACTCTTGGCCTGAAGTTATCCTTTCACCTTAGCCTCCCAAAGTACTGCGATCAGAGGCAGGAGCCACCGCATCCAGCCCCCCTCCCGGGACCCTTCAAGAGTCTCTGCGCAGGGTCTAGGCCGAGGGTGCACAGCGCGCAGAAAGCGCCTGGGAGAGCGGTGTCCCCCGCGAGCCACCACAAGTTTATCCCTAGGCGCGGAAGCTACCACGGCCTGGGCGAGTGCCGGAAAATTCCCAGCAGGCGGCTTGCCCCGGGGGAGGTCGGCGAAGCGGTCTAGGCTGGTGCTGGCGGAGCCGATTCACGGACCCGGGGTTGTTTACTGGTCCGGGGAGTGGACGCGGCTGCCCACTAACCGGTCGCGGCTGTAGCGGCGGCGGCGAGCAAAGGGTTACGGGGGCGGCCCCGGAGGCGGGGGCGGAGCCGGGATCTCGGCCGCACCTGGCGCCCCAGGCTCCCAGCCCCGACGCCTCCTGCAGCGCCCGGAGCCGCACCGGGATCGGGAGCCTCGGGGAAAAGCGGCGCGGGAGCCGGCACCCACCGCTGGAGGGGCGGCGACGGCGGCCGTAGCGACCTCGGGAGGCGAGCGGAGCCGCCATGGCCGAGTTCCCGTCCAAAGTGAGCACGCGGACCAGCAGTCCTGCGCAGGGCGCCGGAGCCTCGGTGTCGGCGCTGCGCCCGGACCTGGGCTTCGTGCGCTCCCGCCTCGGGGCGCTCATGCTGCTGCAGCTGGTGAGAGCGCGCGCGGGCCCACGGGGTTGGCCTGGAGGTCCCGGTCCGGCCAGGATGGGTGAGGGACTCCGGCGCTGCGTTCATTCTTCGCGAACATTGCGCTCCCCACCCGGGCTCACACTCTCACCGACGCGTTGCGCCTACCCCTAGGGCGCTTCCCGCACGGACGCCGCCAAGATCGCCCTGCATCCCTCTCACCACGAGACTCCCCCGTAGCCGTCCCTGCGAGCGTGAGCACCCTGCATCGTGTACAGAGTGCCCACTGCCCGTGCCCCATCGTGCCCCCTTCAAGGTGGTTACCAGCGGCCACAGAGAAGCCCCCACCGGAGCCACAGTCACTGAGCACAACCCCCCAACCCTTCCCAGCCGTCCCTTCCCTCCTCTCTCTTTTTCACCCCTTTTTCTGCCCGGACAGTGCCCCCAGCCCTCTAGGGAACCCAGTCTGAGGCAAAGTCCACTCTCTGACCACCTTCTGCCCCGCTCCCAGCGGCTCCGGGTGGCCGCACCCATGAACATTCCTCATCTAATCTAGAGGGCACATCCGACTCCCCAACACGCACACTCAGGCACTATCCTGTGGGCGCCCACGCGGGAACCGGGCTCTTCTAGCTTTCTCTGGGTGACCCGCCAGGTTTCAGCCGGTTTAGCCAGCCCCACGGGGCCCAGATATCGCTGGAGGGTGGGGTTTGTGGGTAGCCAGGGGCAAGACTCCTACTCTCCCCCAGACCCCTGTACAGACCCCAACTGAGGCGGACCCATGGGAACATCCTCCACTCCCACACCAGCCACAGGCCCGGATGTTAGCTTCTTCCTCTGCCACCCTTTCCTGAGAGCCTGGAAGGTGGGTGAGGGCCTGATACATTTTCAGAGGACTCAGGTGGAATTGGAGTTGGGCCAGGACCTGTATTTCTTAGTAATCCAGCGAGTGGACATTTCCCACTGTCTCCTACTGCTGGGTGCTAGCGCTGCTGCGAGGCCCAAGCTGGAGGGCAGGGTGGTTGCTTTGGTGCCAGACCCTGGGCTGAGGTCCAGTCTCCCTCCCCTGACCTCTCCAGGTGCGGGCCCACCTCCACCTGGGTCAGTGCTATCTCATTTCAGGATTTCTCAGATCTCTGTGGGCCCCCTCCCCAGCCTCTGAATCTCCTGGCGGGTTTGTTTAAAATTTAGATTATTGGACTCCACCCCCGGAAAAAAATGTGCAATTGGAATTTGAATCTCAGAAAGTACAGCCAGAAATCTACATTTTTAACACTTCTCCCAGAGTTTTTTGTTTGTTTCTCTTTTGGGGTGTGGGGGAGAAGATTCTATCTTCTGAGGGAAGAGGTCTAGTTCCTGGAATCATTTAATTCTGCAGATGGGGAGAGCCACTGACCCCGCCACTGCTGGAATGCTCGGCTCTGGGCTGGTTGTGAGGGGCACAGCCATGAGCAGCTGCCTGGCTGCCCAGGAGAGAGCCAGGTGGGTGTGAGAAGTGGTGCGAAAGGGCAGAGGAGAAGGAGAGCAATTCTACGACCAGGAAGGCTTCTTGGAGGAGGTGGTTTTTGAGCAGAAACTTCACTGAAATCTGAGGCAGAGGCAGGGAAAGGGTGTTCCAAGGGCAGGGAACAGTGTGAGCCAAGATGTGGTGATGAGAAAGTTGAATTAATTTGCAGGGAGTAGGCAACAGGTTGGTGGTGCTGGAGTTGAAGCACTTGTTTCTGGTGTGGACCGAAGCCAAGGGCCTTGTGTAACTTCTGTGAGCTACAGGGTCTAGGTTCTGTTGGTGGCCTTAAGAGGTTTTGGAACAGAAGAGGGATCTTGCTGGGTGGAGGATGATGAGTGGCAAGATCCCTGTGAGGGACCCCTCAGCATCCCTGGTGAGGTGGATCCTGAGGCTGGCCCCTGACGGACAGGAGGATTGCTTGTGGCCAGAAGTTCAAGACCAGCCTGGGCAACATATTGAGAACCTGTCTCTACAAAAGAAGGAAAAAAAAATAGCCAGGCATGGTGGTATGTGCCTGTGGTCTCCGCTACTTGGGAGGCTGAGGTAGGAGGACCCCTTGTGCCTGGAAGTTCGAGGCTACAGTGCCTTTGATCGCACCACTGCACTCCAGCCTGGGTGACAGAATGAGACTTTGTCTCAAACAAAAAAAAGAAAAGAAAAGAAAAAAGAAAGAGACTAGCAATAGGGGCAATAGGGGGAATGGAAGTCATTGGAGTAAGAGGAGGATGTTGCTGCTGTGGGCTGCAAGGGTCTTGGTAGCTTCCTCTAGAGAAGGCTTGTGTTCCTGATTGGGGGTGAGTGGGGGCATCCCCTGAGGGCTCAGCAATCCAGCCCTGAGCATCTGGGTCCCGTTACACAGAAGTAGACATTGACGTCTAGGTAGAAGGACTTGCCAGGAGTCCTGTAATAGATCTTGGCACTTGGGTCTCTTGACTCTCAAGGACTGGGTGTGAAGGAAGTGGGCTCCTTTTGCCCCCTACCTGCAGTGCCTTTGGGAGGATGAGGGTCTCCCATCAGAGTTCTGAAAATGACCTGCACATTTTAGTACCTTAGAAATCTGCTTGTTGGGGCCGGGCGCGGTGGCTCACACCTGTAATTCCAGCACTTTGGGAGGCCGAGGTGGGCGGATCATGAGGTCAGGAGACGGAGACCATCCCGACTAACACGGTGAAACCCTGTCTTTGCTAAAAATACAACAAAATTGGCCTGGCGTGGTGGCGTGCACCTGTAGTCCCAGCTACTCAGGAGGCTGAGGCAGGAGAATGGCGTGAACCCAGGAGGCAGAGCTTGCAGTGAGCCGAGATCGCCACTGCACTCCAGCCTGGGGGACAGAGAGAGACTCCGTCTCAAGAAAAAAAAGAAAAAAAAATCTGCTTGTTGAAGAAGCTGCATCCTGAGCTGTTTCTCTGGCAACAGACAGTTCCACTGGGTCTGAAATGGGATATGTGGGGGTTCATCCAACCGGCACCACCATCTGCTGGGAAGCCATGGTAGCTCCCATCTATCGGGCCAGCACTAGGCTCAGGCCCTTTGCTAAGGCCTTTAGATCCTCTTCGTTGGCCCCATTTTACAGGTGAGAAAACTGAGGCTCAGAGGCCAGTTCTTTGCCCAAGATCTCACAGCCCTCCTCCACAGGAGTGATTTTTCTGACTTTTCTGGCCTATAGTCTTAATGACCACGTGTGGCTTTGCTGCTACCTTCCCAGGATCTGTCATTGTGGAGGGAGTGGTGGGGACCCTGGGCCCAGAGCCCGCTTTCCAGGAGCTCTTGGTCAGTGAGAGAGGTGCCCAGAGGATGTGCTTCTCCCAGAGGGATCAGAGAAGGCTTCATGGAGCAGGAAATAAATGAGAAGATGGAAGCTTCTCATCAAACCCTTCTGTTTCCGAGGATTTGATGAATGTTCCTGGTGTGGTGGGAGGAAGGGAAGGTGGGTAGAAAGGCTCCCAGCTCCTGGAGAAGGAGATATACTTTTCATTCGGTATCAGAATGTGTCCTGAAGAACCAATCTCAGTATTCTTCACAGATATCTGGTGGTGTTCATTGATTTATCACTATCCTTATTCCTTGTAGATTCAGAAAGAACACCAGATGGAATATGATATTAAACCACATAAGACAGAAGAGTTAAAGCAATATATCTTTAAAAGCTGGTGGTGTGGAGGGGAGAATTGACTTGCAGCAAGTTTAAGGCTGTTGATTATTTGTTGAACTTCCTAGCAGCCTAGGCAAAAAGGGAAACATGAAGAATCTATGCAAATAGCGTCTAAAAAAGGAGGCAGGTCTTTGTTTTTTAATTTTTTTTCTGACCAACGGATTCATGTCACAAGGCAGGCAAGTTTGATCTACAGACAACTCTTTTGGTTTTTTTAAAAAAAGGCGTCAGTGCTACAGATTTTTGTGTAACTCAGGTGGAAGAATGCAGAAGGCGTGGTTATTTGCTTATGGGGAGCTCCCAAAGCCTTTTTACAGTAAGTATAAAGTAGTGCTGTTAGGTGCCCATCTCTCCTTGTTTCAAGCCTCCCCAAGCCGTGGGGAGAAGGATGATCTTATCTGGATTTATTGATAAGTAAATAGGCTCAGAGAGGGTGAGGAGCTTGTCCAAGGTCACACAGGATAGAGTGGCAAGCTTGGCTTTGCACTTTGATCTGGAAATCCAAAACCTGGCTCTAGCTATGCTTCCTCATCTTGTTTATTTTGGGGGTGGGAAGTTCTAGAGTGCTTTGGAGGGGGAAAAGGGGGACTTCAGGAAGGGAGACTCATCAGGGGCCAAGGCCATCAGGGAGGGCTTCCTGGCATAGGAAGGGAGAAGGAGGATCAGGACAGACCAGAGCTTGTACAGAGAGACCTGTCAGTCAGTAGGCGTCCTTGAGGCCCAGGATGTGGAAGCTGTGTGAATGCCCTGTGGCGGTAAGGCCATTTGGTTTGGTACCTTCTGTCCTTCCATTTTGCCCCACCTCCTGGGATTGGGGGTGGCCACACAATTCCCATTTTGCAGGTGAATAACAGATCAAAAGCCTCACCTAGCTGGGCAGGTGGCAGGGTGGCACATGCCTGTAGTTCCAGCTACTTGGGAGGCTGAGGCAGGAAGATTGCTTGAGCCTCAGAGTTTGAGGCTGCAGTAAGCCGTGATCACGTCACTGCACTCTAGCCTGGGTGACAGAGTAAGACCCCTACTTTTTTTTTTTTTTTTTCCTGGAGACAAGGTCTTGCTCTGTCACCCAGGCTGGAGTGTAGTAGTGTGATCACGGCTCACTGCAACCTCAACATCCCAGGCTCAGGCGATCCTCCCACCTTAGGCCTCCTGAGTATCTGGGACGACAGGTACATGCCACAATGCCTGGCTAAGTTTTTATATTTTTTGTAAAGATGGGATTTCATCATGTTGCCCAGACTGGTCTCGAACTCCTGGGCTCCAGCAATCCACCTGCCTTGGTCTCCCAAAGTGCTGAGATTACATTTGTGAGCCACCGCACCCAGTCCTCTACTCTTAACAAAAAAAAAAAGGAAGAAGAAGAAGAGAAGCCTTCCCTAGATCTCCATGACCCATGGGGTGGCATGGAGAGTGGTGATGGGAACACAGGCCTGGACGCTGAGAGCCTTGGGTTCAAATCCTGGCTCTGTCCCTTTCTGGCTGCATGATCCTGGGGGAATTCCCAAATTTCCCTGAGCCTCACTTCCTTGTCTGTCAGATGGTGATGGCAGGATCTAGATCATGCCTGCAAAGAGCTAGCCCAGCACTATATGTGGGAATGAAGGACAGTTTGGATTCACAGGGTTATAGGATCCGAGGATTCTTACGCAAGCATAAGAGGTCCCTTTGCAGCATCTCCAACATGAACTTGCGTGCTTCCAGAGACAGGGAGCTCAGTTCTTCTTAAGGCTGCCTGTTCCATCCTTGGGCACTTGGGAGTGTTGGAAAGATCTTCCTTATGGTGATACCGGCTCTGTCTCCAGCCCCAGGAGGCAGACCAGCTCCTCTGCAGATGGAGGGCAGGGCAGGGACTGAAAGCCAACTCTGGTCTCCAGGAAGGGGCTACCTAGATGAGATTGTTGGAGTCCGAGTGAGGTGTGAGCAGGGCTTGGTCACACTGGGATTGCAGTGTCTGAGACTCCCCGGGCTTCCCTTAGCACTGAGATTTGTGGGTGGTTCAGTCTTTTTAGTACAGCATTCCAGGCCCTGCATGCCCAATATCTTCATCCAACCCAGCTCTGCTGCACAGAGCAATAAATGCCTTGTATTGTTAGTTCCCCCACACACTCCCCACTTACTGCAATGGGGGGAGTATTGAGTGTTTGGGAATTAATTTGTAATTACATTATGAATATATGAATACATTCTCCTCACAAAATAAAAAAACCTGTACAGATTACACTAAAGCTGTAGTTGGATTACCCACCTCTGTCCTTAAGGGGACAACTATTTTGGGTGTTTCTAGTCTTTTCTCCTGTGCACTTTTGAAAACATTGATAGTTTTATTCTGTATCCTTTGTTCAGCAAGTTGCTTTTCTCATACTTGGTACATCTGAGAGCTCTTCATGTGCTCTGTCATCCAGGCTGGAGTGCAGTGGCGTAATCTCGGCTCACTGCAACCTCTGCCTCACGGGTTCACGCCATTCTCCTGCTTCAGCCTCCCGAGTAGCTGGGACTACAGGTGCCTGCCACTACACCCAACTCATTTTTGTATTTTTAGTAGAGACGGGGTTTCACCATGTTGGCCAGACTGGTCTTGAACTCTTGACCTCAGGTGATCCACCTGTCTCGGCCTCCCAAAGTGCTGGGATTACAGGCATGAGCCACCGTGCCCGGCCACTCTTCATGTTCTGAGACTTGTCTTCCTTCCTTGTAAACTGTTGTGGAGTAACCCGTAGTGTCCCGGCAGCCTCTGCTCATTTAGCTGTTTCTCTACTGATGGAATTGTTTCATTTTTTGAAAAAAAATTACAGAAACATAATACAAAGCACTCAAATGGTAGAAAGGGTAATCATGAAAATGTAATCTCTCTCATCCCTGACTGACCACACCCCACAGCTGCCCTCACCCCAGGCAACCACATGCCTTGTGTCTCATTCCAGGGTGAGTGGATGCATATTTCTACAAAAAACCCATATCCTCACTTAACCACAGATAGGTGCTGTCTGTGTGTGTGCCAAGCCGTGTTTTTCCCCATGGCAATACACCTAGGGATATTCTGTATCAGTGCACAGCAAGCTGTGTCCATTTTTTTCATACCTTTATTTACCTAATTTCTTTTTCTTGATTTTTATTTTGTTTGTTTGAGACATAGTCTTGCTCTGTCACCCAGGCTGGAGTGCAGTGACGTGATCTTGGCTCACTGCAACCTCTGCCTCCCAAGTTCAAGTGATTCTCCTGCCTCAGCCTCTTAAGTAGCTGGGATTACAGGCACACACCACCATGGCCTGACTAATTTTTGTATTTTTAGTGGAGACAGAGTTTCACCATGTTGGCCAGGCTGGTCTCAAACTCCTGACCTCAGGTGATCCGCCTGCCTCGGCCTCCCAGAGTGCTGGGATTACAGGCGTGAGCCGCCGCACCTGGCCCCTAATTTCTTTAATAGGTAATGTATTTACAATGCTCAAGAATAAAATAGACTGGGAAGGAGTACAGTGAAAAATCTGTGTTCCCTCTTGGTGAAAGTTGACTCCTTCATGCCCACTCTCAGTTTTCTATATCCCGTTTTAAGACTTTCTTTTAGGAGATCTATGCAAATGTGGCTCTAGATTCCTATCCCCAGTTTATATAGTCTCCCCAAGATATATAGTCTAGCCACATCCTTCTGCACTTTTTCTTTTACACTTAAAAAATGAATCTTGGGGGTCCTTTTGTCTCAGTGTGTGGAGTGCAATTGCTTCTTTCTTTATGGCTTCTGTAGTATTCCATCATGCAGCTGTGGTGTGACTGTGTGGTCAGTCCCTTTGTTGACAGACACTTCGGGTTTTCTATTCCTTTGCTGTTGCGCACCCTGCTGCAAGAAATGCCACCAAGTGCATCTGTATGATATGTTTCCAGAAGTGGGACTACTGGGTGGGAGGGTATATGCATTTGGGATTGTGATGTAGATTGCCAAATGCCTTCCGGAGAGGTCACACCCTTCCTGCCCGCAATAGCATGCCTCCTGGAAGGTTCCTGTTCCCACAGCCTCCCAACGTGGTGATTTAACACACTTCTGGATGTGCCCCAATCTAATAGACCAAAATGATAGGTCAATGTAGTATTATTTTCATTTCTCTCTTTCTTTTTTTTTTTTTTGAGACAGAGTCTCACTCTGTCACCCAGCCTGGAGTGTAGTGGCATGATCTTGACTCACTGCAACCTCTGCCTCCCGGGTTCAAGCAATTCTCTGGCCTCAGACTCCCGAGTAGCTGGGATTACAGGCGCCCACCACCAAGCCCGGCTAATTTTTGTATTTTTAGTAGAGACGGGGTTTTGCCATGTTGGCTAAGCTGGTCTTGACTCCCGAGTAGCTGGGATTACAGGCGCCCACCACCAAGCCCGGCTAATTTTTGTATTTTTAGTAGAGACGGGGTTTTGCCATGTTGGCCAAGCTGGTCTTGAACTCCTGACCTCAGGTGATCTGCCTGCCTCAGCCTTCCAAAGTGCTGGGATTACAGGCATGAGCCACGAGGCCCGGCTAATTTTTACATTTTTAGTAGAGACAGGGTTTACGCCATGTTGGCCAGACTGGCCTCGAACTCCTGACCTCAGGTGATCTGCCTGCCTCAGCCTTCCAAAGTGCAGGGATTACAGGCATGAGCCACCAAACCTAGCCTATTTTCATTCTCTTATCAGTGAGGTTGACCTTTTAAAAAATGTGTTTGGGTTGTTTGTTTGTTTTTGAGACAGGATCTCACTCTGTCACCCAGGCTGGAGTGGAGTGGCACGATCAGGAATCACTGCAACCTCCGCCTCCTGGGCTCAAGCCATCCTACCACCTCAGCCTGCCGAGTAGCTGGGACTACAGGTGCTCCTCACCATGCCCAGCTAATTTTTGCTAGAGACATGGTCTCACTATATTCCCCAGGCTGGTCTCAAACTCCTGGGCTCAAGCAATACTCCCGCCTCGGCCTCCCAAAGTGCTGAAATTATAAATGCGAGCCTTGGCGCCAGGATCTAAAAGATGTTTAAGAGCCATTTGTATTTCCTTGTCTGTTTGTATTCTTTTTTTTTTTTGAGACGGAGTGTCGCTCTGTCACCCAGGCTGGAGTGCAGTGGCGCGATCTCAGCTCACTGCAAGCTCTGCCTCCCAGGTTCACGCCATTCTCCTGCCTCAGCCTCTCCGAGTAGCTGGGACTACAGGTGCCCGCCACCACGCCTGGCTAATTTTTTGTATTTTTAGTAGAGACGGGGTTTCACCATGGTCTCGATCTCCTGACCTCGTGATCCGCCCGCCTTGGCCTCCCAAAGTGCTGGGATTACAAGCGTGAGCCACCGCGCCCAGCCAATCTGTTTGTATTCTTTGCTCATTCTACTGAGTGTGGTTGGTCTTTGCCTTAATAACTGCTAGGAGTTCTGGATTATTTGCAATTATTTCTTTCCTAATTTGTTTGTTTTGCTGGGTTTTTTCCCCCCCATGGTGTTTTTCTTGCCTTGCAAAATTTTGTTTTAGTTTTTTTGTTGCTGAATTTCTTTATTTCATTCTTCTTCCTTTTTTCTTTCTGGGTTCTGGAAATTGAATCATAGTTCAGTCTTTTTCACTCCAGTTGTATCTGTCTGGAATGTATTAACATTGTTACATATTTGTTGTATTTAATTACATTGTTAGCTTCTATTGTGATAGATAATACAGGTTTCCCACTTCCTAGTGATTTAAGTTTCCTTTTTAAAATTAGCTTATATATGTGATATATACAAGTTCATCCATGGGGACTGGTTTAGATAAATTATGATACATCTGTACAATGGTGCATGATGCAGTGAGTAAAAAGATATCCCCCACCCCTCACAGAAGACAATGCAACAGCTCTGTGTGTAACGAGGGACAATCTCCAGGCTACATATTTAAGTGAAAAAAGCAAGGTACAAAATTGTAGCATGCTATCATTTGTGTGGAAGAAGTACACAGATACAAGACACACTTACCTGAAATGCACGTGTGTGTGCGTTTGTGTGTGTGTGAGAAGTCCCTGGGGACACACATAAGAAACCACTCTTGGCCGGGCGTGGTGGCTCATGCCTGAAACCCAGCACTTTGGGGGGCCGGGGCGGGCTGATTGCAAGGTCAGGTGATTGAGACCATTCTGGCTAACACGGTGAAACCCTGTCTCTACTAAAAATACAAAAAATTAGCTGGGCATGGTGGTGGGCGCCTGTAGTCCCAGCTACTTGGGAGGCTGAGGCAGGAGAATGGTGTGAACCCGGGAGGCAGAGCTTGCGGTGAGACAAGATCGCATCACTGCACTCCAGCCTGGGTGACAGAGCAAGACTCCATCTCAGAAAAATAAAAAATAAACTACTCTTGAGCCGGGCACAGTGGCTCACTACTGTAATCCTAGCATTTTGGGAGGCCAAGGCAGGCAGATTGCCTGAGGTCAGGAGCTCGAGACCAGCCTGGCCAATATGGTGAGACCTCACCGCTACTAAAAAGACAAAAAACAGCCTGGCATGGTGGTGCGTACATGTAGTCCCAACTACACGGGAGGCTGAGGCATGAGAATCGCTTGAACCCTGGAGGCAGAGGTTGCAGTGAGCCAAGATTGCGCCACTGCACTCCAGCCTGGGTGACAGAGCAAGATTCTGTCTCAAAACAAAAACAAAAACAAAACGCACTCTTGGTTGCCTCCAGAAGTTGAGTATCAAATGGAAGACATGATGCTGAATATGCTATTTGGATACCTATCATGTCATATGTATTACATCTTTCAAAGATAAAATCACATTTAAAACTTTGAAATAAATGCAAATATTGAGTAAAGAAAAAAATAGGGCCAGGTGTGCTGACTCACACCTGTAGTGCCAGCACTTTGGGAAGCTGAAGCGGGAGGATCACTTGAGCCCAGGAGGTCAAGACCAGCCTGGGCAACAGAGCTAGACCTTGTCTCTACAAAAATTTATAAATTAGCCAGGCATGGTTGTGCGTGCCTGTCCCAGCTCTTGGGAGGGTGAGGTGGGAGGATTGCTTGAGCCCAGGAGTTCAAGGCTGCAGTGAGCTGTCATCATGCCACTACAGTCCAGCCTGGGTAACAGAGTGAGACCCTATTGCCAAAACAATAAAAAATAGTACACGTTCGTGGATATGGCAAAAGCTATGAAGGTGGCGCTTGAATGTCCTCAGGCCCAGAGAGAGAAAGGCACTTTCCCCAGCATCACACAACAGGGAGCAATAGCCTTGAGTTCAGTGTTACGGCTGAGGGACCTTGGGTGATTTTCCCAACCATCTATGAGTGGAAGGAGAACAGGTTACTGGGATAAAGTCTCCCAGGCTATTGCTGTTGCTGTTGACCTGGCAGGGACAGGCATTGGTCACTCCTTATCAGCCAGTAAGTTGTTTGTGGCAGAATTTGGTGAGGACCAGGGCCCTGATTTCCCATTCAGAGATTATCTGAGGGATCCCCATGGCTGCTGTTTGCCCAGGTCTCCATGGTGATTGGGAACCTGGGTGGTGGGGGTGCTGTCTTTCTTGGCAGCCCAGTGGGCTGAGCCCTGATTGTGACAAAAGCCAGGCCCAGGCCCTTTGCTGTCGGGCTGGGTTGGTCCCTCCTGTTTGTCCAGTGGGGAGAGGCCAGGGTGGTACCCCAAGGTCTCACAGGGAGTTGCCGGCAGGGAGACAGGTCAAAGGTCAGGTAGGGCCCAAATCCTGAGCTGCTAGGGAACAGACACAGGCCTGTTCTAGGATGTTCTAGCTTTTATTTGGGGCTGGGGTCAGACACCAGATGAGCTTTTTCACATCTGCCACTCTATGTGAGGGTGGCAGGATGGGAGCACTGCCCCCCCAACTTTTTTTTTTTTTGAGATGGAGTCTCGCTCTGTCCCCCAGGCTGGAGTGCAGTGGCACGATCTTGGCTCACTGCAAGCTCCGCCTCCCGAGTTCACACCATTCTCCTGCCTCAGCCTCCAGAGTAGCGGGGACTACAGGTGCCCACCACCATGCCCGGCTAATTTTTTGCATTTTTTTAGTACAGACGGGGTTTCACCGTGTTAGCCAGGATGGTCTCAATCTCCTGACCTCATGATCCACCCGCCCAGCCTCCCAAAGTGCTGAGATTATAGGTGTGAGCCACCGCACCTGGCCCCCCACACCCCCAACTTTTTTTGAGACAGGGTCTCACTCTGTCACTCAGGCTGGAGTGCAGTAGTGTGATCATGGCTCACTGCAGCCTCGACCTTCTGGGCTCACATGATCCTCCTGCCTCGGCCTCCCAAGTAGCTGGGACCACAGGCATGCGCCACCATGCCTGGCTAATTGGCTTATTTTGTTTTTGTTTTTTTGTAGAGATGGGGATCTTGCTTATGATGCCCAGGCTGGTCTCAAATTCCTGGGCTCCAAGCGTTCCTCCTACCTTGGCCTCCCAAAGTGCTGGGATTGCAGGTATGAGCCACTGTGCTCTGCCAGTGGGCCCCTCCTTGAAGTTAAGACAGACAAGGCTTGCTCAAGGTCACCGAGAACATCAGTGCCAGCATTGGGTGTAGAACCAGTGTTGCAGGAAGTCCAGGGAGAGAGGAAGATCCTCACTTTAGCACCCCCATTCCTCCAGCAGGCCGAGGCCAGGGTGCACGGGGCTGATGAAGCTCTATATACTCCCAACAGCAGCTGGTTCTTTCTCTGGAGGGGCCGATGGAAGGATGAGGTGGCCTCGGGGTGCTGAGACTATAAGTTTCTTGTTATCCCAGCTGCCCTGGGTTCGAGTTCTGCCACTGCCCCCTCTCAGCTCTGGCTTCAAGAGCAGTGATGCTCTCTTCAAATACAGTAGTCTCCAGGGGAATGTCCCCACATCCTGGGTGACAGGGGAAGGGGAGCCTGGGCCACAGAACTATCCAGGTCCCAGCCCTTACCAGGCATGACCTTGGTTCAGGTCCAGATCTTCCAAGAGCCTCAGTTTTCCTCATCAGTGGAATGGGTCAAGTGTTTCCCTTGAAAGGGTTGGGCCCAGAAGGAGGAAGGCCCTGGGGGTAAAGCCCTGGCGGGGGCCTGGCAGGGTAGTTGCGGGGGCGGGAGTTGGAGGGAATGAATGCAGGGCGCCACCTGGGACTTTACAAGGAGGGTAAGGCCTTCCTGGGAACTCTCTGTGTGGCTGGAGGGGCCTGGGTGCTGGGGAGGCTTGGGTAGGCTTTGTGGGGTAGGCCTAGGAGACCCTGGGAAGGAGGGAGGAAGCAGAGGAGGGGACCGGCAGGCAGGGAGCTCTGAGTTTCTGAGATCCCACCTGTGAGTGCTGCCACCTGCTCTGAGAGCCAGAGGGGGCCTTGGAGTATCACTCAAGAGGCCCCCACCTGCCTTTACACACCTGGGGGCTGCCTGTGGAGGGAGGACCTACTTGATCTGACCAGAGGGCAGAATGGGAACAGGGTGGGATTAAGTAGGGGGTAGTTTGAGTTCAAGTTGGGAAGACTTTCCTTTTTTTTTCTTTTTTTATTTTTGAGACAGAGTTTTGCTCTTGTTGCCCAGGCTGGGTGCAATGGTGCGATCTTGGCTCACTGCAACCTCTGCCTTCCAGGTTCAAGCAATTCTCTTGCCTCAGCCTCCCAAGTAGCTGGGATTACAGGTGCCCGCCACCACGCCCAGCTAACTTTTTGTATTGTTATTAGAGGCGGGGTTTCACCATGTTGGCCAGGCCTGACTTCAGGTGATCCACCTGCCTCGACCTCCCAAAGTGCTGGAATTACAGGTGTGAGCCACCGTGCCCGGCTGGGAAGACTTTTCTAAAGCCCTAAGGGGGGACCTCACAGCAAGGATGAGGTGGTAGTGGCTCCTTGGCTGCAAGTACACGTGGGGCTGCAGGACCTTGCTGGGGGTCCAGGGGCGGTGCAGCCACTGGGGTAGGTGTGCTGCAACCTCTTCTGCCTTTGGCATTGAAATGCTCTCTGCTCTGAGACCCAGGACTCAGGAATAACAAGCGATACAATGAACGCCTTGGAGGAGGACCAGATCTGAGCCCCCACCTCCAGCATCGTCCTCCTGCCATAGCCCCAGGAAGCAGGGCCCACGCGGGAGGTGGGGGTGGGGTGGCTGTGGCCTGGGGTGAGGACCCTCGCTGCCAAGCTCCCCACTGTGTTCCCAGGGCATAGAACAGCTCCTGGCACAGTTTGTTTAATGACTGAATGACTCCGTTTGGTGACTTACATGCCCATTTTTCCAATGACAAAAGAGAGCTTAGGGCTGTTCAGTACTGCCCAGGTCTAGTGGACTGGGGCTGGGTTCTGAGTCTGCTGTCGCCTTCCTGGAGAGCGGGGATGACTCCAGGATCCTCGATTGCTGGAATGCATGGCACGGGAATTCCAAGGTGCCCTCCCTCTCACACAGGCAGGGGGTGGTGTGTGGCTGTGTCGTGGCCAGCTTAGGCACCCGGAGCCTCTGTCCCCTGCCCCTTTGTCTCGTGTGATACAATGGGTGGCTTTTTGTCCCCATAAAGTCCCTTTCACTGTAGGGAGAAGGGCCAGAGCGGGGGTGGGGACCGAGCCTGGCCAGGCTGAGTTCTGAGTGTCCTTGGCTTGCCCAGATGTGTCCCCAGTGAGGGGGACCCCAGGAAGAGTTTGCTTTGCCACGCTGGGCGTGGTTTTCCTGGATGGAGCAGTGGGAATAGAGAGGCCGGAGCTGGGGAAGGACTCGGGGGCCTGGGAAGCACTCGGGGGCCATGGATGGACTTGGGGGCAGGGGAAGGACTCGAGGGCTGTGGAAGGACTTGGGGGCAGGGGAAGGACTCGAGGGCTGTGGAAGGACTTGGGGGCTGGGGATGGACTCGAGGGCTGTGGAAGGACTTGGGGGCAGGGGAAGGACTCGAGGGCTGTGGAAGGACTTGGGGGCTGGGGATGGACTCGGGGGCTGGGGAAGGACTCGGGGGCCAGTAAAGGACTCGGGGACTGGAAAAGGGGGTTGTGGATAGACTCGGGGACTGTGTTTGGACTCGGGGGCCATGGAAGGATTTGCTGCCTTGGCCCCTTTGGCCGTCACGTTGTTTCTAAAACCTTTGGTTCAGTCACCCATGTTTAAAAAGCTGATTTTCGCCAGGTGCAGTGGCTCATGCCTGTAATCTCAGCACTTTGGGAGGCCAAGGCAGGTGGATCATCTGAGGTCAGGAGTTTGAGACCAGCCTGGCCAACATGGTGAAACCCTGTCTCTACCAAAAATACAAAAATTAGCTGGGCATGGTGGTGGCACGCACCTGTAATCCCAGCTATTTGAGAGGCTGGGGCAGGAGAATGACTTGAACCCAGGAGGCAGAGGTTGTAGTGAGCCAAGATTGCGCCACTGCACTCCAGCCTGGGCAACAAAGTGAGACTCCATCAGATAAATAAATAAATAGCTGATTTCCATATAAAATCCAGAATTCTAGTGTCTCTTGAAAAATTAGAAACTTTGGTCACCCCAGGCCTGCATTCCCAGCAGCCACTCCAGAGACTCCCCAGCCCAGTGTAGTCATTCCTGTGACCTGCCAGCCCTGGCAGCTGCTGAGCTTGAGCCCTGGTGTCCTCGAGGCCCCTGCTGCCTTCCTGCCTCATGGCTTCCCTCTCTGGGATTTCCCTCCCCCAGCCCTGGACTGTCTCACAGCCCTCACGACTGTTCACGACTGGACTGCTATGGCTTTTAATGTTTTCTTTCACATGGTTTCATCTGCATGACACACCTGTGAGGTGACCAGGTGTCCCCCTACGGTCCCTGTACCCCAATTTCCTCACTTGCCAGTTGAGGAAACAGACCAAAAAGGTTAGGTGACTCCCCCAAGGCCACACAGTGAGCCCACAAAGGTCTGACGCTGCCCTGGAAGTGAGGAGGGTGAAAAGAGTTGGGGTGACTGTCTTTGCATGACAGCTCAGAGTCCATAGGGTTGGTCGAACCCCTCCCTTTGGGGCCCCTGGAGGAGGCCCATGTTCAGGAGTGTTGACCTCAGGCTGCGGGGAATCTCAGAGAACAGCAAGCCAAACTTCCCTGCTTCCATTGTGCCAGGGGTGAAGGGGTCTGCCCAAGGCCCCTCAGCCTATGAGGAGCTGAGGGAGTGCAGCTTCAAGGAAGATCTGAGGGCTGGGCTGGATTTCTGGGGCCTCCTGTGGGAGCACCACTACCTTATCTGTCAGGCGGGTGGGGCTGGCACTGACGTGGGTCCTTATCTGTGCCCGGGCTGTGCCTGGTGCTTGAATGTGGATACTGTCATGCTCTCAGTGAGGCCTCACCCTCCTGAGGAGCCGCACACACCGTGGCGAATGCAGGAAAGTAGGCCCAGGGCCTGACTTGAAAACCCATGTTCTTAACCCCTCAGGGTGATCATGACACCTGGCCATATTGAATATTAAGCCTATGCTGGTTGCTGATCTAAGTACCTTGCTCAAAACTACCCTAGGGCCCAGGCAGGAGGATTGGTTAAGCCTAGGAGTTCTAGACTAGCCTGGGCAACATAGGGAGACCCCACCTCTACAAAAATTAAAAATAGCTAGGAGTGGTGGTGCATGTCTGTAGTCCCAGCTACTTGGGAGGCTGAGGTGGGAGGATCACTTGAGCCCAGGAGGTCGAGGCTGCAGTGAGCTGCAATAGTGCCATTGCACTCCAGCCTGGGTGACAAAGTGAGACCCTGTCTCAAAAACAAAACAAAACAAAACAAAACCACCCTAGGGGGTAGATACATTTCAAAGATGAAGAAAGATGAAGACAAAGGCACAGAGAGGCTAAGCCACTTGCCTGAGGTCACACAGCTAGTTAAGTTGGCAGGGCCAGAGCATGAATTCAAGGAGTTGATAGGCCACCCCTCCAACAGAACCAATGCCAGTGTCACTCAGGTGAACAAGGTCATGACACCCATCCACAGATTCAGAGAGCAGCTGAGAAAAACCTATTCATTTCCTGCGGCTGCCGTAACAAAGTTCCACAAACTGGGTGGCAGAAATATATTGTCTCGGTTACTGAAATCAAGGTGTTGGCAGGGTTGCTTTCTTCTGGGGCTCTGAGGGAGAGTCTGTCCCATGTCCCCCTCCTGGCTTCTGGTGGTGACCGGCAAGCCTTGGTGTGCCTTGGCTTACAAATGCATCACTCTCGTCTCTGCCCTGTCTTCACACAGTGGTCTCCCCTTGTGGTCTCTGTGCCCACATTTCTCTTACAAGGACACTGGTCATTGGATTAGAGATGCCCCCAATCCAGTATAACCCCCCTTAACTCGAGCATGTCTGCAAACACTATTTTATTTTATTTTATTTCTCTTTATCTTTCTTTCTTTCTTTCTTTCTTTCTTTCTTTCTTTCTTTCTTTCTTTCTTTCTTTCTTTCTTTCTTTCTTTCCCTTCCTTCCTTCTTTCTTTCTTTCTTTTTTTTTTTTGACGGAGTTTCGCTCTTGTTGCCCGGGGTGGAGTGCAGTGGCGCAGTCTCGGCTCACTGCAACCTCTGTCTCCTGGGTTCCAGTGATTCTCCTGCCTCTCCCAAGTAGCTGGGATTACAGGCACATGCCACCATGTCTGGCTAATTTTTTGTATTTTTAGTAGAGGCGGGGTTTCACCACGTTGGCCAGGCTGGTCTTGAACTCCTGACCTTAGGTGATCCACCTGCCTCAGCCTCCCAAAGTGCTGGGATTACAGGTGTGAGCCACCGTGCCAGGCCTTGTTTTGTTTTGTTTCTGAGACAGAGTCCCACTCTGTCCCCCAGGCTGGAGTGCAGTGGTGCGATCTCAGTTCACTGCAACCTCTGCCTCCTGGGTTCAAGTGATTCTCCTGCCTCAGCCTCCTGAGTAGCTGGGATTACAGACACCCGCCACCATGCCCGGCTAATTTTTGTATTTTTACTGGAGACGGGTTTCTCCATATTGGCCAAGCTGGTCTCAAACTCCTGTCCTTAACTGATCACGCACCTCGGGCTCCCAAAGTGCTGGGATTACAGGTATGAGCCACTGCGCCTGGCCAGACCCTGTTTTCAAATAAGGCCACATTCCCAGGTACTAGGGGTTAGGACTTGAACATATTTTGGGGAAAACATTGCAAACCACAACAAGAGATGAGGAAAAACTTCCCTCAGAGTCAGTGAAGGGCATGCACCCTGCAGGAACCTGGCCTGTCTGGCTGTCAGTGTTGGCAGCTTCTGGGGAAACTGTAATAACAGGGTTTCACTGGAGCAAGGAGTGCCTCTTGGTCGGGCATTTGTGACAAATCTTCTTTCTGATCCTGCAGGTGGTTTTAACAAAAACATCTCTTTGTTACCCAATTGTTTGGAAATTCTTTGAAGATACAAAGGTCATTTTTGGCACTGTAGTCTTCATATGTAAAAAAAAGTTCCTAATCCAAATTATTCAGGTTTTCAGAAAAGCAAAAAAAAAAAAAAGGCCCTGTGCCCTTGAGATTTCCAGACAGTTCCCTTTGTTTATCTGCAGGACCTGTCTGGGGGGGCATGGCAGGGACCTCAGAGAGCTGGGAAGGAGGGGAGGATGTGGTTTGCCTGTGTGTGTAGGAGAGAGACAGTTAGATGTTCATGTAGACACCTGCAGAAAAACACGGCGACAGATGAACACACAAGCAAGAGAGACCTACAGGGCCCAGGGGTGAAGGCATAGAGTTGTGTTCCCAGATACCCATGTGGCACCCTTCCTGCCCCTCCCTCACCTCCCTGGGTCTTTGCTTATCATCACCTTGCCAGTGAGATCTTTCTTGGCCCCTTCTCCGTAGACGTTTGTTAAATGTATGAACCCAGAGAGATGCCCACAGCGAGGCCTGTGTTGGGTGCCCTGTTCCGAGCAGGGTCTCTCTGGGGGGACTGGGCTGGGGTCTCAGGGACCAGGAGAAACCAGTTTGTCTGGTTCAAATGCAGGAATGAACCTTCCTTGTTCTAGGGCAGAAACCAAGGCGGCTCCCCAGGCACAGAGCCAGGCAGCACAGCCAGAAGGAATGCCAGAAATTCCCAGTGCTTATCCACCGGCTTCATCTGGACGCTGCGTTTGCTGATCTGGAAACCAGGGGTGGGGCTGGAGCACAGCACAGGGCGGGGCAGGGATGGGGGACGGCGGGGGGGAGCCTGGGTGCCCAGCCCAGCCCAGCCTGGCTCTTGGAGCCAGCTGAAGTGTCCTCATTTTTTACACTTCACTAAATAACTCATAGTAGCGCAGGTTCTGAGGAAGCATGGATCTGGGTTCCTGTCCTTCCCTATCCTTTTACAATTTTTTATTTATTTTTTGAGACAGGGTCTCTGTCACCCAGGCTGGAGTGCAGTGGCTCAATCATGGCTCACTGCAGCCTTGACTTCCCAGGCTCCATTGATCCTCCCCCTCAGCCTCCCAAGTATCTAGGACCACAGGCACATGCCACTATGCCCAGCTAAATGTTATATTTTTGGTAGAGATGGGGTTTTCCCATGTTGTCCAGGCGGGTCTCGAACCCCTGAGCTCAAGTGATCCACCTGCCTCAGCCTCCCAAAGTGCTGGGATTACAGGTGTGAACCACTGCGCCCAGCCTCCTGCCCTGTCCTTTACCCACAGTGACCACAGGCACATCGCCTCCTGAGATTCCCTTTGGAAGATGGGGATAACAAATAGAACATTTGAGGAGGGTCTGGTGATGGAGGAATCAATGAGACGTGTCTGGCACAGAGCGGGAGGGCATTGAGTGGTTATTGTGACCTAGGCTGTGAGTCATGGGACAGTTGATTGATAGGCGTATGATAGTGGAAACCTGAATTGGTCTTTTCTTGATTTTTGGTTCATTGCATTTTCTGACTTTAGTTAGTTGGAAGCCGGCAATACAGTGGCAGCGGAGGCCCATGAGGAATTGGCTTTAAATGAAAAAATAATTGTTTATCTTGGACACACCCAGTTCTCACCTGGAGAAGGGACGGAGGTGTGCTGCCTGAAGTGTTTGTTCTCCTTCAGAACACCGGCCTCCCCCCGGCTCTGGGGGTTCGTGGCCTCTCCAGGTGTGTCTGTTTCTGGCAGGGTGTTGTTCTGAGACATCTTGCCCTGGGTCCACACTTGTAAGGGCTCTGCCCCCAGCTTGGTGTGTGACAGCGGGCAAGGCCCTGCGGCTCCGCCCTGGCTTCCTCACCTGCCTGCCCTCACCTGGCCTGCTTGTGGCGGTGGAAGGAGAGTGCTGACGGGCAGCAGAGGCTGGCAGGGTGCTGTGTGTGTGGGGGTGTGTCGCTGGAGCTTCACCCCAGTGTGGGGAGGAGCAGGTGCTGAGCCCTGGAGAGAGGGACACCTTCCCTGAGCCTCGCACTTCGGGCTGAGCCCCTTACTTGGGTTGGGGGGAGGCGAGGCCGGGGGCAGTTCACAGATGGACACCTGCTTCTTATTATTTTATTTTGTTAATTTAATTTTAATTTTACTTAATTTTAATTTTATTTATTTTAGTTTATTTTGAGACAGGGTCTTGCTGTTCCTCAGGCTGGAGTACAGTGGCACAGTCATGGCTCACTGTAGCCTCAACCTCCCAGATTCAAGTGATCCTCCCCTCTCAGCCTCCCAAGTAGCTGGGACCACAGATGCACCACCACCACACTTGGCTAATTTTTAAATTATTTGGCAGAGATGGGCTCCCTGTATATTGCCCAGGATGGGGTCTTGAATGCCTGGGCTCAGGCAATCCTCCCACCTTGGCCTCCCCAAATGCTAGGATTACAGGCATGAGCCACCACGCCCAGCCCCGCTGCTTCCTCTTTCAATACACAGCACGTGTGCAGGGCAGGGTTCTGATATCTGTCATGGATGCAGAAATAGGATTGTTAGTTCCTAAGCACATTGTGTATTTAGCGTATATTGTGTGTCCGGGACTGTTGGGCACTGAAGATACAGCAAAGAACAAAACCCAGAATCTTCCTCGGAGAGCAGGGAAGGTACTCAGTCAGCGTCACACAGCCACACAGCTTTTGACTTCCAAGCTCGAGGCCCCACCTGCCACTTCCCCACTGGGCCACACCCTTCCCGAGCCAGATCCCTGGGGGATGGGGAGGAGGCGGAGGAAGGAGGGTTGTGAGGGCTGAGGGCTCCCTGGGCCAGCTCAGCTACAGGCCCCCCAGTCTTGTCCCTGGCTTCTGTAGGGATCCACACAGGAGCTTCCCTTCTGGTCCTTGACGAGGGTGCTTTTGGATGGGGTGCCTGGCAGGCACCCCAGCTCTGTCTGTGCTCTGGGCCCAGGCCCTCAGGTGCTCTAGGGGCTGGCGGCAGCCCCTCAGCTGCTGGGAGCAGCCAGGACTTTCTGTCTCCAAACCCTAGCAGCCAGAGGCAGGTCCTGCTCCGGAGCTGCTTTTCTGATCCTGCTGACTTGTCCTTGGGCTGGTGGCAAGGTCACTACGCAGCCTTGGTGCCACTTACCTGGGCGCTGACAAGGGGAAAAAGAGGACACCTCTGTATGTCTTGATTGGCGATGGAGGCTTTCTCCAAAGCTAGACCCTCATGTCCTCTCCGTGGCCAGGGATTCCAGAGAGTGCCCTCGTGGAGAAGGCACTCTCCAGAGCATCTCCATCAGCAAGGGGTCGGGGGGGGGCGGGTAGGAGGGGCTGGGGAGGCCCAGGATGGCCACATCCGAGGTGCTTCTGGGGGCCTCCACGAGCTCCCTGGGCGCTGCCTCAGCTGGCCCTTTGCTGGCCCGCACTCTGAGACAGTCTGCATAGTAAGTCGACAAAACTGCCACAGAGAATTCTCTGTGGCTGTGAGGGCTGGGGCCTGTGCAGTCTAGTTTGGACTTGTGGAATAATAAAAAAACACTTCTGTTGCAATCATTTATGTGCATGAACTTGTGAGTCCTCACAGTAGCTCTACAAGGTAGGAATGGTCATTATACTCATTTGATAAGCAAGGGTGGTTATACACTTTCCCAAGGCCACACAGCTGGTAAGGAGAGCTGAGATCGAAGCCAGACAGCTGGGCTCCAGAGTTCATGCTATTAGCCACTACCCATGCTCTGCTGGGATGGTCGGGCCCATCCTGCCATGTGGGAACAGCATGACAGGTAGGCCCCTTGGCTTCCTGGAGGCCCAGTTTCACCTGTGAGATGGCAACACCTGTATAGAAGGGCATCTGGGAGAGCCAGAGAAGTGGGGTGTCGGGCAGGAGGTCACCCAGAGGCCGTTGTGACGTTCTCTGCTGGGCCCAGCTGGGAGGGAGGACACAGGGCTGTTGTCTTCCCGCCTCTGGGACTGTGGTGACTTGATCTTCATTTCAGCAGCTTTTACTGAGCCCCTGGCAGGGCCTAGGTCCTGTGCTGGGTGTGGGGACGTAGCTGTGAGACAGCCACGGCCGTGCCCTCGTGGAGCTCGCAGTCTGGGGAAGGGAACGATTATGGCCCTGGATGGTGGGTGCCTGGGGGGCCCTGTGAGCACTGATGAGGGCTCTGGGATGCCAGCTGGAGGCGTGGGGGTGTCCTGGAGCACCTGACATCTCAGCTGAGACCTGGATGAGGAGTGAGAGTGCAGGTCAGGGCCCCAGTACGGTGGTGTATCCCACGAGCCAAGTCAGCATTCCTTTTTAAAATTTTTTCTATTTTTTGAGACAATTTCACTCTGTCTCTGAGATTGGCGTGCAGTGGCATGATCATAGCTCACTGCAGCTTCTAACTCCTGGGCCCATGTGATCTTCCTGCTTCAGCCTCATGAGTAGCTGGGACCACAGGTACGCACCACCATACCTGGCTAACTATTATTATTATTTTTATTATTATTGTTTTTTGAGACGGATTTTCACTTTTGTCGCCCAGGCTGGAGTGCAGTGGTGTGATCTCAGCTCACTGCAACCTCTGCCTCCCAAGTTCAAGTAATTCTCCTGCCTCAGCCTCCCAAGTAGCTGGGATTACAGGCACATGCCACCATGCCTGGCTAATTTTTGTATTTTTAGTGAAGACGGGGTTTCACCATGTTGGCCAGGCTGGTCTCGAACTCCTGACCTGAGGTAATCTGCCTACCTCAGCCTCCCAAAGTGCTGGGATTACAGGTGTGAGCCACTGTGCCCGGCCTTAATTTTTCTGTAGAGATGGGGACTTGCTCTGTTGCTCAGGCTGGTCTTGAACTCCTGGCCTCCAGCGATTATCACACCTTAGGCTCCCAAAGTGCTGACATTACAAGCATGAGCCACTGTGCCTGGCCAATATTACTTAGCTAGATAAGAAATGAAACTGCATCTCTGGCCGACCCTGCCCTGTCTGACCCTTCTAGGTGCTGGGGCTGCTGGTGTGGGCGCTGATTGCGGACACCCCGTACCACCTGTACCCGGCCTATGGCTGGGTGATGTTCGTCGCTGTCTTCCTCTGGCTGGTGACAATCGTCCTCTTCATCCTCTACCTGTTTCAGCTGCACACGAAGTTGTACATGGTTCCCTGGCCACTGGTGGTGAGTCTGGGTGGGGATACTGGAAGTGGCTATGACAGGACCACTGTGACTTTCCCTAAAAGAAGTGGCAGGGTGTGGGGGGGTGGCCTGACTTCCTCACTGACCTAAGCTGGTCTGCAGAGCCAGGGGTGGAGGTGAGGATTGATGGTTCAGGGGTCCAGTTTTTCTATTTTTCCTTCAAGACAGTGTCTCACTATGTGCAGGCTGGAGTGCAGTGCCTCGATAATGGCTCACTGCCGCCTTGAACACCTGGGCTCATGTGATCCTCCCATCTCAGCCTCCCCAGTAGCTAGGACTACAGGCACGTGCCACCATGCCCTGCTAATTTATATATATATATTATATATAATATATATAATATATATAATATATTATATATAATATATATAATATATTATATATAATATATATAATATATTATATATTATATATAATATATATAATATATTATATATATTATATATAATATATTATATATAATATATAATATATTATATATAATATATATATAATATATTATATATAATATATATAATATATTATATATAATATATATAATATATTATATATAATATATTATATAATATATTATATAATATATATTATACATAAAATATAATATATAATATATATAATATATATTATATAATATAATATATATATAATATATTATATATATTATATATATAATATATATAATATATATATAATATATATAATATATTATATATATAATATATATAATATATTATATATATATATATTTTTTTGTAGAGGAGGGTTCTCACTTTATTGCCAGGCTGGTCTTGAACTCCTGGGCTCAAGCAGTTCTCTCACTTTGGCCTCCCAAAGTTCTGGGAGTACAGGAGTGAGCCACCACACCGAGGTGCACAGTTTTTTGGGGAGCCCTCAGCCCTCACAACCCTCCTTCCTCCGCCTCCTCCCCATCCCCCTGGGCTTGACTGTCCCAGGAGGGGAGTAGAAGTGAGGAGCTGTTGAGTGGATTTATAAGAGGCCATTTGGAATCTTAAAAATATTTTTCCTGGCCGGGTGTGGTGGCTCACGCCTGTAATCCCAGCACTTTGGGAGGCTGAGGCGAGTGGATCACCTGAGGTCAGAAGTTTGAGACCAGCCTGACCAATATGGTGAAACCCTGTCTCTACAAAAAATACAACAATTAGCCAGGTGTGGTGGCACGTGCCTCTAGTCCCAGCTACTCGGGAGGCTGAGACAGGAAAATTGCTTGAACCTGAGAGGCGGAGATTGCAGTGAGCCAAGATCACACCATTGTACTCCAGCCTGGGTGACAGAGCAAGACTCTGCCTCAAAAAAAAAAAAAAAAATTTCCCTCTGAGAGTGGTCAGAATTTGTGCCTGTGTTGTATGAGTTTGTGAGATTGTAGCTTGGCCTAGGTAGGCAGCCCTGTGGCTGGAGGCTGGGGCAAGCTGTCAGAAGTTGCCCAGGCCAGGGCCTCAAGTGTGCAGGACAAACTCGGGCACCTGGCTGCCTGCAGGTGAGGCTCTGAGGCCCGGGAGGGGCTGGGCTCCCCAGGTTTTCCCCAGGACAGTCTCCCCAGGACACAGGGCTGAGAGCAGACATGGGAAGTACCCCCGCCAGACACACAGAAAGCTGCTGGTTTTTTTTTTTTTTCCTCTGACCCGGAAAACCCCTGCAGCTGGGGTCTGAGGCTTTCAGTGAGAAGAGAGGCGAGAAAGGCACATGATTGTAAGACAAGCAAGGCTGGGACTAGGCGGCATTGTTTGGAATTCAATGACTTTTTAAACCGAGGAAACGTGAGTCATCCTCAAGACAGAATGGGTTTGTTAGATCTCGACATCCCTGGCAGAAACAGGCAGCGTTTGCAGGGGTCGCTGGGCTTGCAGGGAAGATTTTGGGGTGAGGAGGCGGCGCCCTGACTTCCGGGCTCAGGGTCCACCCCCTCCCTCGTGTCCCAGGGGCCTCTAAGAGAGAAATCTCTGGAGATAAAAGCCTGTGTGTCTCTTAGGTGCGGATTTGGGGCTCCAGCCGTGGCTGTTAATGTGAAGGAGGCTCCCTTCTGCCACAGTGGCAGGGCATTGCTTCTTGTGCTTCTGGACCCTCAACGAATGGGGCAGAGAGGGCTTAACTGCATCTAGAGAAGGCTGGATTAGCATGGCCAACTTGGGATTTTCTGGCATGGGGGCTACAGACCCCTACAGGATCCAGGCAAGATATGTGAGCGAATTGGGTCAGGAGGGACCCTGGAGAAGCCAGCATCCATCTGCCCATCGCAAGCTGCCTCTATACTCACTTCATCTGTTCCTAGTCGGAATGCAGCCCCTTTGTAGCAAAATCTTTTTTTTTTTTTTTTTTTTTGAGACGGAGTCTCGCTCTGTCACCCAGGCTGGAGTGCACTGGCACGATCTCGGCTCACTGCAAGCTCCGCCTCCCGGGTTCATGCCATTCTCCTGCCTCAGCCTCCCGAGTAGCTGGGACTATAGGCGCCCGCCACAGCGCCCGGCTAATTTTTTTGTATTTTTAGTAGAGACGGGGTTTCACCGTGGTCTTGATCTCCTGACCTTGTGATCCGCCCGCCTCGGCCTCCCAAAGTGCTGGGATTACAAGCGTGAGCCACCGCGCCCGGCTGTAGCAAAATCTTTTGATATCCAAAGATTTTTTTTTTTTTTTTTTTTTTTTTTAAGACAAAGTCCTGCTCTGTCGGCCAGGCTGGAGTGCAGTGGCGCGATCTTAGCTCATTGCAACCCCTGCCTCCCGGGTTCAAGTGATTCTTCCACCTCAGCCTCCTATGTAGCTAGGATTACAGGTGGGCACCACCATTCTTGGCTAATTTTTGTATTTTTATTGGAGACGAGGTTTCACCATGTTGGCCAGGCTGGTCTCTAACTCCTGACCTCAAGTGATCTGCCTGCCTCGGCCTCCCAAAGTGCTGGGATTACAGGCATGAGCAATACTGTACCCGGCCAAGAATTTTTTAATAAGAAATTTTTACATGAAGTCTTCAGGTTTTCATGAAATTTAATTTTATAAGGTTGGTAATTTTTTAAAAGTATATTGGACAAACAGAATGAATGTTTGAGGACTATGCGTTTGAAGACTGTGAATGGGCTCCTGGGGCCAAGCGTTTGGGATGAGGGACTGGGGCCTGGTTGTCAGCAGAGGGCCCCTTCCTGCCAGTCAGGTTCCGTATCCAGCTTGAAATATCTGGTCCTCCTGGTCCTGACCCTGGCATTTGCTTAGAGCCTTGAGCTTAGGATGTAGCCGAAAGGGAGACTAAGATTCTTCCCCCTGAAGGCAGAGAGGGATATGAGGCCCAGCCCAGGACTGGCCACAGAGCCAAACCTTGCAGTGGTACCAGGGATGGCCTGGGCTTGGCACTGGGCTGCACTTGGAGGAGTGGCCTGTGTTTCTTTAGCTGGTATAAAGAGATGGGTCATGGATTGGCCTCTTTCTGTGAGGAATGGGTCTGGCACTGCCCCTACCCCATCACTGAGGCCCTCCTGTCATTCCCCTCCCCCAGCCTCAGGTGTGTTCATGCTCCCTGCTCAGCAGGCCTCCTGGGGACCAGGGCCTCGTGGGCTGACCCCCTGGCAACGGTGGCCTCTTGAGGCGCTGTCAGTGGGAAAGACCCAGGTGTTTGCATCCCCATCCAATGGCTACTCAAGGAGTATGCCAGTGGGAACCAAGAGGCCCCAACCGTTGGTCTCCTTGTGTGTCTTTTTTTTTGATACAGGATCTCACTCTGTCACCCAGGCTGGAGTGCAGTGGTGTGATCATGGCTCACTGCAGCCTCAACCTCCTGGCGCCAGGTGATCCTCCCATCTCAGCCTCCTAAGTAGCTGAGATCACAGGCATGGCCACCATGCCTGGCTAACTTTTTTATTTTTGTAGAGATGGGGCCTACCTATGTTCCCCAGGCTGGTCTCTAACTCCTGGGCTCAAGCAATCTTTCCACTTCAGTCCCCCAAAGTGCTGGGATTACAGGTGTAAACCACCGTGCCCGGCCTCTCTTTGTGTCTTAAGCCTTTTCTCTCCCCACTCCCTACCCCCATGTCCTGCAGTTAATGATCTTTAACATCAGCGCCACCGTTCTCTACATCACCGCCTTCATCGCCTGCTCTGCGGCAGTTGACCTGACATCCCTGAGGGGCACCCGGCCGTATAACCAGCGTGCGGCTGCCTCGGTGAGTCTGCTTCCCAGGTTCCCTTGGTGGTCTGCAGGGTCTCGGCCCCAGGACTCACGCTGCTCGCTTGGTCTGAGGCCAGGCACCTGCCACCTCCTGAGGAGTTGTCACCTGAACACTCAGTGGGTCTTAGAGGGGAGCTGGGCTGCCTCCAAGCTTCCATAATTAACAGTGGGGAGTGGTGTGTGGTGGGCAATGGAAGTTTTGGGTTAACTATTTTTTTTTTTTTTTGAGATGGAGTCTTGCTCTGTTGCCCAGGCTGGAGTGCGGTGACGCGATCTGGGCTCACTGCAACCTCCGCCTCTTGGGTTTAAGTGATTCTCCTGACTCAGCCACCCAAGTAGCTGGGACTACAGGTGTGTGCTGCCACACCAGCTAATTTTTTTGTATTTTGTATTTTTTTTTGGAGATGGGAGTCTACACCTGGCTAATTTTTGTATTTTTAGTAGAGATGGAGTTTCACCATGTTGGCCAGGCTGGTCTTTTGAACTCCTGTCCTCAGGTGATCCACTTGCCTCAGCCTGTTAAAGTGCTGGGATTACAGGTGTAAGCTACCATGCCCGGCCTGGGTTAACTATTGAACCTTGTTGTAAATCAGCTGTGCCACACTGACTTAGGGTCACGTGCCCCCTTGGAGAATGTGAAAAACACGCTCTTCCACTGACAAGTGCACGTGCAAAAACCTTTTGGTTTAAACCATTCTGGGAGATTCATAGGCTCTCCCATGAAACCCAAACTCCAGGCCCACGTCAGGTGGCCAGTGAAATGGCTGCAGTCCCTTCCATGCCTGTCACCCTTCACACCACCAGGCCCTGCACACCATCTCCTCCCAGGATCCTGCGGCACCCACAGTGAGGGGAGAGGAACGGACTACCAGTCCCTTTTGACAGACAGGAGGCTCCTGCTCAGAGAGGTTGGACACCGGGCCTGGAGCCACAGCCAAGCCCAGGGGAGGGCAGGGCCTCGATCGGCACGCATTTGGTTCCTTACTCTTCCTGATGAGGGCAGTTTTGAAATTAGCAAATTCAGTGAGGGGGACAGTGAATGTGGCTGCAGCTGTTAGTATAGAGGCGTGAACTGGTTCTAGGAAATTCCTAGGGTGGCCTTTGAATGTTGTCTTTTTAGAACTAAATCCTTGCTAGGTGTCCCCTGTGTCACTCTTATCTTCTCCTTCATTGCCCTTATCACAATCTGACAGGCCCCGCCTGTGGTTCTTAGCTGTTTCCCGTGCTTAGAAGGTAATGTTGGCATCCCAGGACCCTGGTACTCATCAGCCCCACGATAAACAGCTGTGAAATGCACCTGGCTAAGTGTGAGATGGTGCGGCTGCCACAACCCCTCCTGCCTGGCCTGAGATCTGGTTGGAGCTTGTGTCACTGTCACCCTCTCGGTCCTTAAGCCCTTCTCACCTCTCTTTCAGTTCTTTGCGTGTTTGGTGATGATCGCCTATGGAGTGAGTGCCTTCTTCAGCTACCAGGCCTGGCGAGGAGTAGGCAGCAATGCGGCCACCAGTCAGATGGCTGGCGGCTATGCCTAAACCACCTGTGCCACGGCCCCCTCTGGGGCTGAAGCCGCCGCTGGGTCACACAGCAGGGTTGTCCTGCAAGCCCGAAGCTGGGGAGCCCTGCGCGGAGTCAGCCCGACAGGGACTGCATTTGCTCCTCTCTGCCCATCAGACACAAGCTCTCACAGCGCTAAGGAAGCAGGCCCAGGCTGGCAGGCACCTCGGCTTGCAGGAGGCCAACCGCTGAGACCTCCTCTCCATCCCCCTTATTCAGTGGAAGGTGACGGGGGATCTGAGGCTGTGTCTCTGCCTTGTCTTTAGAGGACTTCAGCGTCCAAGACTGGGGCCCACCCTTCTCACCAGCACTAAATGCACTAACAAGGACTCCACACCTGCAGCCCCAGACCCGCCGTAGTATAAGCCTAACAAGCAACATGTAGCACCTTAGTCTTTGTTCCAGGAGAGCTGAGCAAGCTCGTGAAACCACTCTCCTTCCTTTAAACACCGTTTCGACCAACCTCTCCCTGGAGCCAACCTGTAAAAAGTGGGTTATGATTGTTGACAGCATGGTCTTCCCTCCCTGCATTTCAGACATACCAGTTACTGAAAGCAAATCAGTTTTAAGTGATTTCTCAATGCTGAAAAGCCTGTCCAGGTTTCCTTCCCTTTCCCAAGCCTCTCTCTGTAATACTCCCTTTGGGCGAAGCTAACATCAGCGCCGACTGCCTCCCCAACCTTGCTGACTAGGCACACGGGACGCGAAGGAGGGAGGGATGCAAGGCCTTGCCTGGCGAGTTGTCATGTGGTTGGTGGTGACTGTTTTATTTTATTTTATTTTTTTTAATAAAAATAAAGATGAGAGAAATTATTTGGACAAGATGTTGGCGAATCACTTTTGCAGGTGCTTGTAACCTCCAGGAGACCTCAGCTTGACTGCAGAAGATGCCTGCTATAGGGCAGTTCACGTTCTGGAGTCGTTCAGCAACACCTGCCGACCCTTTGACCAGAGGAAGGCTGCCTATACTTCCTGCTTGCTGGGTCTGGAACAGTCCTGGTTTATGCTGTTTGTGCTGGCATAAGTAGAATAGCACGGACTTTTATTCTCACAGGTGACTCAGTTTGACAATAACTTAGTCACCCTTGCTTTGGGCAGGTTAGATGAGCTTACTGAATGAAAGATTTCAACAATATCATCTACCTTGAAAGTCTGTGAAGCTTGGAGGTCATATAATCAAGGTGGCTGGCCATGCTGCCTGCTCAGAGCTGGTAGAGACAGCAGAGGAAATTCCGCAGCTGAGTATTCCTGAGCTTATTTTTCCAACACCGCAGAGCAATGTTCTCTAAACAATAATGTAAAAGCATTTCTAGGTACCCTCTGTACCCTTTTTATTTATTTTATTTTATTTTTTTGGTGATGGAGTCTCGCTCTAGCACCCAGCCTGGAGTGCAATGGCGCAATCTTGGCTCACTGCAAACTCCGCCTCCTGGGTTCAAGTGATTCTCCCACCTCAGCCTCCCAAGTAGCTGGGATTACACCCAGGGTTTAAACAACAGGGTTTCACCATGTTGGCCAGGCTGGTCTCTTAACTCCTGACCTCAGGTGATCCACCTGCCTTGGCTTGTCAAAGTGCAGATAAGCTACACTGTTACTAAGGGATGGGGGATTAAATCCAGTACCTATGTCCCAGTCCGCCTGGGACAAGCCCAGTTTGTGCTGTTGTCCTGGTATAATTTATCTTTATTTTTATTTTTTTTGGAGATGGAGTCTCACTCTGTCACCCAGGCTGGAGTGCAGTGGCACCATCTCAGCTCACTGCAACCTCTGCCTTCTGGGTTCAAGCAATTCTCCTGCCTCAGCCTCCCGAGTAGCTGAGACTACAGGTGAGTGCCACCATGCCCAGCTGATTTTTTGTATTTTTAGTAGAGATGGGGTTTCACCATGTTAGCCAGGAATGGTCTTGATCTCCTGACCTCGTGATCCACCTGCCTCAGCCTCCCAAAGTGCTGGGATTACAGGTGTGAACCATCGCACCCGGCCAATTTTTTTTTTTTTTTTTTTAAGAGACAGGGTCTTGCTGTTGCCCAGGTTGGAGTACAGTGCCACAACCACAGCTCACTGCAGCCTTGACTGCCCAGGCTCAAGCAATCCTCCCACCTCAGCCTCCTCAGTAGCTTGGACTACAAGTGCAGGCCACCATGCCCAGCTAATTTTTTTTTTTTTTTTTTTTTTTTAAGACGGAGTCTTGCTTTGTCACCCAGGCTGGAGTGCAGTGGTGTGATCTCGGCTCACTGCAACCTCTGCCTCCCAGATTCAAGCGATTCTCCTGCCTCAGCCTCCCGAGTAGCTGAGACTACAGGTGCGTGCCACCACGCCCAGCTAATTTGTTGTATTTTTAATAGAAATGGGGTTTCACCCTGTTAGCCAGGATGGTCTCAATCTCCTGACCTCGTGATCCACCTGCTTTGGCCTCCCAAATTACTGGGATTACAGGCGTGAGCCACCGCACCCGGCTGATTTTTAAATTTTTTGTAGACACTGGGTCTCGCTATATTGCCCAGGCTGGTCTTAAACTCCCAGCTTCAAGTGATCCTCCCACCTCAGCCTCCCAAAGTGCTGAGATTATAGGCATGAACCACCACACCTGGCCCTGGTATAAATATTAATAGCATCTAAAGTCTCAGAGTTTGAATAATAAATTAGTCCTTCCAGGAGTAAGTTATAAGAGTTTGGTTTTAAGGAAGGGCAATGCACTTAAATGCAAAACAAAATCCCAGGCAAGTTAGAGAGCTCACCCCTCTTATGTTTCCAACATGAATCAAAAAGCCTGTTTCAGGGGGGACATTAAAGGCACTCAGTCAATGCTAAGGCTCAGCAGTTTGCGTGACTATTGCTTCCCATTGGGGAGGAGTCCTAAGCAAGAGGACTGGGGCTTCCTCACCGCAGGCCAGATGAGAGCCCCATCAAAGGTGGCACCTGACATCTCAGTCTAAGTGTCTGTGGATGGAGAGACAGGCTGCTAGTTTATTTTAAAAGAAATCAGAACGTCTACTTATACTAAGTGACAAAAGACTTGCCTCCCTTTTTCTGAGCAGAAAGGGTGAAAAACCAGCCAGTCATGGTGGCTCACACCTGTGATCCCAGCACTTTGGGAGGTGGGTGATCACCTGAGGTCAGGAGTTCAAGACCAGCCTGACCAACATGGTAAAACCGTCTCTACTAAAAATACAAAAATTAGCTGGGCATGGTGGTGGACACCTATAATCCCGGCTGCTTGGGAGGCTGAGGCAGCAGAATCACTGAACTTGGGAGGTGGAGGTTGCAGTGTGCTGAGATCATGCCATTGCACTCCAGCCTGGGCAACAAAAGCAAAACTCCATCCCCCGCAAAAAAGGGTGAAAAACCAATTTGCCTTTATCATCGTTTTTTCATCATTTAATCTCTGGACTTGTCCACTGGCCTTTTCTCAAGCAGGCAGGCTGGTCCACAGGTCTTAGCAAGTGCCCCCAGCATGCCTGGGCTGTGGTGGACAGTCCCATTTATAGACAAAGCAAGGGAAAGCAAGCCCAGGAGAGGTGGCATTTTGAAGAGCTGGCTCTGAGAGTGGTTTTAAAGGGCCAAAGCAGGCTGGTGAGAGTGCAGTGGTGTTTACAACTAATAGATCACAACTAGTGGCAGATTTCTTTGTTCCTTCTCTACTTCCATTGCTTCACTTGACTAGCCTTAAAGAAAAAAAAAAAAAAAAAAAAAAAAGACCAAAGCAATAATAACCTGATGGCCGTGGCTACCTTAAAGAAAGAGTACGACTCATTGAGAATGGTGGTTCTCGCAAAACACCTCAAATTTTACTCATGGTACAAAAGTATTTAATAAGTGACACATCAGTACAGAAAAACACAGAGCTTATATCTTGTCCTTTAAAACCAGAATGGCCAAGTGAAAAGTAAGTACAGATTCTTTTTACTATTAAAAAAAATCAAAGGGACACACTGGGAATTGAACTACTATGCTTTTTCTTCGTTCTAGAGATGACATATATGTTTTCTGATAAGTAATCTACCACACATTGCACTAAACCAAAGCATACAAACAGCCAGTAAAGCTGTGCCCTACCTGCTACTCATGCTGGGCTGGACAGTGGAACACCATCTTGGTAGGAGAGATTTTGACAGGAAGAAACTGCAGAGTCCCTACCAGAGAACCTTACAAACTGGTTTATACACAAAGGATTTTCAGCAAACATGCAAACACACTAACATGCTATAAGAATATGTTTTAGTCTATTTCTAGCACACAGCATACATTCATAGGTGCCCAGTAAAATAGGAATGACTGCCAATGTAGAAAGCATTTTTGCCTTCACGAGTACTAACACCTAAAAAGCACACAGCATATAATACTTTGATCTTTAAGTGGATAATCATGGAAGTTCCAAGATCACATCCACTAGGTTAGCCTGAGTATTCATCTATAAAAATATTTTTTTTTTCAAAAATAATGCTTAAAAGAGACTTCTAGAAACAGTGGGACTACATCAGGACCAGAAGACAGTGACACAAGGACTGCAAATGTTAAGACTAGGAGTAGCTTTTCACATGGAGCTTTTATGTAGAGGATGTCTCTTTCTGTTGATTCCTACAGCTGAGACAAGATGTGATCACAGGAGATTCCAAAATCTCAAACGGCTTGAGTAACACCCTAGATAAACATCAGGAACCCCACTGAGGCTGAAGTACTGAAACTGTGGCCCATGTGAAAAAGAGGTGCAAGTGCACAAAGATTCATGCAGAGCCTGCTGGAACAGAGGGTGGTGGCGGCGGGTTAGTCCACACTTACACACCAGCAGGTATGCTGGGGAAGGGCCCCCCAGGTGGAGTGCCTGACATAGGGCTCGCTCCAGAGGCATCTGACTCAGAAGCTCCTGAGAGAGATGTCTACTTGAGGTGGGGAGGAGTACTATGGTTAATGAATACAAGAAGGTGTTTCAGGATAAATAGGTCCAGGAGGGTTAGGTCATTTTGGTTTTGACCTATCAATACTTAACATAAATGAAGAGTTACATAACAGAGTCAGTCTTTCCAAGATGTGTTCTGTCCTCATGAGCTGAGTCTATTGGGCTGGTGACATCCAGAATGATCCCATTCATTGGCTGGAGGTAGGACCTAGTGCCGCAGATTGTTCTGGGAAGCTGGCAGAGAAGATTATTTGCACAACGAAGTCACCACTAAGCCACTGCTTAAGTCCAGTCCTCGGCCTTCTTTTTCCTATATGAGAAAACAACCAAAAGGAAGGACTAGAAAGAGCCCTGGCTTGGAATCTTGCCTCTGACATGGGGAAGGCAGAGCTGAAGGTGGGAACGTGGACCTCCAGAGTACACAGGAAGGGAACACAGGTTATTGGTTATTCTGCATTTCTGCTCAATACTGGCCTGCCCTAGTCTTAATTTTTTTTAATATTATTTTTAAAGAGGTAGGGTCTTGCTCTGTCACCCAGGCTGGAGTACAGTGGCTTGATCATAGCTAACTGCTGCCTGGAATTCCTGGGCTCAAGTCGTCCTCCTGCCTCAGCCTCCTGAGTAGCTAGGACTACAGGTGTGCACCTCTACAGCTGGCTAACTTTTTTATTTTCATTTTTGTAGAGACAGGGTCTTGGTATGTCACTTAGGCTGGTCTTGAACTCTGGGCTCGAGTGATTCTCCTGCCTTGGCCTCCCAAAGCACTGGAATTGTAAGTATGAGCCACTGTGTCCAGCCTGGCCCTGGTCATTCTTAAAATGAACTCTTAAAAGGTACCTCCTTTCACTGGAAAACATTTTTCTTTCTTTTTTTTTTTTTTTGAGATAGGGGTCTTGCTATGTTGCCCAGGCTGGAGTGCAGTGGCCACTCACAGGCACCACTGCTGTGTAATGCAGCCCCAAACTCCTAGGCTCAAGTGATTCTCCTGCCTCAGCCTTCCAAGTAGCTAGGACGACAGGCATGCACCACCACATCCATTTCTTTTTTTTTTTTTTTTTTTTTTTTTTTTTTTTTGACACAGGGTCTGGCTCTGTCACCCAGGCTGGACTGTAGCGGTGCAATCACAGCTCACAGCAGTCTCAACCTTCTGGGCTGAAGCGGTCCTCCCACCCAGCCCCCAAAGTAGCTGACTGAGACTACAGATGCACACCAGCACACCAAGCTAATTTTTGTATTTTTCATAGAGACAGGGTTTTGCCATGTTGCCTTGGCTGGTCTCAAACTCCTGAGCTCAAGCCATCTGCCTGCCTTAGCCTCCCAAAGTGCTGGGATTATAGGTGTGAGTTACCATGCCCAGTCTCCTATTTTTCTTATAAAGAGCTTGCATTATAAGAAAAGCAAGGCAGGGCCAGGTGTGGTGGCTCACGCCTGTAATCCCAACACTTTGGGAGGCCAAGGCGGACCATGCTTCAGGAGTTTGAGACCAGCCTGGCCAACATGGTGAAACCCCGTCTCTACTAAAAATACAAAAATTAGTTGGGCGTGGTGGTAGGTGCCTGTAGTACCAGCTACTCAGGAGACTGAGGCAGGAGTATCGCTTGAACCTGGAAGGCAGAGGTTCCAGTGAGCTAAGATTGTGCCACTGCACTCCAGCCTGGGTGACAAGAGCAAAACTCTGTCTCAAAAAAAAATAAAAGAGAGGCAAGGCAGAACGAGACCTGAGACCTGCTTTTTGGGTTTTGTCCTTCTGATTAGGAACTCTAAGATGGTACCTGGGGCTTGTTTCATGAAAACATGAGAAGGTCCCAGCCACAGTAGAATAGCAGCTCACTCTTCTGATGCCTCATCGGCTGCTAGACTGATACTGGCCAGTTTGAAGGGAGAATGATGGGGGAAGCGTAGGAGGTTCATGTTCGGTATTTCTACCTGGAACTTTCTAAGTGGCTCAAAGTGGCTAAATA
This sequence comes from Symphalangus syndactylus, assembly GCF_028878055.3. NCBI lineage: Eukaryota > Metazoa > Chordata > Mammalia > Primates > Hylobatidae > Symphalangus > Symphalangus syndactylus. Next base: position 36,544,169 of record NC_072433.2, read on the forward strand.
AATAGGCAGTAGTAACTTACTGCTCTGTAGTCCAAAAACATTTCTTTAAAAGCCAGAAAATCTGTGAAGGTGAGCAGCATGTCGAATATGTCACCAGCCACTTCATCCTTATGGTGCCTGCAAATGGAACAGATGGCTGTTTCGTGAATGAATGATGAGACAGTCCTCAAGACTGCTTTCGTTTTTCTTTCCACCACCCCAGCCCCACCCCCGCATTTTTTTTGTTTTGTTTTTTTAGAGACTGGGTCTTGCTCTGTCACCCAGGCAGGAGTGCAGGGGTGCAATTATAGCTCATTGTAGCCTTGAACTCCTGGGCTCGAGGGATTCTCCAGCCTCAGCCTGAGTGGCTAGGCCCACAGGTATGCAACACCACACCTCGCTAATTTATTTTTTGTAGAGTCAGGGCCTCACTATGTTGCCCAGGCTGGTCTTGAACTCCTGGGCTCAAGTGATCCTCCTCCCTTGGCCTCCCAAAGCACCGAGAACACAAGCGTGAGCCAATGCCTGGTCTTTTCAAGATTTCATTAAAAGGTTTGAGGGCTTCCTACATAGGACCTAACCACCAAAGGCATGCACAGGAAAACAAAACAAGGAGGGTCTTTTGGTCAGCCTAGGGAAGGAAGAAAGTGAGGAAACAAAACAAAACATAAAAATCCGTCAAGCTCAACTCACTGTAATGTTGTGGTGAAAGCTGCCATGTTGAACCCAGGAATCCGCTGCAGTAGCTGTTCTTCAATATATTTTTCTACCAAACAAATCTGCAACAGTGGAAAGGATTTTGGTAAGACCACACTTTGGGAAAACAAGACTTCTTTTCAGAAAGCCTGCCCAACCCTTCCTAAACATTTCCTGAGGTCTGTGTGCCACAATCTACACTGAGTGCCAAGGATACCAAAGAGGACCAAAACACAGCTCCTGTCCTGGAGAAGTACTCAGCCTCGTGTGGAAGAGAAGCATTAGCTGATAATGATGCTGTAACAGGGTGGATGCTCTGACACAGGTGGAGACCGTGAGTAGCACGGTGCCCACATCCACAACCCAGTGCAGGATGCAGTAAGTGGGGGCTTTGCCTCCTGGGTAGAGGGCATCTGTGTAAACAGAACATATGGACATGGAGGCAGTCACAGGTTCCTTCTGGACAGGTTTGTTTATGCCATGCTTCTGTGTTAAGAAAATAAAGTCCTGGAGGCCGAAATGGATTCTTAGATGACAAAATCCCAGGGGGCTGTTAAGAGGCCTCAGGGTAAAGTGTAGAGACCCAAGGATGACAAGCTGAGGTTCCTGGGTTCCAGTCTTGGTTTTTCCACCAAATAGTTAGTGATCTTGGTCTCAGTTTTCACTTTTACTTAATAGTCATGCATATATGACTGGATTATATAGAAGAAAGAAAGAGTATGTGAAAGCAGAAAGGTTTGTCAAAAGCATGCAAATGCAAGGTATGAAGAACTCATGTACTGTGATTAAAAGCAGGATTATGATAAGCCAAATGTATTTTATTTATTATCTTTATTATTATTATTTTTTTTAGAGACAGAGGTCTTGCTGTGTTGCCCAGGCTGGTCTCAAACTCCTGAGCTCAAGTGATTCTTCCACCTCAGCCTCCCAAATAGCTGGTACTACAGGTGTGCTACCAAGCCCAGGTCAAACTTCTTTTAAATAAGAAGCTGATGAGCTAATCAAATATTTGCCTGAAAGCCTTTTGGAAAATAGCCCCAAAGGCTGTGCAGAGGAAAATGAACTTAAACCAGATTCTAATAAGGATTCCTGGCAGTGTACCGGTGGCACATTTTAAAAGGCAACAAATTTCAATGTCTTTTGATTCTAAATTTAAATTTTTAAAAAACTCTGACCTCCTGGTAGGAGGCATAGAAATCTACTTACGTATTCATTAAAAATAGGTGTGTAGGTGAGTTTATTCTCTTCTGTGTCTTCAAACTCCAGGTAGTACTTGTCCATGAAATTTCTCTGTAATAACTGGAACTGGTCATCTGAACCACAATGGGGAAAATTTATTCTTTTTAATGGAGATTACCAATCATTATGATTTATAAGTAGGCAGGATATATGTCAGCAGTACTGCTTTCTAAATGGTCAGTCTCTGGAAGGAAAGCTGATGTTTTAAGAGGGTATTAAATGGGACCCTGATGTTGAAATAGCCCAATCCTGTTTTCTTTTACTTTCTTTTTTTTTTTTTTTTTAGCTGGAGTTTCTCTTGTCGCCCAGGCTGGAGTGCAATGGTGCAATCTCGGTTCACTGCAACCTCCACCTCTGGGGTTCAAGAGATTCTACTGCCTTAGCCTCCTGAGTAGCTGGGATTACAGGTGTGTGCCATCTCACCAGGCTAATTATGTGTTTTTAGTAGAGACAGGGTTTCATCATGATGGCAAGGCTGATCTCGAACTCCTGACCTCAGGTGATCTGCCTGCCTTGGCCTCCCAAAGTGCTGGGATTACAGGTGTGAGCCACCGCACCCAGCCCTGTTTTCTTTTTAAATTGTGGTGAGATATATAATTTTTTAAATCATTTTAATGTTTAAGCACACAGCTCAGTGGCTTTAAGTATGTTCACATTGTTGTGCAATGATCACCACCATCCTTCAGTCCACTTTAACCACATCCACACAGGGTGGCTTGGGAACTCCCTCACATTACTTTTCTGAAAAGGAATGAATTGGTTCTCTCTTATTTTGATATAACTTCAGCAGCAGTTGTGGAAACAGTGTAGTAATTAAAATTATGGGGTCTGAAAGAGGCTAGCCCGTCTGGGTTCAAATCGCATCTCAGCTACTTACTAATTGTGTGACCTTGGGTAAGTTACTTAATTTCTCTAAACCCCGTATAAACTTCTCATTTATCTGGAAAATAAGAATGGTTTATGGTAGTTATCATATAGGATTGGAAGTGGAATTTAGATGAGAATTCATGTAAATAGATTAGTTCATGTTGAACACTTAATAAATGATAGGGAATAGGGAATCTTTTTTTTTTTTTTTTTTTTTTAATTGAGACAGGGTTCTCCCTATGGTGCCTAGGCTGGTCTTGAACTCCTAGACTCAAGCAATCCACCTGCGCTGGCCTCCCAAAGTGTTGGCGTTACAGGTGTGAGCCACCGTACCCAGCCCGGAATAAGGAATTTTAACAACTGAATAGATTATTTCTAAAAATAAAAGGAAAGTTTCAGAAAGGACCCAGACCTTGGGATAAATACCATAGGCTCACAGAAGGCTCATTTTCCCATAGCATATAGGGTATAATAGGCAAGAGAACTGAATGGATTCTTCGGTATTCCCCAGAAATCCCCAAGTCCACATGGGAAACGAGCTTAATGATGAAACATCTATATTCAGGAGTTAAGGGCATGAACCTTTATACCTGAAGGTATAAAAACTTGGTAATTTTCATACTAAATGGATTAAGCCATACAGCCAATAACACCAAATAACAGTGTTCTTTTCTCAATTCTCATAAAACTTAAAGTCAACAGAATTTTCTCAAATGTAAGTTTTCCCCTCCTACATACTTGTCTTAAACCTCTGGGGAGTGTTACTGCTTGTCTGTTACTTAGCAGGTTTCATGGATGCCCAAATACATCCATAAGTAGGAACTCAAAACCTAGGAAAACACAGAACCAGCTGAAGCTTAATACCTTGTTTTCTTTATGGCCATGTGTGCTTGTGGTTATGGTTTTATGTGTTTATTTTCATTTTTATTTTTTCCAGACGGAGTCTCACTCTGTCGCCCAGGCTGGAGTGCAGTGGCATGATCTCGGCTCACTGCAAGCTACACCTCCCAGGTTGACGCCATTTTCCTGCCTCAGCCTCCTGAGTAGCTGGGACTACAGGCGCCCACCACCACGCCCGGCTAATTTTTTTGTATTTTTAGTAGAGACGGGGTTTCACCGTGTTAGCCAGGATGGTCTTGATCTCCTGACCTCGTGATCCACCCACCTTGGCCTCCCAAAGTGCTGGGATTACAGGTGTGAGCCATTGCACCTGGCCTGGTTTTATGGTTTTATGGCATGAAGATGTTAAAACTCAAAACTATCTAAAAATGAAATTGCTCTTACCCTACATAAGAAATAGAGTAGATCATTATTTCCCATAGTTTTGCGAAGAACGCCACACTGCTGGTGCCCCATTAGCCTGAGTCAGTCCCTTCCAGGCCTCTGAATCTATGCTTATTAGATGTTTTCAGGAGTACTGGGCTGTTTGTTTCTAAGACAAACTGCAGTAAGCCTTTACTTAAGTATTACACTGTGCTACATTAAAAATTGCAGGCAGCTTGATGTTTTCTCTTTTTAAAATTAACTCTCCAAATTGATTTCAATGTCCTTAAAGAAGAAGCAAGCACCGGGCGCGGTGGCTCACGCTTGTAATCCCAGCACTCTGGGAGGCCGAGGCGGGTGGATCACGAGGTCAGGAGATCGAGACCACGGTGAAACCCTGTCTCTACTAAAAATACAAAAAATTAGCCGGGTGTGGTGGCGGGCGCCTGTAGTCCCAGCTACTGGGAGAGGCTGAAGCAGGAGAATGGAGTGAACCCGGGAGGCGGAGCTTGCAGTGAGCCGAGATCGCGGCACTGCACTCCAGCCTGGGCAACAGAGCGAGACTCCGTCTCAAAAAAAAAAAAAAAAAAAAAAAAAGAAGAAGCAAGCAAGTCCTTAAAAACAGTGTTTTAAAAGCTTACCCATGATAATGTCCTCTAAATATCCAACCACAGCATCAAATTCTGCATCAGAGGCGGAGGAGCTGAAAAACATGCCTGGATTAGGTGCTATTTCAAATAATGCATTAAAAAAATGTTTTTAGTATGGACGTTTTCAAACATGCACAAGAGAAAAAAGAGTAGCAAAACGAACTTCCCATCACCCATCTTCAACAATTAAGAATGACTGATTGTCTGATCTAGTAAGTCCAAACAGAAGAAAACACACTCGGCACGTTTGTGACATGAACGTTCAATGTCATGACTCCACTTTAATAAAAACTTGTTCTCCAGGCTCTTCGCTATCACCCCATACCTGTCTGCTTGTGAGCATGAACCCGGCACGGGCGAAACACCTGTCAGGGGGGTCATTTGGTCAGGAGTCCGGGAGGCGGGGTCCAGGGAGGCGTGGAGGGGCCTCGGGCGCTCAACCCCTCCAGGCTTTGCTGACAGCTGAGGGTTGGCGCCTGGGGATTGTGATGGAGGCGCTGATCAAGGTGACACCCGCCTCGCACTCCTGTCCTGCGGGGCCTGAAACCTGCGGCCTTAGTACTCTACAAAACGAAGGCCTGGAGCTGGGACGGCGCCTTGGCGGCCCCCACCCTGCCTGGCCCCTAAGGACACCTGTTTTATAGGGTCAGGCCCGGGGCGAACGCCCGCTGCCCCTGGCCCCAAGTCACCTGCGCCCTGGTGGAGCTACTCACAAAGACAGCGCAAAGCTCTCTTCTTCTAAGGCGTCCATCGCCGTCGCCCCGAGTAGGCTCCAACCCCGCCCGCGGCCCAACTCGCATGCAGGGCGCGGCGGCCGGCGGGGTTAAGGCCTCTCAGCCAAGGCCGCGGCCCGCTCACTGCCAGGTCGGGTCAGCGCCTGCGCGCCAGGCCCGGCCTTGGGTACCCGCTGCCGCCACGCGTCGGCCCGGCCTCTAAGCCCGGCCTGGCCCTCTGCGCGCGCCACCGACGCCGCAGGTCCAGGCCTCGGTGACTGCCAGAGGGGCGCGGCGCCCCGCCTCCCGTCACCATGGCTACCGCAACTCTTTCCACCGCCTCACGGCCTGCCGGCAGCCAATCACAGGCGCGCGTTACCGATGCGGGCGGGGCAAGACAGGGAGAGGAAGTCGCGGAAGGGAGTGCGGAGGGATGCGGGGACTCGGCGGGCACGCGTTGTGTGCAACTGCGTCTCACGTCGCCCCCATTGTAGAGATGAAGGAATCGAAGAGACAAGCCTGAATTTCCTCACTCGCAACTCGAGAATAAATTGCGCCTCCCTGAGTGTGGAAGATTAAATAAGTAGTTTAAGGCGTGTTTGAAGAGCGCTTGTAAGTTGCCAAGTCGCTAGAGAGGAAGTCCCTTATCCCTTGAACCAGGTGATGCTGACGTCTGATTTCCACCCCTCGTGGAAGGAAAGCCCCATCGCAAGAAGTAGATGTCTTGTAATTTACATTATAATCTTCACATCATAAAGATTACTTGGCAGTAATTGGTTTCTTGACTAATTATACAAGATGAGAATTGAAGAACTATTTTGAGCCACGCAATCAGAAATCAGATACCTTTCGGGAAAAGGCCTCTTCAAATCTGCCAAACTTTGAAAAAGGATTCGTTTGAGCTGATTTCTCTTGATTGGACAACTAAGCATTGTGTCTCTTTAGTTGCATGATACCTTTTGGCCAAAGTGTGGTATATGACTAGAGGAACTAGAGGGGTTTAAGGTATGAACTGGGGGTCAGGTGGCCAGTCAGAATGGGTTTGCAGACATTTTTTTTTTTTTTTTGAGATGGAGTCTTGCTCTGTTGCCCAGGCTGGAGTGCAGTGGCACGATCTCGGCTGGCTACAACCTCCGCCTCCCAGGTTCAAGCGATTCTTGTGCCTCAGCCTCCCGAGTAGCTAGGATTACAACTGCCCGCCACCATGCCCCGCTATTTTTGTATTTTTAGTAGAGACAGGGTTTCACCATGTTGGCCAGGCTGGTCTCGAACTCCTGACCTCAGGTGATCCACCTACCTTGGCCTCCAAAAGGGCTAGGATTACAGGTGTGAGCCACCACGCCTGGCCTAGCAGATATCTTTGAATGGACGTAAAATAGATATCCGTGGGATCTGGAACAAAGATGGTTACAAAGACATAGTCTGGTGTGACAGCTGTGACCAAGGTGACATCAATTATTACTAATTTATTTATTTATTGAGATGGAGTTTCGCTCTTATTGCCCGGGCTAGAGTGCAATGGTGCGATCTCGGCTCAACACAACCTCCGCCTACCGGGTACAAGTGATTCTCCTGCCTCAGCCTCCCGTGTAGCTGGGATTACAGTCATGCGCCACCATGCCTAATTTTTTTGTGTTTTTAGTAGAGACGGGGTTTCTCTATGTTGGTCAGGCTGGTCTTGAACTCCCGACCTCAGGTGATCCGCCCGCCTTGGCCTCCCAAAGTGCTGGGATTACAGGCGTGAGCCACTGAGCTCGGCCTATTTATTTTTTGAGACGGAGTCTTGCTCTGTCGCCCAGGCTGGAGTGTGGTGGCGCAATCTCGGCTCGCTGCAACCTCTGCCTCCCAGGTTTAAGGGATTCTCCTGCCTCAGCCTCTTAAGTAGCTGGGATTACAGGCACGTGCCACCACACCCGGCTAATTTTTGTATTTTTAGTAGAGACAGGGCTTCACCATGTTGGCCAACGTGGTCTCGAACTCCTGACCTCTGGTGGTCTGCCCACCTCGGCCTCCCAAAGTGTTGGGATTACAGGCGTGAGCCACCACGCCCGGTCAGGTGACATCAATTATGAGTTACTCTGTTTAGCACCAAGTGGAAGATAGGCATTTTAAAAGGTTTGCTGAATTACTGGACTGAGTTGTTTAGTCAAGCCCTGGTCACACAGCTCACAGCAAACTCAGAGAGTTTCTTCATGACCTACTTTCTCTATATACCACACATTTCTGGACAAAATGAATTTGCCTACCCTTCCTAAGTCATTGATGGAGTGGAGGAGGAACACACCTTGATTTAATCTGTTCTGGTTATCTATTGCTGTTACAAACCCCCTGAAAACTTAGTGTCTTAAAACAACCATTTTGCTCACTAATCTGTAATTTGGGCGGGGCCAGCTAGTCTCTATTCCAGTTGGTGTCAGCTGGGGCAGCTGGAATGGACTAGAGGAGCTTCCTCCAAGGAGTTTACTCACGTGGCTGGCAAATTAGTGTTGGCTCTTGGCTCTCAGTTGTGGACATTGGCCAGAGAACTGGGGCCGGGAGTCGGGGGGTTTCAGTTCCTCTCCATGTATAGGATTCAGGGGATTCTTGGGTTTTCTCACACCATGGTGCTGGGTCCGAGAGCAAGTGTTTCAAGAGACACTGAAATGTAAGCTGGCAGTCACTTAAAGGCCTGGTACTGGAAACTGGCACAATATCCCTTCCACTGTGTTCCACTGATCAAGCAGACACAGAACCACCCAAATTTAAGGAGAGTAGACATAAACCTCATTTCTTGACGGGAGGGATGTCAAGTAATTTGTGGCCATCTTTTAATCCATTTCACCACGCTTATTGACTCTAGGAACAAATGGGGATAAAGATAAAAAGTACCCACTCGCTCAAGGATGTATCAGATAGTGTGCTAAACATTTATAAATACATTGTCTCCTTTTCAAATATTTGAGACCCTATAAAAACAAAAAACCGGTATGAAGTGGGTAGTATCTCCATTTTACAGACTGGGAAGCCAAGCATTAGTGGGACCTGGGTCCAGTTCCACTCCAAAGGGCCTATTTCAACCATCATGCTATATAGCCCCTAATCCCTGGGTTGTTAAACCATATTCTTGGAAATCAGAACATGTTTTCTCCTGATTACAGAATGGCCTTTTTCCACTTGTAGCAAAATTAAAAATTGACTTGAATATACTAAATGTTTTTCCATTAATACTCATTTTTAAAATCCTTTGATTGGGGGTTGGCACTAGGAATTCTTCTGAGTGAATAAATAGCAAAAGGTAAATGATGGGCAATACTGGAAGGAGCTGATCTTGGGTGGTTTTTGTGGATACACATTCAAGATGGTTGAAACTTGTGCAAAAGTCATTTTCTGCTAGTGAAATTGTGTCAGTTTTGTGACTGAATCAGTTTCCTGGCACTCTGCAAATGGCACCATGACTTTCTTCTGCTCTACGTCATTTTAAAAAGGGGCCAATTCATTAAAAAGCTTTTTTTTTTTTGGCTGAAACGCTGGATTTCCCCAATGAATCACCTGACAAAATACCATAATTTTTTGTTTTTCTCCCTGGTAACAATTTATCGGTAGTAAAAGTCTAGCTTTTAATTTCTCTTAAATGCTTACATTCAGTTCAGAATATGGATGTACAATTTTACTCTTCCACATAGCTTGTTAACCCCTGGTTTTTTCTTTGATACGGAGTTCCTGTCTTTCCCTTTGAGGTGACTCCAACTTTACAACTTAGCTTCCATCCTGGATGATTTGATGAATTTAATATTGAAGCCCTTTGGTTTTATGATCTAGAAGTTAAGAACAGGAAAAGTAAACCACCTTAGGAACAAAGTTCAAGGGTAGATTTTTAGAAAGCTGTTAGGCTCCTGCATTCCTTTGCCTGGCAAATTATTAATTCCATCTATTTTTCCTTCTCTCCACTAAGTGTACAGACTACCTTTAGTTTCAGCTGGACCACACATTTCTTTACTGGTCTATTTCCATTTTTTTGCTTGTCCTTTACCCCCAGCTCACCCCACTCCTCCATTCCATTCTCCAAATAGAAGCCAGAGCCATCTGTTAGAATTATCAAGGCACTTCCATGCTTAAACACCTTTGCTTTCTACTGCACTTAGTATAAAATAGAAAACCCTTCACATAGCCTTCATGAGCAGTTCCCTGGCCTCTCCAACACTGTAGCATTACCTCTTCTACCTACTTGCTTCCTATTTTTCCAGTTACAGGGGTCTTCCATCGGATCCCCAAACCCACTGAGACCCATTCTTCCTCAGTTAGTGCCTTTGCCTAAAATGTTGTGTTTGCCTAGCTACCCAGTCAGTCCTAGAAGCTAGTCCTCAGTCTCTGCCAGGCTATGTCCCACTTCCTCCTTTAAGTTTCACTAATGTTACTTCCTCAGTGAGGTTTCTTCTGACACTCCCATCACCATCTAAATTAGGTCCCCCTCATTCTCTCTAGGACCCTATTCTTTTCCACTAAAAGTTTGTTACAATAAACACAAATATACTGTCTTCTCCCCACCTTAGGAACAAACTTCAAGGGTAGATTTTTAGAAAGCTGTTAGACTCCTGCATTCCTTTGCCTGGCAAATTATCTATTAATTCCATCTATTTTTCCTTCTCTCCACTAAATGCACAGACTACCTTTAGTCTCAGCTGGACCACTTCCAAATTACTGTTAAGACATAATAATAGACAATAATTAGACAAACTTACTAGACATAAGCTCTACAAACAGATATTTTGTATGCCACACAGGCACAGTGCCTAGCACATATTAGGTGCTCAGTAACAATCTGCTGGATGAGTAAGTGGCCTTATTCTTAATTCTAATACTTGATTCTCTCCTACTCCCAAAAGTAGCCCTTAAAGTCTGAGAGTATAATGTCTTGGAACCTTAGCAGTATACACCAATGAAAGTTGTGAAATCTTAGTCAAAAAAGGCAACAGATGTTTTATTCTTCAATGCAAATTACTGTATTCACCACAAGCTAAAGAACAGAACATGTATCTACATATATATTTATATATATATATATATATTTTTTTTTGGGGGATTTATGGAAGACTAAAGACACGGAAAAAAATCCAGCACCCCAACATGTACAGCCAGGAAGGAAATCAGCTCTGTAATAGGACAGGTATAATGAACTACAAATAAGAAGGGGTGGAAAAAGAAGAAAAAAAAATGTGCATTGAGTTTAAGACACTGTAAAACTCAGAAGACATATTTACTATTCAAGTATAAACTCTGTAAGGACTTGGCATAAATTGAAAGGCAGCTGCTGAGGTACACCATTATAAAAGAAGTTCTATGAATTTACAATTCTACCTTCCAATTTCCTGGGAGAAAAAACCAAACTCTTGAAGGTCTTCACCAGAGACCCTGAGAGGGATTAACACTTTTGATGAAGACATAGTCAATAATTCATGATTGAACTTACTATTCAAAAACATGTATTTATTTAGAACAATAGAAATACGTGTTCTCAGACTGTCCTCTAGAGTTTTTGAGACTATTAGTTCAAGAGTTTCAAAGTATATTACTTGTAAAAACAATACTGATTTAAAAAATTTAACAAAAAAACAGAAATCTGATTTGATGGTACCTTAAAAATATCCTAAATACCAAATTTTCTCCAACCTAACATTACAGCTAATTTAAGAATTCCTCCTGCATTGGTAAAACATTTTTTCCTCATTAAATGTGGGTACTGAAATTGGATAGAAACACTATGAATGTGAAAATACCACCAATTTTCTGCAGTAAAAAAAAAAACCCAAAAAAACAAAAAAACAAACAAAAAACCTAGAATGTTCTTTGGAATCACTGAAATATCACAAACTTGGGTTTTTTCTTACAGTCTGTGCACCTTCTTTCAGGTTCTCTGTTTTGCTTATACTACTGACTGTGTGATTCTAATTTTTATAGATTCAAGTCTTGCAATGCAGTATCCATGCTTGACACACCGGTGTCTCTGACCAGTGAGAAGTTATGCATAACCCAGAAACGCTGTCATTTACATCTCCATAAAGACTTCTGCCCCAAATAAAAACTTCAGAATGACACAACACATCCTGTGTTAAACAATCAAATGAACCCAACATGGAGGATTCCAGTGTGATTTCAGTACTTGGGAGGGCATTGTCTGCTATGGTTTTTCATGGAAGTACCACAGGCCTGGCTGCTAGCATTCAGCTTTCCTTGGCCTTAAAAGGGATTTTCTCAGGGCTGGCAAGTTGGATTAGATTCTAAGAGAATTTTGTCTTTGACAAACTACCATTTTTAGCGTAAAATCTGGCTATGGCTGTAAGTTTCAATGTGTGTACAACTGATTAAAGAGTTTTTTTTCTTTTTCTTTTCAACATTGGCTGGAATTGAGTAGAAAAAAGTCCACGATGCCTCTTCACATGTGTCATGAAATATGAGAAATCTGTCTGATTCTAGATACTATTTCTTTACGACACAATGGGCAGGTCTCCAGTTGCAAGGCACAATCCATGCACAGGTCACTGGGGAGAAACACAGAAAAGTCAGTCAAGTTAATGCTTCAAAAGGTCAAACTCCAACTGCCTGCCAACTAAATCTAAAATGTTAACAAGTTTGTTCATTGAAAGGGTTACTAATTATACATGGTTTAAAAAAATGAATATGGAAATAAAAAATAAATCTTTCATTTCTGATCAATTGTCTTAGTCTGAGGAACGAGTAAAAAGTTCATATGCATTCTTTCAGACACTCTATATATGCACAGCATATACTTACAGATGTGTACATATAGGTAGGGATATAATATTTCTCCCCAGAAAGCTAGCCATTTATCCCAGAATCATTTACCAAACAGTCCATCTTTCACCACAGTTTTGACACAATGCCTTTGTAATATGGTAAATTTTCATTTTTAGTTAGTTCTATTTCTGGGCTTTTATTGTATTCCATTATTTCTGCCATTCTTGTCATATAGTCATGGGACCAAACTGTTAACATTTATTTTAATGTATTTTAAGATGTGGTATGGTTGTCATCTAACTTTCAGAATTTTCTTGCCTTAAACTTTTAAATCAGCATGTCAAGTTCCAGAAAAAAATCATGTTGCTCTTTTTATGTTGACCAAATTAAACTTAAGAGTTTAGAGAAAACTGTCACCTTTACAATACTGAGAGGTCCTCCTATCCAAGAAGAGACTCATTTATTTAAGTCTTCTGTTATAGTCTTTGGTAGTTTAAAAGTTTTCTTCATATACGCTCTACATATTTTTCTTGCTGTGTATTCTTAGATAGCCCTTTTTTTTAACCATTGTAAAAGGGATCTTCAATTACATGCTGTAATTGGCTGCTATTTATACATATAGCTAGAAGAGCTACTGATTTTTGTGTATTTTGTAAGTCATAGTGGTGACAGTAGGCATCCTTATCTTATTCCCAACGTCTCTTGAAATGCTTCCCATGTGTCACCATTAAAAAGATGCTAGCTGGTGAGACCCCGTCTCTACTAAAAATACAAAAATTAGCTGGGCATGGTGGTGGGCGCCGGTAATCTCAGCTACTTGGGAGGCTGAGGCAGGAGAAATCACTTGAACCTGGGAGGTGGAGGCTGCAGTGAGCTGAGATCATGCCACTGCACTCAAGCCTGGGCGACAGAGCGAGACTCCGTCTCAAAAAAAAAAAAAAAAAAAAAATAAATAAATAAAAATAAAGAGATACTAGCATTTGGCTGAAATATATGTTTTTTATATTGTTACAGAAGTATCCATCCATTCCTATTTTATATTGTTTTCGTCCCTTCATTCATTTCTGTTTTGTAATATTTCATCCATTAGGAATGGATATTGAATTTTAACAAATGCTTTCTCAGCATGCTTGAAGAAAGTGGTAACTGCCCCTCTCCTGCCTCTGGCCTATTTGAGTAATTACATTAAAGACTTCTATATTGTAGGCTGGGCATGGTGACTCACGTCTGTAATCCCAGCACTTTTGGGAGGCCGAGGCAGGTGGATCACTTTAGGTCAGGAGTTCGAGACCAGCCTGGCCAACATGGTGAAACCCCGTCTCTACTAAAAATACAAAAATTAGCTGGGCCTGGTGGCATGTGCCTGTAATCCAAGCTACTCGGGAGGCTGAGACAGGAGAATTGCATGAACCCGCGAGGCAGAAGCTGCAGTGAGCTGAGATCGTACCACTGTACTCCAGCCTGGACGACAGAGCAAGACTCCATCTCAAAAAAACCTGCCCTTGCCTGGGCTGGAGTGCAGTGGCATGATCTCTGCTCACTGCAACCTCTACCTCCCAGGTTTAAGCAATTCTTTGTCTCAGCCTCCTGAGTAGCTGGGATTACAGGCACCCACCACCATGCCCAGCTAATTTTTTTTTGTATTTTTAGTAGAGACGGGGTTTCACTATCTTGGCCAGGCTGGTCTCAAACTCCTGGCCTCGTGATCCACTTGCCTCGGCCTCCCAAAGTGCTAGGATTACAGGTGTGAGCCACTGCACCCAGCCTGAGATGTCTATATTGTACCATCCTTGCATTCCTAAGATAACTCCCCCTGCCAGTTGTGTTGCTGGGTCTTACTTTCTAATATTTTATTTGGGAGTTTTAGATTTATATTCATAAATAAAAAATAGCTTTTTCTTTTTATGAGTTTTATCAGCTTTTGGTATGATTACTAAAAATAACATTGTGGTTTTCCTACTTTCTCTATGGTTTGGCCAAGTTTAAATAGAATTGGGCTACCTATTCCCTGAAAGTTGTAAAGAGTTCACCTGTGAAACTAGCCTTAGTACTTGTGGAAGAGAAGACAAAGGTAGCTTTGATAACGATTTCAACTTCTTTTTATGGTAATAGGAATGCTTAGATTTTCAGTCTCCTCTGGGGATTGATTCTTGTAATTCGTTTTATCCAGGTTTCCTTTCTTTGTCCCTATATCCCTTTTAAAATTGTTGCTGCTCAAAGTTTAGCTAAATTTTCTTATAATTCTTTTAATGTCCTCTTCCAACTCTATTTTGGATATATATCTACTATGGAGACTATGATCATACTTAAGATACCTAGTTCTAAAGTTTTATATTTCAGCACTCATTAATGACCCCTTGTATTATGTGCAAGACCGCAGGGCCAGAGAGCTCAAAGCTGATTAAGACCAGATCCTGCTGTTTGAGATCTTAACATTCTTACAGAAACAAAGATCAAAAAGGGCATGAAGATATCCAACCTTTAAACTCTGCATCTGTCTGTGAGGCCCTGATAACTAAAACCTCCAAATATGCTCAAACTGAGAAATTCTGGGCTGTAGAAGTAATAGGGAGGATCAATCACAGCTGGAATCACGGTGCCTTTCTTTCAGAAGAGAGGCTGGTATAGCTAAGAGTGAAATGAGACACACTCTACTTCTCTTAAGGGCACAGCCAATTAGATAATCCGTTTCAAAAGACAACAAACGTAGAGAGGCAGAGTCAGGGGCCCAGGCTGAGTCATTCCTGGGGATGACAAACTGGGTCCATCACTCTAGGCTCTGGACCCCCGTGGAGCCACGTGACTAAAGCTATGTCAAAAATAAGACCAAGGCAGGGTATGGGATATGATGAATTACAGGTAGCTGGCTTGTAACATCAGCTTGAGTGTTGCTCATAAACAATCAGCACACATTGACTGGCCAGGATGCCACATTGCCCAACTGCTCTTCTCCTTTCTAAACTTAGTTGGGCTAGCCTTCCTGGGGACCATCTTACTTGCTTCTCTTGCTTATGCTCACTCTGTTCTATAGGGTCCAGGCTGCCCTCTGAGTTCATCTCATACAGCTGAAATTTAGTAAGATGACATGGAGGCTGCTAACTTCTCAATGGTTGACTGTAAATAAGAAGTAAATGAGGAAGCTCTAAAACTAAAAGAGTGCCCAGGAAGCTCATAAATAGCATTAAACCTGTTACATTTTGTGAAGCCAAAACTGTATCAAAAATACAGTACTAAGTAAATAAAACAAAAAGAAGCCTTCCACATCAAGCAGCAGCTTCTATCTCAGGTACTTTGTGGAAGACAGCCAGGTTCTGCTTAAACTCTAGTTCCTCATTCAGCCTGCTTTAGATACAATAAACCTTGACGAACAGCCATGGAACTAGCAATTCAAGAACAGTATGAAACTTTGCCTAATATAAAGTACAAAAGAGGAAACAACCCAACAAATCCTCTTACCTGTGTCCACATGGCTTCAATTGTGTGTCTGCTACCTCATCACAACAAAGGGAACAGCAGTTTTCTCGGATACTGACTTGCTTCAACAGAGCAAGACGCCTGTGCCTGAGTAGAAAAAGCAATTTGAAATACATTTTGTCAGCAGGGGGCCTGTTAGCAGTGATGCATATGAAATGTTTTGAAAATGCTCTGCACCTGTGAGATATATTCCTTAAACTTTGTTCAGTAAGGTTTTCATACATGCCATCTCCTTTCAGTCCTACAATCATTTTCTAAAGTAGGGAATGAAGGAGGTATAACCATTCCCATTTTACAGACAAAGTTCAAGGAAATGACTTGTATAAGGTATGCAGTCAGGAATCAAATTCGAATCCTTTAGTTCTAAGTCCAGCGCTCTTTTTATGTTACCAGCAAATTTCAACCTTTTAAGTCACATATGTGAGAGTCTGCTCACAAGCATAGAGCCTTTCTCTAAACACACATATACAAGTTTTTATACAATTTCAAGGGGTTTATAACAGTCCTTTTTAGACTCCCTGCAAGTCCAAACACCTCAAGTTAGAACCCTTCCATTATACTTTCACTCAGCATGGAATGGAAGCAGACAGGCAAAACTGTTCTGCTGAAGGTACAGCCCTAATACATGGGCAAGGGAAGCATGAAGCATGTATTCAGTTCACTTATGGGATTACTGTGTGCCAGACACTGTTCCAAGCCCTAGAGATTCAGCAGTGAACAGAGGACTAAAAAATTATCCCTGCCTTTGGAGAGCTTATGCTCCAGTAGGGGAAAACAGAAATAAACAAGATAAGTAAAATACAGTGCTAAATGCTGATAAATACTATGAAGAAAAGAGAAAATGGGAAACAACAAGGAGTGTACACATCAGAGGTGGCGTGTTATTAGAACAATTTTAAATATGGCAGCCAGGAAAGGTCTCACTAAGGTAATATTTAAGTAAAGAGGTAAAGGGAGTGAGGAAGTGAGTTCTGTGGTTGTTTGGAGAAACTGTTTCAGGTAGCAGGAACAGCAAGTGCCCTGAAGTGCCTGGTGTGTTTCAGGAGCAGCAAGGAGGCCAGGGTGGCTGAAGGAGCATGAGAAAATGGGAGAGGGTAGGAAATAGGTCAGAAAAGTAACATAGGGAAGGGAGAGGACAAATTGTACAGGGCCTGGGAGGTCACCGGAAAGGTTTTGGCTTTTCCCTTCAGTGAACAGGAAGCCACCCACTGGCGTCTTTTGAGCAGAGAAGTGTGTGATCTGACTTACGTTGTAACAAATCATTCTGGAGGCAAGACAAAAATAATATATGTAGGAAATGGTGGAGGCCTGGACCATGGTAGCAGCACTGAGGGTGATGAGTAGTGGGATTTTGGATATATTCTGAAGGCACAGCCTACTGGATTTGCTGAGGGATTGAATGTGGAAATAGCAGAAAGTAAGGTGTCAAGGATACTCTATGGTTATGACCAGGGAAACTGGGATGATAAAGGAGTTATTTACAGATGAGGGGCCAGGCACAGTGGCTCACGCCTATAATACCAGCACTTTGGGAGGCCGAGGCAGGCAGATGGCTTGAACCCAAGAGTTCGAGACCAGCCTGGGCAACATAGCGAAACCCAGTCTCTACAAATAATACAAATATTAGCTGGGTGTGTTGGCATGCCTGTAGTTCCAGCTACTCAGGAGGCTGAGGTGGGAGGATCGCCTGAGCCTGGGAGATGGAGGCTGCAATGACCTGAGATTGTGCCACCACACTCCTGGGCAACAGAGTGAGACCCTGTCTCAAAAAATAAAAAATAAAAATAAAAAAACAGAGATGAGAGAAGACTGTAGGAGAAGCAGTGGCTGTGAGTGGATGACTTGTAGCTGAGAGTGGGTATGTGGTGCTTCACTGTACTATTGTTTTTTTCTTCTGTATGTAATTGAAATTTTCCATAATAAAAAGGTTAAAGAAAAAAAAGAATGAATGGAAGAATTACAGAGAGTATATACAACACAGAACAATTTATAAAATCCCAGTTAGTAGTAACAGGGCCATGATCTCCTACCCTGATGCCAGAAAGGAGTAATATTCCAGTGAATATAAAGTATCACTGAATATACATTTTTGGAACACAGGATAAAAATATTAATGGCACAGAAAATGGTCTTAAGTTCATACTTAATGCCACAATTTATAATTAAGCACAACTGGAATGTTAAGGGCAGCAAGGTGCAAGAAGGAGGTTGGCACTAAGGTGGCCACTCAATTAGGCTCCTGACAAGTCTATCTTCTTGTTACTATCAGAGAAAACAGTCTAGAGACAGCACAGGATTGACCTAGCTTGGAATTCAGCTGTTCTTATTCAAGACAAGACGATCTTTGGGTACCAAATTTATATACATGGTTACCAAGAGAGTATGTATAAGCTGCCCGTAAAATGAGACTTTCTGACAGTTGATGCCCATTGCCATCTGAGTTTGGGAAGGTTTAATTCTGCAGGAGCAGTTAACTAAATGCTGAAGCATTTTAACTATGTCCAGTCCCCATGGGAACTTAGATGGATCAATTGTCCCTTTTAGGGTATATGTGAGAAGACTTATTTGTAGGCCTCATCCAAGGAAAAGGCAGGCTAGATGAAAAAGAATGGGGTATGATAGATAAGGGAGAGGTGTCCCCTCAGACTTTGGCCAAGAGGAATTTAAAGTTCAGAATCTCTGTCAGGCACCAAGGATGAGCCTGAATGAAAAGTTCTAGGAATTAACCTCAGAACCCTGAGCAGGAACATATGCAACCCTTATGTTCTTGGGCTATTACTGAGGCTTTGCTGCCAATGCTACCATCATCGTCCCATTTTCTAGCTCATCTGGAAACTATTGAACCACTGAGACAGTGAGTCCAAGGTGAAGCACAGCCCAGAGCACTGCTTGCAGATCTGCTTTTTGAGCCAAAGCTAGAGCTAGGATTATGTTACAGATACCTTCAGGGGCGTAACAGTCCGACATTAGCTATGTCATGGCCAGTATGCTGGCCTTGGCTGCTGAGAGAGACTCTCTTACTGATATAAGATATGTGGTCTTAGTAACAGGAATACCCTTTAAACAGGCAGCTGCTCTGTTTAAAATGATAAACTTTAGCTCACATTGTGAAACAAGCTTCAACTTGAAGTAATTAACAGGAAGCAGCTGGAGTCTTTCCCCAGCCTAAGGAATAGACTACATTCATCTCACAAGGAAGCAAAGCAGGCATTCATCTGATAAATTAATGCCAATCACAGTTTTTGTCAAATAAGGGCTGTGAAATTTTATGCAAGATGGTATTCACTGATGGTTGTGGAACAGTGTTGTCATCTTTGCCACACAGTTGAAACCACATAAAAAGTCTGTTTCAATAAAGCCGAGTCTATTAAAAGGTGCACTACATTTCCTAATATTTAGGATTTTGACATTGACATTCAAGTGAAGTTAGTTTGCAGTTTGTGTGTACATGTGTCATATTTTTCTGATTTTTATACCAATCTTGTTTATCTCACAAAAAAAATCTGAAAGTGTTCCATCTTTCTGGGTTTGGTAATATTTTAAATAACAATAAGGTTATCTGTTATCTAAAGATTTGGTATAGACCCCCTGTGAAACCACCTGGGTCTGGTGCTTTCTGGGGACAGATATATACAATAATTGGTTTGTGTATATTTCTTCTGGGATCTGTCTCAGAAATTTATATTTCCTGAAGAGTCATCCATTTTACTCAGGTTTTCAAAATTTGTTATATTCTTTTAAAGTTTATTATAAATTGTTTAACTTCTCATAAGATTCATGTGAAAGTCTGGAGATAGCCTGGGCAGATTCCTTACCTTGGCAAAATGATTTTTTCTTCAGCTGTTAGGAAGGCGTAGTCATTAAAAGTGCTAAATTTCATAGATGGTGGGTATTTGAATGGTTTTGCTCCAAAATTGAACTCACATTGTTGATATGACATGAAACTAGCTGCAGCAAAAAATCCAGATCTACAAATAAAATGAGTACAGAGGCCAATAGAATTAATAAAAATCAAAATAGAGTTAATAGAACAGTTTTCAGAAAGACAGGGTGAGTCAATCCTACCCTGGCAGAAAGGAAGAGTGACAGATTGTGTTTATAACCCACAACAGGTCTGTGACCAGAGAATATTCTGCCTTATCTTCCTGTATCAAATTTTGGGATAGTTTTAGGTCTGATCAAATGGGTTCCCAATCACTTGAAATTAATCGATTTCTCATCACAATTGCATATATAAATGGACAAAGACTTTTTTTTTCCTAGAGAAAAGGGCATTCCGTGCATCTACTGAAATTTTTGACTGAGAAGAGCTACTTACACAGTAGATGAAAAGACTTGCTTTTCAGGAGGCAGCTGGTTGCCATTTAAAAAGAAGATCATTTGCTTTTCATTCAAGTCTAACAGAAATCCTACTGTGTCTCCTAGAGGATAAAGAGAAACACTGTTAGGATAATGATGTGTACTACCAGGATTCTTTGCTAAGCATCTCAAGTGTTTCAATGGCACTGTATTAAGTCTGCCTATCTTTAGCTATGCATTCAACATGTTCATTTTTGTTTCTTCTGTAACTGATCTGACCCCTATACACCAATATTTTAATGTAACAATAAGAAAAAAATACTGCCAATTAAATTATGACAAGCCAATCTTAAGATGCATCCCAATTTCAAAGATGTTAAAATGTGGGGAAAAATATGCATTTTGGGCTCAATGAAATATGGTAAGATCAAGAAATCATGTGGTTACTTGCCTCTCTGGTGAGATTTATAACTCCCTAGATAACTACCCCAAAATACGCCTTTCTTTTAAAAAAGGTAAGGCAGGCTGGGCGAGGTGGCTCACGCCTGTAATCCCAGCACTTTGGGAGGCCAAGGTGGGCAGATCACCTGAGGTCAGGAGTTTGAAGATCAGCCTGGCCAACATGGTGAAACCCCGTCTCTACTAAAAATACAAAAATTAGCTGGGTGTGGTGGCGGGCACCTGTCATTCCAGCTACTCGGGAGGCTGAAGCAGGAGAATCACTTGAATCCAGGAGGCAGAGGTTGCAGTGAGACGACATCACGCCATTGCACTCCAGCCTGGGCGACAGGGCAAGACTCCGTCTCAAAAAAAAAAAAAAAAAAAAAAAGGCAGGGCGTCATGGTTCATGCCTATAATCCCAGCACTTTGGGAGGCCAAGGCGGGCAGATCATCTGAGGTCAGTTTGAGACCAGCCCAGCCGACATGGTGAAACCCCATCTCTACTAAAAATACAAAAATTACCCGGGTGTTAATTGTGGGTGCCTGTAATCCCAGCTACTCGGGAGGCTGAGGCAGGAAAATCGCTTGAACCCTGGACGTGGAGGTTGCAGTGAGCTGAGATCGCGCCACTGCACTCCAGCCTGGGCGACAGAGTGACACTGCATCTCAAGAGAAAAAAAAAAGCATTTATCTTCACTTATCAGATAAAGTAAAACTCTAAGGTTTCAGTTTTTGGTTTTGTCGTTTTTGTTGTTAAGACGGGGTCTTGCTCCATTACCAGGGTGGACTGCAGTGGTACAATCCTAGCTCACTACAGCCTCAAACTCCTGGGCTCAAGTGATCCTCCTGCTTCAGCTTCCTGAGTAACTAGGACTACAGGCACGTGCCACCACACCTGGCAAATTTTTAAAATTTTTTTGTAGAGATGGGGGGGGTCTCATTATGTTGCCCAGGCTAATCTCAAACTCCTGGCCCCAAGTGATCTTCTCAAAGGCTCCTCACACTTTGACCTCCAAAAGTGCTGGGATTAAAAGTATGAGCCACCACGTCTGGCCCAATTTTGGTTTTGAAAGATGAGATAAACAGATTTGTTTGTCAAAGATAAACAAATGAAATTACACAGCAATGACAAGAAAAATGGACACTCAATGCTGGTGGAGGAAAATCTGCCAATATACAGCAACAGCTTTGAAATTCTATATCCCCCTTGCCAGAGAAGTTTCACTTCTAAGGGTTTTGTCTTGAGAAAATCCAGAATGGTCTATAATGATAATTTTAAAAGGCAAAAATATCAGTGTCCAACAATGAGGCATTAATTAGTATATCATAGTACAACTATATAATGGAATATTGAGAAGCCATTAAAAGTAATGTTATTGGCTGGGCCATGGGGGCTCAGGCCTATAATCCCAACACTTTGGGAGGCCAGAGTTGGGTGGACCACTTGAGCCCAGAAGTTTGAGACTAGCCTGGGCAACATGGCAAAATCCCATCTCTACCAAAAAAGTACAAAAATTAGCCGGGTGTGGTGGTGTGTCCCTGTAGTCCCAGCTACTGGAGAGGCTGAGGTGGGAGGATGGATTGTGCCTAGGAGGTCAAGGCTGTATGAGCTGTAATCACACCACTGCACGCAAGCCTGGGCTATCGATAGATGAAACCCTGTCTCAAAAACAACAATAAAAAGTAATGTTATTTAATAAACTGGAAAGCTGTTCAAGGTATTAAGTATAACAACAACAAAAATATATGTATATATAAAATTTAAGTGTTTTTAAAAAATCTCGAGAAATTACAGGAGATTTTTAGTTTATTCATTTTTTTCTTTTTTCTTTTCTTTTTTTTTTTTGAGATGGAGTCTTGCTCTTTCACCCAGGCCAGAGTTCAGTGGCACGATCTCGGCTCACTGCAAGCTCCGCCTCCCGGGTTCACGCCATTCTCTTGCCTCAGCCTCCCGAGTAGCTGGGACTACAGGCACCCGCCACCACGCCCGGCTAATTTTTTGTATTTTTAGTAGAGACGGGGTTTCACCGTGTTAGCCAGGATGGTCTTGATCTCCTGACCTCGTGATCCGCCCGCCTCGGCCTCCCAAAGTGCTGGGATTACAGGCATAAGCCACCGCGCCCGGCCTATTCATTTTTTTCTTTTTCTATTTTTCAAATTTTTATAATAAACATATGACTCGAATAATCCTTTAAAAAATTCTTATTAAAAAACAAGCTAGTTTTTGAAAACAGTGCCTTTATCATATGCTCCGTTAAATGAAGAAGTTTTACGTTCCTTCAAGAACCTGCAAGCCATTAAAATGAGTGTTCCTGTCGGCTTTTCTAATTTTTTTTCCCACACCATCAATTTAATCAAGTGGAGCTGTTTCCACATGGGGGTGGGCAAATTCCTGCTTTCTTTCCTTTTTTTTCTTTTTTTGAGATGGAGTCTTACTCTGTTGCTCAGGCTGGAGTGCAGTGGTGCAATCTCGGCTCATTGCAACCTCTGCCTCCTGGGTTCAAGTGATTCTCCTGCCTCAGCCTCCCAAGTAGCCGGGACCACAGGTGGGTGCCACCACACCTGGTTAATTTTTGTATTTTAGTAGAGATGAGGTTTCACCATGTTGGCCAGGCTGGTCTTGAACTCCTGACTTCAAGCAATCCACCTGCCTCAGCCTAAATTTCTGCTCTCTTAGCATGCCTAAAAATTCAGTTTATATCCATAATGCTGATTGGGGTAGCAAAATGAGAGAGGGATGCTTGGAGAAAGAGTTGGGTTATATCCTCTATCTAGTTCTGATGCTAGGAATCAAATCCTTCCAGAGATTATATCCTCTGCCATATGATCCTACTTCCTTAGAGTGTGGCGACTGGATAGGACCTGTTCCGTAGCCATCTTGTCCCTGAAAAATCCTCATTTTAGTGGCATTACAATTCCAGTGTCCCTGATATTGCCATGGCTGCTTTAATTCAAAACAGATCCAAAGAGGAAAATAGAATTCATACTAATCTTGAGCATCATTTTCTGACAAATGTAAAAAATTTATTTTCTGAAATGTTTTTGCTACAGGAAGGACTCTACCAGAGGTAAATTTATCAGAGGAATACCATTTATATCCTTGGCAGTGACACAAAAGTTAATATCCCTTTTCACATTTGATCATCTTCTAAGACATTTTAAGGCTTAATGTAATAAATGCCTCA
The DNA here is from genome assembly GCF_028878055.3 of Symphalangus syndactylus. Taxonomy (NCBI): domain Eukaryota; kingdom Metazoa; phylum Chordata; class Mammalia; order Primates; family Hylobatidae; genus Symphalangus; species Symphalangus syndactylus. The sequence goes on from NC_072433.2 coordinate 36,567,707, forward strand.
TAATAACCAGATGTCTTAACCCACTTGATAAATTTATAATGGAGGGAATGAATACCTTCCTTCCAGCATGGGTGTATGTGAGGCTTACTTCTGGCATTGTACCAAATCAGCTGCCGGCAGCCATCATACGCACAGGAGTATTCATCATCCCCAATGCCATAGCCTTCCTGGAGAGAGACAAGGCCCAGAAGATTAGCAAGTCTGCCTGCTCTGACCTGGGAAGAGAGAGTGTATCTTTTATGACCACTGACCTAATAGCTGGGATTCTAAGCTTTCTGGATGAAGAGAGAGCTCATGGTTTTTTGAAAATAATAAAATTATGACTTAGAGGGCTGGTTCCAAGTGAATAGATAATGACTTCACCAACAAATATTTTCCCAGTGCCTTCTTTGTTCAGGCACTTTCACATTTGTTAGTTCATTTAATTCTCACTATCATGAGGCTGGTGGCATCAGACTCCATTTTAAGAGGAAACAAAGGCTCAGAGAGGTCAACCAGCTTGCCCAAGCATGTATTACTTGCCCAAGAAACAGAGCCAGGTTTGAACCTAAATTCTTCTGATTCCAAGATCAGTCAGTACACTTGTATATCAGCACAAGATTGTCAGAGGCATTCAAACCAGATAGACTCCATCTTGAACAGGGGCAGGGTAAAATGAGGCTTAGACTTGCTGGGTTGCTCAGCGGCATTCCCAAGAGGTTAGGCATTCTTAGTCACAGGATGAGATAGGAGGTCAGCACAAGATACAGGTCACAAAGACCCTGCTGATAAAACAGGATGCAATAAAGAAGCCAGCCAGAAGCCGGCCAAAATCCACCAAAACCAAGATGGCAACAAAAGTGACCAGTTGGTCATCTTCACTGTTCATTATATGCTAATTACAATGCATTAGCATGCTAAAGGACACTCTAACTGTCATGGCAGTTTGGAAGTTACCCTATATAGTCTAAAAAGGAGAGGAACCCTTGGTTCCAAGAATTGCCTGTCCCTTTCCCAGAAAACTCATGAATAATCCACCCCTGTTTAGCATATAATCAAGAAATAACTTACTAAGTTACTTCTGTTTCTTTAATAAACTTGTTTTCACTTTATTCTATGGACTCGCCCCAAATTCTTCCTTGCGCGAGGTCCAAAAACCCTCTCTTGGGATCTGGATCCAGACCCTTGCCAGTAACAAGATCAGATCAGGCAAATACCTTTCTTGCATGTAGCAGACTTCAAAATACCCAAATATTCAGAGATTTCAAAACTGGAGATAAGAGAAAGGTTATAGTGGACACTCAGCTAAAAGCTATTCTGAGATCAGCTTGATTTGAGGATTGTACAGGTCCTTGGCAGTTTCTTCTTTTTTTTCTTTGAGATGGAGTTTCACTCTTGTTGCCTAGGCTGGAGTGCAATGGCACAATCTTGGCTCACCACAACCTCTGCCTCCCGGGTTCAAGCGATTCTCCTGCCTCAGCCTCCTGAGTAGCTGGGATTACAGGCATGCGCCACCAGGCCCAGCTAATTTTGTATTTTTAGTAGGGACGGGGTTTCTCCATGTTGGTCAGGCTGGTCTCGAACTCTAGACCTCAGGTGATCTGCCCACCTCGGCCTCCCAAAGTGCTGGGATTACAGGCGTGAGCCACTGTGCCTGGCAGTTTCTTCTTTTATTACTTACTGCCTTTCAATTATTTCACAGAACTGTTAAAATAAAAGGGTGGCTGAGATCTTAAGAAATTATTTTGAGTGCTTATAAAAAAATAGAAGAAGCATGCAAATCAGACAACTGCTATCTTTAAGGAACAATAGTGAAAAGTTTTACTAGAGGAAGAAATTGAAAACGGCCAAATCCAAGTAAGATCAGGTCCTGATGGCCTGCTTCTTCTATGGGGCAAACAATACAGTGAGGAGATAGATTGGAAAAAAAGTTTTGAGGAATGCAACAAAGATTTTGTACTGGATTTTTGGATTACAACATACTGAATTTGGATGAATGCTCTCCAAAGTGACTCTTCTGAAATAGCTATTGATATTCACTATTCAGACTATTCAAGAGTTAAATGAGCTTGCATCTAATTGCCTTAGAAATTCACCACCCAAGGCTGCCAGGAGCAGTGGCTCATGCCTGTAATTTCAACACTTTGGGGGGCAGATCACTTGAGGCCAGGCATTTGAGACCAGCTTGGCCAACATGGCAAAACCCTGTTTCTACTAAAAATACAAAAATTATCCAGGTGTGGTGGCGCACACCTATAATCCCAGTTACTCTGGTGGCTGAGGCACAAGAATCACCTGAACCTGGGAGGCGGAGGTTGCAGTGCGCAGAGATCACGTGCCACTGCACCCTGGCCTGGGTGACAGAGCGAGACTCTGTCTCAAAACAAAACAAAATGAATTCACCACTTGCTAGAAAGAATGCCTTGCCACCCCTTTCAAAGGCTGAACAAGTCAGTAAGTAAAAAACTTAAAAACCACTAAAAGGTAGGCACTGGGGCATAAGTAAACGGCAAGCAATTCTTTTCTATCTTCACCTTCTAATGTCCTGAGAAGTCCTTGACAGAACACTTGAAAGAAATTCCTAGAAGCGAGCCACCATGAGTTGGTAAAGAGCAGACTCATTACACATTCTTTACCATGCAATGTCTTTGATGACTGGGTAAGTTCCACAACAGAGTGGCACTGTAGCACAAAGAAGGGACTCTAATAACTTTAACTACAGAGCAGCATCTACAGATTTAAGGAGAAGATGCCTCTGCCTAGCAGAGATGCACTTTAAAAATCTCTTAAGCTTACATCTCAGAGAACAACCTAGATGTCCTACACCTTCTCTCAGCTCAAAATGTTCCCAGCAAGATTAATCTTGGTTTCCATTGGCTAGGACAGATAAATGAGAGAATAGAGTGGCTAGCTTGGTATTTATTTTGAACTACCTGTTTTTTGGTCATGCATATTTTAGCAATGGAAACATTACCAAATACAAACAAAAGAAAGTTTATCCACAGCTTGTCATTCAAGGAATAGTTTGAGTCTCTTTCCCATGTGGTGGACACTGTCCTTTTTCCTGCTGTAGGGCATCCCAACCGCTTCCTGTTACGGGAAATGTATGAAGACAGTGTTCTGCCTCCTCCTTTGGAAGTGGAAAGGTAAGATATGACCTAAGCTTGGCCAGCTGGACCTTCCCATCAAACACTCAGTATGGTGCAAGTGACCCCAAACAGAGGGATAGTTAGGATTGATTTCCAGCAGCAATGTTGGCTGCATGCTGGCCAGATCATTCCCCTAAAACACCGGCTATTGTACTTCCTGTTTCTTGGCCCTGACAGCCTTGGAGCCTGTCTAGTTCCAAAATTTCTCCACAATCTGCAGGCCCCGGAAAGGCTTCTAAGTCATTCCTTTTCTGTCTGTGATAGCCAGAGTCATTTTCTCCAAGGCAGATGCTTCAACAGGGGAAGGAGCATGGGCTATCCCGACCTGAAATCTCTAGCAGCTGGAGACTAGATGGCTTTGGGCAAGTTTCTTAATTTCTCTGAACTTGATTTTCCTCATCTTTAAAAGGCAGGATAATACCTTTCCAAACTCTCAAAAAGATTAAAGATGAATATGTGAAAGACTTACCACATGACAGATGCTCACGAAAAAGCAAAAGATATTTATTTATTTATGTATTTTTGAGACAGAGTCTCACTCTATTGCCCAAGCTAGAGTGCAGTGGCACTATCGGGGCTCACTGCAACCTCTGCCTCTCATGTTCCAGCGATTCTCCTGCCTCAGCCTCCCGAGTAGCTGGGATTACAGGTGCCCACCACCACGCCCAGCTAATTTTTTATTTTCAGTAGAGACGGGGTTTCACCATGTTGGCCAGTCAAACTCCTGGCCTTAAGTGATCCACCCACCTCAGCCTCCCAAAGTGCTGGGATTACAGGGGTGAGCCACCGTGCCTGGCCAAAAGGCAAAAGATGTTTTAGATAAATCAGAGTACACCCTTGGAGAGTTGCTCCTCCTAAGCCTCCATAAAAATATACAATACAACAAGACAAATTTTTCTGTAGGTTACCTGAACAGAACTATCCTTAAGCTTATTTTAATGACCTAACATTGAGCCCAGTGGCCAGCCTTTTAAAATGGAAACCTAAGCAGCAAGAGTTCAAGTAAGAGGCACTATGGAGAGACTTGGAATCTTTTGAAACTGGGGGTATCCTAGGAATGACTTACTTCATAGAATCACACCCTGTCTGAATAGGCAAAAAGATTCAGAATCACCAGAACAATGTACATTTAAAGCAAAGTTTTATATATGGCAGCATCATTAAAATCCTGTATTTGGGAAAAGACATCATGTCAGACTTTATCATTTTCTAACAGGGAATCAACTAATGCTTGGATCAGGGAAGAATGTTTGTTTCTAAAGAAACCAATAGCCTGTCAAGTGATCTGGAGGATAAAAAAAACAGTATTTAAGTCTTTAACTTGACAAGCCAAAGGTCTGCAACTACATGGCAAAAATTATAGTTTCATCGAGCAGATGAAATGATCCAGCTTCACTGGTCATTAAAAAAACACACTTGTAACATGCAGTGTCAGACCTAGATCTGTAGTGTGTTTGCTGCCAAATCAGGAGAGACAAATTTTATATCGAAGCTTCCTCCCTGGAAGAATCCCCTATTACTTCTAGTTCTAGAACAATTTTTCACTTCCAAATGAGGAAACTAGCTAATTCTCTGAGATTTTCCCCATTTTTGAATACAAAGAAAACAACTGTTGTAGAATAGGAAGGCCACTGAATTCTGTTATGAGTTTCTTCCTACTCTGTCTCAGTTTTCTCATCTGTGAAATGGAAACTGCAACAGTAAAAGCTATTGTGGGAATCAGATGATTGGCAGACTGGGGTCTAGTTCTCCACCCCAGACAGGAGTACAGACCTGACCTCTCCACTGGCCCTTTTCCTCCAATTTGTCTTCTCTCCAGCCTAGGAGTTTTAATAACACACCATCAACAATTCCAGGGTGAAATACAGCCTTGCTGAAATAGGCCTTTAAAAACTATGCTTATAAGTAGGTCACCATGGGATGTGCCTGTAGTCTCAGCTATTCGGGAGGCTGAGGTAAGAGGATGGCTTGAGCCCAGGAGTTCGAGGCCAGCCTGAGCAACACAGTGAGACCTGTCTCTAAAAGCAAAGCAGAAAACCAGAAAACCTCACCATGCTTATGGCCGGCAAGTTTAGCTTGATTTTGTTGGATCACTTCTAAAACCCATTCCAGGATCTTACATATTGGAGGGGGGGCTATTATTTAGATTAACAAAATAATCCAAGGGGCTTTTCCCACCTCAAATGGTAGAAACCATATGAAAACAAAATATTCCTGATCAAAACTGGATTAATTCCAAACAGCTTATAATTTGACCATCAGAAGAAAGCCAATTGGCCTGGGTGTTAGAAGAGTATAAAGTGGCAAGAAATCATACATCTGTAGGAAAGGGAGGAACTCCAACACCTTCAATGCTACTTACTGTAGGATTTAAGTTTCCCTTTTAAATTATAGCTTTCTATAACAAAAGATAAATGACTAAATAAATATTGAGAAAAATGTGCCAACTAATTACCAGGTAAAAGTCAAGTGAAAGAAGTCAAGCCAACACTATTTTTTGAAAGGGAAAGAATCCCTACAAAGCCCTTAGAGCTTCAACTCAAGGTAATAATCAGCACTACTTCCTGTATAAGAAATGAGCCAAATATGTGGTTGGGGTGGAAGCAGAGCCTACAAAGACAAAGGACACATCCAGCCTCTAGGTGAAAAATTAGCGTGAACTTAAGATTCAAGAAAAATCAAAGGCCAAGGGACAATTTCACTTGTTTTCCTATTTCTCTATCAGTTTAGTAGATCATTGTTAGGGACCTGGTACCATGCGGCTCTGCCCAAGAAAAGATTATTGAGCAAATCTATTTGAAAAATAAGTATTTTCCACCCACCAACTAGGGGGAGAAAGCAAACTGCCACTGCCCCCCATTTTCACAGTTCTCTAGGGTACTCACATGATTGAGGAATTTGCTGTCTCGAGTGGCCCAGCCAATCTGCATGACGCCAGAAGTGACCACTGTTACTTCATAGTACCATACCCCGGCATCCACACAAAAGGTGCAACGCACACTTTCAAAAGAGGAGGCATCACAGCGAGCCTGACAAAACCAAAAAATGTGACAATCAACCATGAGGGCCTGAAGACCACCAAAGATAACTGACTACTGGGAAGGTTGAGTGTATTTTTCCTTATTAAAGCTTCTGGTGGACTATTGCTTCCTCCTCTGTCTATCCTCAGTGACAAAAAGTACAAAACCAAACTATATAAGGCATTTGGCAACATACAGAATCAAAGAATTGTTTGCAGCCATTCTTCAAACAGTTCTTTAATCCTGACACATCTAGTGCCTTATGGTACCTTCTGTTCATAAGCAGCTCTTTCATCAAGACTTCCCCATGAAGTCAGCAACACTTCCAAAATATAGGGAGAGAGGGAAGCACTAACCCTAAGACAATTGGCTATGCAAGGATTAAAATAATTACCCTCTCATCCCCCAAAGGGTCCAACTGTAGAAGCGTTACCTACCTCTAAGCCATGAGGTGAGATCTTCAGGTACTCGCTGACATCATTGCTATTCAGCATGGCCCTAATGCTACTCAAGTTCACTTTCTCATAGGTCAGCTGTCTACCTTCTTTTAAAACTGCAAAAGAAAGAGTGTTCATGTTTCTAAGACAGGCTGCTGTGGAGAAAAGAAGAAGCTAGTGCCAGCTATAGCAATCAGACAAGAGAAAGAAATAAAGGGCATCCAAAATGGAAAGGAAGAAGTCAAATTATCCATGTTTGTGGATAATATGATCTTATATTTAGGAAAACCTAAAAAAATCCGCCAAAAACTATTAGAACTAAAAAGCAAATTCAGTAAAGTTGCAGGATATAAAATTAACATACAAAAATCAATAGCATTTCTATATGCCAATAGCAAACAATCTGAAGAAGAAATCAAGAAAGTAATTGTATTTACAAAAGCTATAAATAAAATAAGATGCCTAGGAATAAACTTAATCAAAGAAGTGAAAGATCTCTACAATGAAAACTGTAAAACACTAATGCAAGAAATCAAAGAGGACACAAAGTTATACCATGTTCATGGATTGGAAGACTCAATATTGTTAAAATGTCTGTACTACTCAAAGCAATCTACAGACTACATGCAATCGCTATCAAAATACCAATGACATTCTTCACAGAAATAGTAAAAAATAATCCTACAATTTATACAGAACTACAAAAGACCCAGAATAGCAAAAAACCTGACCCTGAGCAAAAAAACGAAACTGGAGGAATCACATTACTTGACTTCAAATTATACTATGGAGTTATAGGAACCAAAACTGCACGGTACTGGCAATAAAAACAGACACATGGACCAACAGAACAGAATAGAGAATCCAGAAATAAATCCATACATCTACAGTGAACTCATTTTCAACAAAGGTGCCAAGAACGTACATTGAGAGAAAGCATAGTGTCTTCAATAAATGGTGCTGGAAAAACTACATATCCATAAGCAAAAGAATAAAACTAGACCCCTATCTCTCATCGTCTACAAAAATCAAATAAAAATGGATTAAAGATTTAAATCTAAGACCTCAAACTATGAAGCTACTAAAATAAAACATTGGGGAAACTCTCCAGGACACTGATCTGGGCAAAGATTTCTTGAATACCCCAAAAGCACAGGCACCAAAGCAAAAATGGACAAATGGGATCATATTAAGCTAAAAAGTTTCTTACAGCAAAGGAAATGATCAACGAAGTAAAGAGACATCCCACAGAATGGGAGAAACTATTTGTAAACTATCCATTTGACAAAGGATTAATAACCAGAATATATAAGGAGGTCATATAACTCAATAGGAAAATATCCAATAATCTGATTAAAAAGTGGGCAAAACATCCAAATAGACATTTCTCAAAAGAAGACATACAAATGGCAAACAGATGTATGAAAAGGTACTCAACATTATTGATCATCAGAGAAATCCAAATCAAAACTACAAGGAGCTATCATCTCACCCCAGTAAAAATGGCATTTATCTAAAAAACAGGCAACAATGAATGCTGGTGAGGATGTGGAGAAAAGGTAACGCTTGTACACTGGTGGTAGGAATGTAAATCAGTACGGCCACTATGGAGAACAGTATGGAGGTTCCTCAAAAAACTAAAAACAGAACTACCATATGATCCAGCAATTCTGCTGCTAGGTATATACCAAAAAGAAAGGAAATTAGTATATCAAAGAAATATCTGCAATCTCATGTTTATTGCAGCACTATTCACAATAGCCAAGATTTGGAATCAACTTAAGTGTCCATCGAGTGACAAATGAATAAAGAAAATGTGGCACATATACATAATGGAGTACTGTTCAGCCACAAAAAAGAATGAGATCCTGTCATTTACAATAACATGAATGGAACTGTAGGATATGATGTTAAGTGAAATAAGTCAGGCACAGAACGACAAACTTCTCATGTTCTCACTAATTTTTGTGGGAGCTAAAAATAACTGAACTCATGAAGATAGAAAATAGAAGGATGGTTACCAGAGGCTGGGACGGGTAATGGGGGGTGAGGGAGAAATAGGGTTGGTTAATGGGAATATAGCTAGATAGAATGAAGAACACCTAGTATTTGACAGCATAACAGGGTGACTACAGTCAACAATAATTTATATTACATTTAAAAATAACTAAAAGAAAAGTACAAAACAAAGAAATTTTAAAAAACCAAAAGAGTATAATTGGAATGTTTGTAACACAAATAAATGATAAATGCTTGAGGGGACAGATATCCCATTTACTCTGATGTGGTAATTACTCATTGTATGACTGTATCAAAATATCTCATGTGCTCCAAAAATATGTATTACTATATATCCATTAAAAACAATCCTCCTGGAAGGTAAAACACATTGATTTTTCATACATTAAAAATAAACAAACAAATAAGCTAGTGCTACCCTAGTCAAGAAGTAGAGGTACTCATAAATGGCAGAATAGGTGAGGAGACATAGCCAGAGCTTTGCTGCTGCACTGCCATTTGAAGATCAATCAAGCAAATGCTAGGAAAGGCAGCACTGCTAGATTTATGCTTCCATTCCCTAGAGTATACTTTTGTATGAACAAAATCCAAATTGCACTCTTTCAGAATTTTTCTTTAACTGGCACTTCACAGGCTGTGCATGAAGCTCCTCCCCACAATATTGGGGTAACAGTGGGGGTGGATTTACATGTCCAGTTGTGCTTTAGCACAGTACTAACCATGGATGGGGGAGTGAGGGTACAGAAGTATACAGGTTGATCGCTCTTAATCTGAAAATCCAAAATGCTCCAAAATCCAATAATTTTTGAGTGCAGACATGAGGCTCAAAGGAAATGCTCAATGGAGGAGTTCAGATTTTTTGATTAGGGATGCTTAACCTGTTATCTGCATATACTCCAAAATCTGAAAAAATGTGAAATCTGAAATACTTTCAGTCCCAAGCATTTCAGATAAATTCTACCTATAAGAGAAACTATAGTAGGTTTTGTCCCAGCAGCCATTGGAGGAGGAAAAGAGAAAAATCAAGAACAATTCTCATGATGTAGGTAAGACATGACTTGGGTTTTGAAGAGCAAAGTTGGGAAAGGGAGAGAAGTAAAGAGGGAATTCCAAGTGAGGGGAATAGGTCCAGAGGTAGGAATCATCAGGACCTGTTTGTAGGACTGTGAGATGATTTGTGTTGGAAAGAGATGGTCAGACAGTGCCATATAATTAAGGGCTTTGATGCAGCAGGAAACTGGGAGCCAGTAAAGGTTTTTGAACAGGAAAACGCTGGAATTAGAAGCATACCATGTAATTCTTGTCTAAAGGGTCTCTAGGATACTTCTGCTAGAATATATCCAACCTGCCAGTAGAGGTCCTTGTAAGGACTCATACTTACCATTGCAAAAGACCAGTGAGCCTATGAAAGAAATGAGTCTGGAAATGGAAACAGACATTTTAATAAAGGACAACTCCCACTTACAGAGATTGTCTAAGCTCCACTGGGCACAGAAACCAACTTGACGTTTCAGATAATCAGGATCATTAGCCCAGGACTCCAGTGTGACAAGCCGGTCACTAATACTGGATTCAGAAATAGTCAATTTATTTTCACCTGTTTGGAAAGACATAATCGTTGAATTAACAATGAAAGGGTAGAATGATTTGCTCAGCAAATTAGTATTGCTAAGGAGGGGGAAGAGGCAACTAAAGAATTGCAGACTAGATTAGACTTCAATTAAAATTTCTAGGGATAACATAGCCAAAGAGCTTTGACTATTTTCTTTTCCTTTTTTTTAGTCACAGGGTCTCACTCTGTTGCCTAGGCTGGAGTGCAGTGGCACAACTATGGCTCACTATAACCTTGAACTACTGGGCTCAAGTGATCCCCCCCCCGCCTCAGCATCCCAAGTAGCTAGGAACATAGGTGCATGCCACCATGCCTGGCTGATTTTTAAAAATTTTTTTGTAGAGATTGAGTCTTGCTATGCTGCCCACCCTGGTCTCGAATTCCTGGCCTGAAGCAATCCTCTGGCCTTAGCCTCCCAAAGTGCTGGGATTATGGGCAAGAGCCACCACACTTTTTTCTAGAAACTAGCAATTGCATCACTAAATTTTTGGCTATAAAAAGTGAGTAATCATGGTTACCAAGTTTTGATTCTTAGGTGAGAAAATCCTTGCCTTTGTCCCTGTTATACTTCATTGGCTTTAACGTGTCTATCCAGATGAAAACAGAATGTATGCCCATCTGATGGGGTTCAAAGTGTAGGCTCATCCAGTAACTAAGAAAAATAAAATTTTTAACAACCAATACAGAAGATCATTAGTGCAAGAAGTCACTATACCTACTTGTCTGTGCAAACTTTTCCAGTGCGATAAGTGCAAAAAGCATGACTGTGGGGTGGGACTGTAACTTCTGAAAAACAACAAAAGATAAAAAAAAAAAAAAAAAAAAAATCATTCCCCTGCAGAGGTGGCAAGTTATCAGTTTCATTTCCTTGCCCAATATGTGCTAGAAGTTTTTTTGAATGGTCAGAAAAGTTTCATTCATTCAAGTTCTCAATTATCCATTTGGCTAATAATGTTAGTAATGAACTGGACAGGCTCTCTTAATCTTGTATTTTTTTCTTAAAGTCACTAGGTTAATTTATAGATTTGGAAATTTTGAAAGTATCCTGTTAAATACACTATGTTATTTTACTTAGTAAAACTTATATTAGGGCTTTGTTAAATAAAATATTCATTCTCACATTCATTTATGCAAGCCAAACAGAAACCTAGAATTATAAACTAAAAATGATCTTTTACTTAGAATCCTAAAAAGAACCACTTATCACTACCAAGTTCCAAAATTATAAATAAATTAACAATTAATGGCTTAGTTTTTAAGCTGTTCCCTGAAAGGAATTCTACAAATGCTGATGGTAGACAGGAGAAAGCAACAAGTGAACTCTTTTAGTTACATTTAAGTTCATGTCACATGAGTTCCCCTTTAAGGAAAGGTCTATCTGTTGAACATGACACCTTCTCATAGCTGTGCCTAAGGTCTATCTGTTGAACATGACACCTTCTCATAGCTGTGCCTTCCCTACTGCTACATTGGGAGGCACCAGAGGAGCTCCAGAATATCAGATGATTCCCACTCACTTCCCTGGTACCCCCCTAAGTTCTGGAAACCTCACATAACCACCATCCCTGCTGCTGGAAAGCCTATTCAGCATTCTATTTCTTCTCATATCCATCTAAATCCCTCTGCCTGGCTTTTCAGGCCCTGAACCCTTTCTAGCTGGCTACTCATTCTGTGTCCTATCTCTGAACACTGTCTTCTCTCATCAGACAATTCTCTGTCTCTGGGCTTCTGCCTGTGATGTTCCCTTAGCTAAGAAACCAATTTTTTCCCTCCTCTGGGCACAATAAAATCGTCATTTATGGCATGACCCAGCTGAGGGTCCACCTTCATCAGGAAGTCTCACTTTCATGACACCCCGGCTCTTATTACCCATACCACCCACCTCCCTCACCTTCTCATTTAGTCTTTTTTTTTTTGAGATGTAGTCTCACTCTGTCGCCCAGGCTGGAGGGCAGTGGCGAGATCTCAGCTAACTGTCATCTCTGCCTTCTGGGTTCAACTGAATTCCTGCCTCAGCCTCCTGAGTGGCTGGGACTACACACACATGCCACCACGCCCAGCTAATTTTTGTATTTTTAGTAGGGACCAGGTTTCGCCATGTTGGCCAGGCTGGTCTTGAACTCCTGACCTCAGGTGACCAGCCCACCTCAGCCTCCCAAAATGCTGGGCTTACAGGCATGAGCCACCGTGCCCGGCCCTCATTTAGTCTTGACAAAGTACCTTCTCCCATGATCACATCCTGTGATAAAATGGAGGCTAATTACCTTGTCTGAGTAGTTTTGTTTCCTCAACTAACCAATAAACTTCTTGAAATCAAAGGACTGCCATGCTGTATCCCCAGAGTGCTCACTGAGAGTAAGGTAAGTGTTTTAAGCACGTATCAGTGGGTATTGACAAATAAGGGTTTTCAGACCAGAGTTTTGAAAAAGGCCAATGCTCACTAGGCCTACAAAAATAACTTTTAAAAATACAGACCATTCAAGACCACAGGCCAGAACTATGAAAGATCTGAGGGCACAGTCTCAGCAAACCACAAGCTTCATAGACAATATATTAAATACTCCAGTGACAACAGTTTTAAGAAGAGTAGCAGTGAGGGGGAGGGCAGGGAGGAGTAGAGATTTATATATACTGGGAATCTGACTTGATTGCCTCCTGGCTTGGAACGCCATGTAATTTTGTTTCTACTGTGGAGGTCCCTATTACCATTTGGCAAACTCAACGAACATGCAAAAGAGCCAATCACAGCAGCTATCTTATGACTAAATTTAAAACCAGACCAACTCAGCTGTTTTTGCTGGTTGGGATAAATTCCAATCCCACTCTCTTTTTTAAACATAGGAGGGAATAAATAAGCACTCGGGAAACACCTGCAAATAAAATTTACAATTGATTCCATTCTCTGTGCCAGTGGCTATGCCAGCAATTTGAGAAAATGCACAGTTCTAGATGATGCCCACTTCTAGATGACTAAGAATAAATAGTTTTGATGTCTCACTTACCAGACACTGTAGCAAATATTCCAGTATTCCTGGGCTAAGTAAACCTATACTTGCAGGACCTAGACAAATACAACAAACACTTGATATAATTAAAATGCCATATTATTTTAAATCACTGGTAACAATCAAATTGTTTTGGTAGAACTCTTTCAAGCACATTATCTTATTCAAGCCTCCTGCTCTGAGATAGAAAATAGTACGAGCCCCATTTCACAGTTAAGCAAGTGAGCCCACAGAGTGAAGCAACTAACTCCAGGGCACTTGGCGAGCACATGGGAGAGTCCAAACCAGTAGCCACATGTTCTGATTTCTAATCCATTGCTTATTCCACAATACGTGATGTAAGTAGCTGAGGTATGCCCCTGTACTTTGCTGTTAACTTTCTTAAAATGGGTAACATTCATAAACAAATTAAATACCTGCTTCTCAGGAACTGCTCCAATCAGAAGTTCCTTTTCCTCTCCCTCTACCTTGTATGTCTTCATAATCTAGCTAAACTTTATAAAGTGTGTATATATGCAAATTATATATTGTATACACACATACATATCTTTGTTATGCTGAATTTAGCTTTTTTCCCCTTTTTTTCTTTTCCTCACTCCTTATTCTTAAAGCAAATAAGCACAACTTTTTTCTTTTAAAATTTCCCCTGAAAATCCACAAAGCTAAATTAAATTGCATTTATCTCTGTAGCCTTTCAGTAATTTTCTTCCAGTTAGTCTATGTCTCCCAATATCATTTTTAAGAGATTTCTTTCTGGTATAGCAGTTTGATCAAAGACCTACAGTACAAATTTCCCTTTAATGTCAAACAACTTAAGATCTTCCACTGTGGAGTGTCCCGAAGTTACCTGCTAGTTTCTCAGCCAAGCAGCCTAGGACTGCAGATGTGTTCCTGTGTCTGGCAGGATGGCTTGAGTCCTGGCAAGCTACTTCTCCATTTAAATTGAGAATTTCAGTCAATTTCTGGAGCGCATCCTAAAACAAAAAAGTACAAGTGGGTTTGACCCATATACTACACAGGTTGTTTTCCCAGGCTCATTTTTTTTTTGAGACAAAAGCTATAACCAGCACTTTGGGAGGCTGAGGCGGGCAGATCACGAGGTCAAGAGTTCGACACCAACCTGGCCAACATGGTGAAACCCCATCTCTACTAAGAATACAAAAATTAGCCGGATGTGGTGGTGCACACCTGTAATCCCAGCTACTCGGGAGGCTTAGGCAGGAGAATCACTTGAACTTGGGAGGTGGAGGTTGCAGTGAGTCGAGATCAAGCCGCTCCACTCCAGCCTGGACAACAGAGCAAGGCTCCGTCTCAGGGGGGTGGGGGGAGCTATAACCAGGTGTTAAATAAACTCAGAATGACCATATAAAAATTATGCAATGTACCCCAATGATATCATTGATGGGAAATATCTGATCAACCTGAAACTCTCCTTACATGACTTACTAGATTCCATTTCATTCAGAATGCTTAAGTTGTTATCAAATATATGCTACATATTCTTGAATCACTAAACAGATTAAATCCACTCAGACGCCATTATGAAAACATTGAAGGCTAGTGATGTTGAAGTAAAAAGTTACTTTAAAAAAAGTTTTACTAAGCAAAAACAAATCCCAACAGAGTTTTCTTCTTTTCTTTTTGCTCTTGCTCTGTTTCCCAGGCTGGTGTGCAGTGAAGTGATCATGGCTCACTGTAGCCTTTACCTCCTGGGCTCAAGTGATACTCCCACTTCAGCCTCCCTCATAGCTGGGACTACAGGCACATGTCACAATGCTCAGATAATTTTAATTTTCTGTAGAGATGGGGATCTCATTATGTTGCCCAGGCTGGTCTTGAACTCCTGGCCTTAAGTGATCCTCCTGCTTTAGCCCCCAAAAGTTTTGGGATTATAGGCATGAACCACTGCACCCTGCCCCAACAGAGTTGAAGGCAAATTGAAACAGGCACCTCTTATAAGCCTAGGCAAAGGTCAATTCATTGGTGACTAGGCTAAAGACTTTCCCCTTCTGACCACAATGTTTTTCTGCACTGGGCTTAATTAGATGAATGAAAATGCCAGAATCGAGGCTGGGCACAGTGGTTCATGCCTACAATCCCAGCACTTTGGGAGGCCAAGGTGGGAGGATGCTTGAGCCCAGGAGTTTGAGACCAGTCTGGGCAACATAGCAAGACTCCATCTTAAAAATGAAAGGTGCCAGAATCCAAAAAAAGAAAAGAAAAATAAAGGACTCTGTAAAACACATGGACTAAGGCAATGAAAGTTCGATGCTTTTGTTCTATGTAAAGGATAACCAACGTTACACTAATCATTAATACATTTGAATAAGATTCAAAAGTGCTTTCAGTTTTAACGTTTTTGTTGTTGTTGTTGTTGTTGAGACGGAGTCTCACTCTGTCGCCCAGGCTGGAGTGCAGTGGTGCAATTTCGGCTCACTGCAACCTCCACCTTCTGAGTTCAAGTGATTCTCCTGCCTTAGCCTCCTAAGTAGCTGGGATTACAGGTGCATGCCATCGTGCTGGCTAATTTTTGTATTTTTAGTAGAGATGAGGTTTCACCACGTTGGCCAGGCTGGTCTTGAACTCCTGACCTCAAGTGATCTGTCTGCCTTGGCCTCCCAAAGTGCTGGGATTACAGGCATGAGCCACCATGCCTGGCTTTTTTTTTTTTTTTTTTTTTTTTAATAGAGACAAGGTCTCACTATGTTGCTCAGGCTGGTATCAAACTCCTCAGCTTAACTGATCCTCCTGCCTTGGTCTCCCAAAGTGCAGGGATCACAGGCATGAGCCAGTACATCCAGCCCCGCTTTTCCTCTTAATAAAAAACATTCTTAAAACTTTTGTTAAGAGGAAATTGCTTAGAGAAAGATAAGAAAATCAGCTCAGCAACTCAACATTCTCTTCTAGCTTCTGAATAAAGATCACCACCTCAGATACAAATACTTCTTTTTTTAACCAGGCTGGAGTGCAATGACGCAATCTTGTCTCACTGCAATCTCGACCTCCTGGGTGCAAGTGATCCTCCCACCTCAGCCTCCTGAGCAGCTGGGACTATAGGCACGCACCACGACACCCTGTCAACTTCTGGATTTTTTTGTAGAAACAGGGTTTCACCATGTTGCCAGGCTGGTCTTGAACTCCTGGACTCAAACAATCTGCCTGCTTTGGCCTCCCAAAGTGTTGAGATTACAAGCGTGAGCCACTGCGCCCAACCTAAATGCTTCTTTTTCTTCTTTTTTTTTTTTTTTTTTGGGACAGAGTTTCGCTTTGTCACCCAGGCTGGAGTGCAGTGGCACGATCTCAGCTCACCACAACCTCTACCTCCCAGGTTCAAACAATTCTCGTGCCTCAGCCTCCTGAGTACTGGGATTACAGGTGCCTGCCACCACTCCCGGCTGATTTTTAATAGAGACGGGGTATTTTAGTAGAGACAGGGTTTCACCATGCTGTTCAGGCTGGTCTCGAACTCCTGACCTCAGGTGATCCACCCACCTCAGCCTCCCAAAGTGCTAGGATTACAGGCGTGAACCACCGCGCCTGGCCTTAAATGCTTCTATTTTTAACATTTTAAAAATTTTAACCTAGGCTGGGCACAGTGGCTTACATGTATAATCCCAACACTTTGAGAAGCCAAGGTAGGAGGATCCCTTGAGCCCAGGAGTTCAAAATCAGCCTGGGCAACAGAGTGAGACCCTTTATCTACAAAAAATAAAAAAAATTTAGCTGGGTGTGATGGTGCACGCCTATACTCCAGCAACGTGGGAAGCTGAGGCAAGAGGATCACTTGAACCTGAGAGGTTGAGGATACAGTGAGCCATGACTGTGCTGCTGCACTCCAGCCTAGACGGGGCTGGGGGAGGAAGGGAGGTAAGAAGTTAAGGGAGGGAAGGAAGGAAGGGAGGGAGGGAAAGAAAGAAAGAAGAAAAAAAAGAAATTAAATAAAGCCTTGATAGAGAATGTGGTGGGGCACAGTGGCTCACGCCTACAATCCCAGCACTTTGGGAGGCTGAGGTGAGCTGACTGCTTGAGCCCAGGAGTTTCAAGACCAGCCTGGACAACATGATGAAACCCCATCTCTAAAGAAAATACAAAATTAGCCAGACATGGGGTCATGCACCTATGGTCCCAGCTACATGGGAGGCTGAGGTGGGAGGATCACCTGAGCCTAGGGAGGTTGCAGCTGCAGTGAGCTGTGATCGCTCTACTGCACTCCAGCCTGGGTGACAAAGTGAGACCCTGCTTCAAAATAAATAAAAAGACAGAGGGCTGGGCGCAGTGGCTCATGCCTGTAGTCCCAGCACTTTGGGAGGAGGCCGAGGTAGGTGGATCACTTGAGGTCAGGAGTTCAAGACCAGCCTGGCCAACATGGTGAAATCCCGTTTCTACTAAAAATCCAAAAATCAGCCAGGTGTGGTGGCGGGCGCCTGTAATCCCAGCTACTTGGGAGGCTGAGGCAGGAGAATCGCTTGGACCCGGGAGGTGGAGGTTGCAGTGAGCCAAGATCACGTCACTGCACTCCAGCCTGGGCAACAGAGCGAGACTCTTGTCTCAAAGAGGAAAAGAAAAAAAAGAGGACATAATTCTTCGTAACACAAAATAAATTTACATAATAAAATCAATACTGAATAAAACAGACCCCAAATGTATAAAGATGAAACACATTACATCAAATATTCTTTGTGGTCATTTTTCCTGTGCTTATGCACAAATGATAGTTTCACAAAAGATAAGTATTAACTTACTTTAGTGGGCAATGGACATTCATCTAGTAACAATGTTATAACAGCTGGTCCCAGTGGATCTTCCAGTGGAATAACTCTAATTAAAGACTGGACAACATCCAACCATCCTTCATCTAAGAGCAAATCAAGAAGATTATATGATGGAGTCACTATTTTTAAAATGTGAAAATACGTCACACAAGATCAATTCACATTAAAAGAAAGACTTTTGGTCTATAGATTTTTAGCAGCTAAGCCGGGCGCGGTGGCTCACGCTTGTAATCCCAGCACTTTGGGAGGCCGAGGCGGGCGGATCACGAGGTCAGGAGATCGAGACCACGGTGAAACCCCGTCTCTACTAAAAACACAAAAAAATTAGCCGGGCGTGGTGGCGGGCGCCTGTAGTCCCAGCTACTCGGAGAGGCTGAGGCAGGAGAATGGCGTGAACCCGGGAGGCGGAGCTTGCAGTGAGCCGAGATCGCGCCACTGCACTCCAGCCTGGGCGACAGAGCGAGACTCCGTCTCAAAAAAAAAAAAAAAAAAAAAAAAAAAAAATAAATAGATTTTTAGCAGCTAATATTTGGCATGGACATAATCATCAATTGCTAGTCATCGTGGTGGAGTAAAAACATCTTAAGTTACAGGACTCTGGTGATTTGTGGGTACCTTTATTTGGAAAAAGGTTAAGCTATGGTCTTCTGCTCTCACATTAAAATAGTTTTAAGCATCTTATTTACTACATAGGAGTTAACTGAGAAAATGAAGTATACTCAGCTTTGTTTTCAGATTGATACTTAGGAAACTAAGGAGCAAAAAATATCTTTGGC
This sequence comes from Symphalangus syndactylus, assembly GCF_028878055.3. NCBI lineage: Eukaryota > Metazoa > Chordata > Mammalia > Primates > Hylobatidae > Symphalangus > Symphalangus syndactylus. The sequence continues at coordinate 36,586,476 of NC_072433.2, forward strand.
CAGAGGCTGTGGCTCACACCTGTAATCCCAGCACTTTGGGAGGCTGAGGCAGGAGGATCACTTGAGTCCAGGAGTACAAGACCAGCCTGGGCAACATGGTGAAATTCTGTCTCTACAAAAAAACAGAAAAATTGCTGGGTATTGTGGCATGTGCCTGTGGTGCTAGCTACTTGAGAAGCTGAGGTGGGGTGATCACCTGGGCCAGGGTAGGTTGAGGCTGTAGCTGAGCTGTGATCGTGCCACTGCACTCCAGCCTGGGCAACAGAGTGAGACTCTGTCTCAAAAAAAAAAAAAAAAAAAATTATATATAAATAATCTCCTCTCCATTCCAGAACAGTATGGTGAAAGATCCATCAATGCCAAAAAAAAAAAAAGGATATAATACGCATTGCCTATTATACCTATTCAGGGAAATTTCCATACAGTAAGGGCTTTTTTCATTGTTATGTATGCTGTATTCTTGGAGTCTTTTATCTCAAAACAAAACAAAACAAAACAAAAAACAAAAGGTGGCTACTTTTCTTCATTATTATATATTCATCATAAAGTAATACAAACAAAACTAAAAATACCTGTTTCTGCCATTTCGTGTAATGTTATCATTGAATAGGGAGGTTCCTGATCACTGGAAAAAAAAAATTCAAGGCATTAAACCTGAGGAAATAATAAATGACAATTCCAAATAAAAATTGAAACTGGAGGTGTGGAGGTAAAAAGGGACAGAAGAAATGAACACAAATGTAAGGAAAGGGATAGAAGAGACAACCTGAGCTATGACCTGTAAGGATGAATGTATACCGTATGTGCTAATTTCCAGTCACTGTCCACAATGACCCACAGACAAAATGGGCAGCTGGGTACAGGCAAGGACTACTATGTGTCCTGGGGTAAACGCACAGGACTAAAACTGGAGATCACAGCCTACTCTCAGCTTTACACTCAGAGGCCCAGTGGCAACTGAGACAAGCCAGGAAGGTCAACATCATCTTCATACTTACCTCAGAGAAATGCCAGGAAGAGAGATGACAATCCCGGTTGAGGACTTATGGAAGCAAGGGCCTATATACACATCTTCATTTTGAAGTTTTCTTCTGGAAATACCACTACATGCTTATACTTCATAAAATGGTATTACAAGAAAACAAAACCAAACTTAAGGAACTACTTAACATTCTAGACATTGCTCCAAAGTGGCATTATACACCTTAATTCAGTGGTGTGATCCCAGAAATCTTTACAAAGTCCTTCAGGGGAACTTCAATAATGAAATGTTTTCCATTAAACAATTCTAACTACTTAAGAACTCACCACTTATTGTTTACATATTGTGGGTCTCTGTTTTACTGTGGAAAAAAAAAAAGCCCCCAAAACTATCAACTTAAGTCATTTAATCCTGAGAATAACCTTGTGATATGGGAATTAGTATGGTCACCTCAGGTACTCATTAGGTGCTGCCTGTTTAAACAATATAACTGACTGATGCAAACATTTCTGAAGAATGATCTGGCAATAATAAAATTAAGTATGCATATACCCAACAGTTGTAGGTAAATTTTTACACAGGTCCAAAAATCGATGCATATTTTTGCTGTTCACTGCAGTGCTGTTTGTAAGAATAAAAATTTGGCAGTAACCTAAGTGACCATCACCAGATGAAAATGTAACAAAATATAATACTTTCAGGCATACAAGGGAATACTCTGTAATAGTCAGAAGCAGTTGTAGATTTATATATAGCAACATAGATTTCAATGTTGAGAGAAGTTAAAAACAAAGAGGTTTGTATAACTATGTCACTCTCTTTTAAAATATTGCAAGGGGCCAAGCGTGGGGGCTCACATCTGCAATCCCAGCACTTCAGAAGGCTGAAGCTGGACAATCGCTTGAGTTCAGATATTTGAGACCAGCCTGGGCAACATGGCAAGACCTGGCTCCACAAAAACTTTTAAAAAATTAGCCAGGTGCAGTAGCACACACCTGTAGTCCAAGCTACTTAGGAGGCTGAGGTGGGAGGATGGTTTGAACCCAGGAGGCTGAGGCTGCAGTGAGTCATGATCATGCCACTGTACACCAGCCTGGGTGACAGAGTGAGACCCTGTCTCTTTAAAAACAAAACAAAACAAAACAAAAAAACTCTCTCTCTCAAAGTCTATTCTGCACCCATTTTTCCAATGAGCTTAAATTAACATTGCTTGTGGTTTACTTCCTTATTTGGGAAGGACAACTTTTATTACAATTTGGTATAAGGGATTTAAAAATTTTTTTTAAATTAATTAATTTTTTGAGACAGGGTCTTGCTCTATTGCCCAGGCTGGAGTGCAGTGGTGCGATCATAGCTCACTGCAGCTGGAAACTCCTGGACTCTAGCAGTACTCCGGTCTTAGAATCCTGAGTAGCTGGGACCACAGGCAAGCGCCACTGTACCTGGATAATTTTTAAATTTTTTTTGTAGAGATGGGGTCTCCCTATGTTGCCCAGGCTGGTCTTGAACTCCTGGCCTCCAGCTATCTTTCTACCTCAGCCTCTCAAAAGTGTTGGGATTACAGGTATGAAGCCATTGTGTCTGGCCAAAAAATTATTCTTCTTGAAGACTAACAAATGCTCCAGTGTTTTATGGAAAAGTTTAATACAGCTCTAAAAATTCATTTGTATTCACAGGTACACTCTCTTTTATGCTTAATTTTTGAGGAACTAAACGAAACTGGATTTCTATAAATGTGATTATCAAATGTTTATATACTTAAATTTACTAGCAGGGCCTGAAGCAAAAAGAACACATAAGTAACTTTTTAAAAAATACTACCATCTACTGAGCAACTGTTAAGTACAAAGCTCCACACTGAATGCCTTATGTACATTATCTCATGATAATCCTTGTGGGAAAAGTATTATCCCCCCATTTACAGATGAGGAATCTGAGGCTTCAAGAAGTAACTTACTCAGTGTCATGCAGTTAGTAAGGCACTGGGCCAGAACTTGAGCTAGGCCCATCATGGTTCTAAGCTTTGTACTCTTAACTACTGAAGTATACAACCTTAAGTTAAATGTTTTTTTCTACTTGGATGCCCTTTAATTTCACTGTTATTCAATCTATGATTTTGTATTTAGAGGTAGACAAAGCAGAGGAAAAGACAAAACAGGTACAGGTGTGCCTTGCAGTATCAACTGACAAGCTTCCTAAATGGATTAAAGATAGTCAAATAAGGGATAAAGGATCAAATAAAGGATAATGAAAACTCTCCTTGACCTTTGTCCTTACGTTGCCAAGAGAAGTTGCCTGTAGCCATATTCTTGGTAAAACAACTTATCTTGAATCTGAGGTCAGTGGAATAGACAGGCATGTACCATTAACAGCCTTCATGAAACCATTTCCTATTGTAGCTAGCAACATAAACTCACTCCATATTTACTCTATTCTCTAATAAAGATCATAGCTTTATAGTGTTTTCTGCTACAGAAACATTTAGACATTTCCAGACAGAGTAGATGACAGAAAGCAAAAACATCAAATCTTATCATTTACTC